>NC_081422.1:50954519-51261114 GCF_949786415.1 Peromyscus eremicus
CAGAACAACCTGTGGGAGCTGGTTCTTTTTCTTCCAAGTGGGTTCCAGAGATCAAACTCAGGTTCTCTGTCTTGGCGGCAAGTACCTGTACCACTGAGCCATCTCTCCAGTAGTAAATAAGTCTCTCCACCAAGCCTGAGCTCTTCCTGTGTGCCAGGCAAGGAGAGTGAGCCTCATTGGAGGGGATGGAAGGATCTGGCCCGAGTGCCCACTTGACCTGTCAGACAATGCTCCCCACCTCACCTCTCCCATGACTCCCCAGCTGTTCAGTCCCAGCCAGAAACTGCAGGACTACACTTGAAGATGTCAACAGAGAGGGAAATTATGCTCAGATTTGACACACCATTTTCCTGCATTCTGTCTTCTGCTTCCGAGGGAGACCAAGTGTGACACCCATCGGCAGCGTCTGTGCCATCAAAGCTCTGATATGGTGAAGCAGTATTCCCACCTCTGTCTCAGCCAGGGACACTGGACACATTTGATGCAAAGGGTCAGATTCATTCTGGAAACAATCACTAGCCATCTGCTACAAGCCTTGCGCTATGCTAGGGTTGGGGAACACAGAAGTGAGTGAAACCTACCTGGACCCCCAAGATGCTCAGAGGCTACAGAGAACGGCAGACAATCTAAGGATTAGGAGGTTACTAATCAGGCTCAGGGTAATCCGGGATTAACTTCTCAGTAGCAGAGTAGCAAGAGGGGCCATAGGCCCCCATGGGTGATTCAGGGAGTTGGGGGCCTTCAAGGGACACACAGTCTCCTGGAATGAAGGTAAGCGCTGACGGTGGGAGGGGAAATTGTAGATGGAGTAAAGAGGACTGGAGTGCCCTGGACAGTGAGGGTGGAGAGAGGCATGAGCCCCTGCATGAGGCCCTTCCTGCTTGATCTGTCAACACAATCTTATCTGTCTTTATTCTATCCTGCTGACATACACCCTTAGTGGTGGCTCCCCACCATGCAGAGTCGCCTCACTTCCAGGCCTCTGCTCCTGCGGTCCTCCCTTCCAGCAGTGCTCCTGCTCCATCTCGTCTGTTCCTGGTAAACTGCTGAATGCTCCGCTCTGCCCTCCTCTCCTCACAGAATTCACCCCCCCACACACACACACAGGAGCCCCTGGGACCTACATGATGTAAGAGGAGAACCAATTCCTGCAAGTTGTTCTCTGACTTCTACACACACACCATGGAACAGGCGTGCACATGTGTGTGTGCACATGCGTGTGTGTGCATGTGCGTGTGCGCTCACACAGACACATAGATACACACATGTACACTACACAGACACATAGAAACACACACACACACACACACACACACACACACAGAGTAATATTTAAAAAAAAAAAAAAAAAAAGGCTGTGCTCCGACAGCCCCTACAGTCTAGGCTCAGCTACCTGACCCAATACACTGATTTAAAGAGACAAGGCGGGGGCCAGAGAGCCGGCTCAGCTGTTCACCTGGGTCTCAGTATGCCTGAACCTTCCAGGGTTCCCAAGCTTGCATGTGGTAGCCAGGGCCATCTGTGTGGCCAAAGTGACCAGCTGCATTGGTCCTCTGAGCAAGCATCTTCTAGATCAGTGGCTAAGCCAATTTGCACCTCACCTCCGCCCCTTGGAGACAGAGAATGGATTCTATGGGCTTTGTATAAAGGGATTAAGGCTTTAGCTCGCTCCACAGGGAGAAGTCCTGTGGCAGCCTGATCGTGTTTCCATGTGGTCCTGTGGACTGGAGAAACCCTGACTCACAGGGCAGCATGGGCTGAGACTAGAAGGGTGAGGTACTGGCAGCCTGTGTGGAGGAGCTGAGTACACAGCCATGCCACACAGGCCTTCTGCCCCAAGTGATGTTTCAAGTGTTAAGGGGCAGGGTGAGGTGGGCAACACCAGGGGAACACCTGAGACCAGATAGGCATGGCAGTGATGTCATGAAGGCCTGAAGCCCAGGGAGGATCAGCCCACATGCCATTTCACAGACAGGCCCAAGTCCAGAGAGGTCACAACAACTTGTCAACAGTCCCACAGCAGAACAGAGTGGCAGGCTCAGGCTCAGTTCTTTTTTTTTTTTTTTTTTTTTTTTTTTTTTTTTTTTTTTTTTGGTTTTTCGAGACAGGATTTCTCTGTGTAGTTTTGGTGCCTGTCCTGGATCTCACTATGTAGACCAGGCTGGCCTCGAACTCACAGAGATTCGCCTGGCTCTGCCTCCTGAGTGCTGGGATTAAAGGCGTATGCCACCACCACATGCCATTGCCGCCCTGCTTTCCAGGCTCAGTTCTTGATTGCTGCAGCAGAACCTGATGGTTGGCAGTGCCCTGCTCTGTCCTCTCCATTTATTATCTCTTTCCTCTGCCTCCCAAACCCAGAGGGTTTTGCTGATGGGGGAGCCTGGCATGATCCTTCACATGAACATACTCATGTGGACAGGGGTGCATAGGGAGATGGAGCAGGTTTCAACTAGAACCCAGATGGGGATCCCAACAGATCTGGCCATGTGTCATGGGACACAAGATGTCCCCAGGCATCCTTTTTGGTAAGGGTCTTTTGGTCTAAAAGCAGGATAGCTTTCAACAGGCCATCAGGAGAGCAAACTGTCATGGATATAAAGAGACAGTCTGGGTCTGTCTGGGGCATGACTGGCTCTTGGCCAATTTCAGGGACTGTGTGCAAACCTTGTGCTGGGGAGAAGTACAGGCAGAGGAGCAGAGGCCTCAGAGGGGTCTTTAGGTCATAGAGGAACATGGCTTGACTTAGCTGTGTTCCCAGAGCCTACAACACTGTAACTTTGAGGACAGAAGGACACAAAGCTCTTTGGGCAGAGGACCTTGTAAGGAGGCCAGAGGAGGGAGACACATGCTGTCTATCCCCAGTGCTCTTCAGTTCCCTGGCACCTGCCAGAAGACAAGCCCATGCTGAGACCCAATCAGACCCTGCAGAAATCACAGAGAGATAAGCCTGGCCACAGTACCACCCTCTGCCCCTGGCTGCACTTGCCAGGCCAGCCCCCTCCTCCAGGTCCTGGACTCCAAACCCTGTGGCTGCCCACAAGTTCTGATTTGGAGTGGCTGGCCTGGAAAGGGCCCCAGGTCACCTCAGCTACAGAGCGACACACACAGAGGTAAAGGGAGAAGCCAAGGATAAAGGCCCCCGGAGGTGCCTCTGACTGATGCAGCCGCCGAGTCCCTGCGACAGCCGCCTGTCCTCAGCTGTCCTTTGACTGACCATCTTGTGCTATGTTCTAGGGTCAAGCTCTTCACTTGGGAAAGACCTTAGAATAAGAAAGACTAGGCCAGTGAGATGGCTCAGTAAAGACATGTCACCAAGTCTGATGACCTGAATTAGTGCCCTGGGAATGCGTGGTAGGAGAAGAGGACTCCCACAAGTTGTCCTCCTCTATATGTGCATGGGGTTACACACACACACACACACACACACACACACACACACACACATTCAAAAAATAAAATGTAAAAACAAACAAACAAAAAACACCAAAATTGTTGGCTTTTTGTTGTTTTGTTTTTTGGATAGGATCTTACTATGTAAACCTGGCTGTCCTGGAACTCAATTGCTACATAGGCCAGGCTGGCCTTGAACTAACTGGCCTCTACTTCTGGAGTGCTTATTATAATAAACAATTTCTTAAAAATAAAAAGTAAATAGGAGGACTGTAGGAGACAGCAGCTGCCTGGTATTTGTGAGGGCAGAGAAGAAGGACAGGCCTGCAGAAAGGGCCCCTGATGCTGTCCACAGCTTCTGCCCACAGCTCCTGTCCACAGCTCCTGCCCACAGCTCCTGCCCACAGCTCCTGCCCACAGCTCCTGTCCACAGCTCCTGCCCACAGCTCCTGCCCACAGCTCCTGTCCACAGCTCCTGTCCACAGCTCCTGCTCATTGGTGTTTGCTTTGCAGGCAACAGAACATGTTCTCTGGTCTGAGTGGGAAGAGGGAGTCAGGGAGCAGCTGGCTGTCCCTCAGGGCCCAGGGCCAGTCTAGACAGGCTGGGCAAGAACCTGTTCATCACAGCTGCCTTCCTAGGACAGCTCAATGAGGGACCCAGGACCTCAAGGTCTTGGGGACATGGCTTTTGGTTTACTTCCTGCCTGGCTTCTGTGGACACTGTGTGAACTGGCCTGCCTGGGCCCTGCAACATAAGGCTGGGAGCCACAGCCCTGTTCCTGACCTATTCTTGGGGTCGGGGAGCTCAACTCACCAGCTACTGTTTTGGAGTGCATCGGCCTAGGGTGGCCAGGAGGCCAGGGGCCCAGCCAGAGCCACCTTGTAGTTTGGACTCTTCATGTCCCATTGCTCAGATAGGGAAACCGAGACAGAGATCAGAGTGACTTGTGCACCAGGCCTTTCCTAGACAGCAGTAGTGCTAGAACTGGGCCAAGGTACCTGGTCCCCAGCTCAAGGCTGACAGTGAACCTGAAGTCTCTTGTCCCTCTGGGCTTCCCTGAGCTGGGGTAGACTTCGAGAGACCCTGGGCCTCAAGTTTCCCAAGACATCTCTCTGGGCTGAAGTAAGGAGAGTGGGCAGAAAGGGGTGCAACCTTTCCGCTGTGGCCTGATGGGGCCCATGCTCCTTTAGTCCCTGAGAACCTGACCCAGAGCTGAAAGGGCCCCAAGGCTCCTCCCTAAGTTGTCTTGGCTACACTCAGGTCTGGGGAATCAGATGTGGCTTTGAATTCTACCTCCATTGCTGGCCAACTGAGCAGCCACTGAAAAGCCATGCCAGTTCTCCATCTCAGCCCTCCATCTGTGAAATGGGCTCATAGCCCCCCCCCCCCCCGGCCTGACCCACAGTGGGAGCTGTGCCATCCACCTGCCCAAGCTGCAGCTGAGATCACAATCCTGACATCTCTGGATAGGCTGCAGCCAGGAAGGGCCACTGCGTGCTGTGTGTTCTCTAGGAAACACCGCATGTGGGTGGTCTGGCTGGTGGCCCCAACATTGCAAGACCCACCCGGTCTGGTCTGCAGCTGAGCCCCGTGTCTTTATAGGAACTGCCCAGACTTTTATCCATCTACAGGACAAAGGAAATAGCAGGTCCTTACAAGACAGGCGGGTGGGTGCTGGGAAGAGCTGTCATTTATCTTCCCAGCCAGTCTGTTCCATGGTCATAGCCTTTTTTTTTTTTTTGTCACTGACAAAGAAATGTGTGTGGAAGGGAGGGGGGCAGGGAGGGGGTGACTCTGTCGCTGTCCCCAGCATGATTTTTCCCCTTGTCCCCAGTCTGCCTCTTTAAGTCCTTTAACGTCTCTTCCTGGTTTTTTGGTTTTTTTTTTTTTCTTTTTTTTTTAATGCTTTTCTTCAGTTTAGGCCCCCAGGGCCTCCTTGACAAGCAGAAAAGGAAAGGCACTCACGGTCCTGTCCCAGCAGCCCCTGGGCTGTTCCCTGCCAGCGACAGGCTTCAAGGTCAGGCTGGTGCTGGGTGACCTTGAAAGCTTCCAGCAGCCCCTGGCATGCCTTCTCTCTCCAAGCTCACTGAGCTCCATCACATTAAGAAGCTGTTAAAAGTGCATGTCTGGTTGGCTGCCTCCGTGGCCGGCGATCGATGGATGGCGGATCCGGAGGGCTAGTTCAGTTCAGGGACAAGCCTCTGCTGTAGGAGTGGATCTACCCTGAGGATCCAGGCCCAGGGGACCACCTGGCGGCTTCTCGCCCATATATTTCTAGAACAAGCATGGCCATGGGGGGAAGACAAAATGGTCCAAGTAGAGCTAGCCATGCATTGCACAGTGTGTCTCTGAAAGGCACCTCCTGTGTTGTGTATGCGCGGCAAGAGTCACTCTGAGCCAGGACCCGGCGTGAGTCCAAGTTCGTCAGGTGCGTGAACTCACTTAAGGTCTTCCCAGCAGCTGTACAAAACAGGGTTACCACCGATCTTGTGTTGCAGCCGGGGAAACGGGGCACAGAGAGGTTCAGTAACTTATCCCAGTCCACACAGCCAGTGAAGGAGCAATTAGAACCCAGGAAAGTAGCTGGGACTGGCTGGGGCTGCTCTATGGGAGTTGACAAAGATAACATCTTCATAGCGATGGAGAGAGAGAGAGAGAGAGAGAGAGAGAGAGAGAGAGAGAGAGAGAGAGAATCAATCATCTTTATGATAAATAAAGAACTAAGGGTCAGGACTCTAGGACACACAGTAAATGGGCGAGGAGGTCGGGGCAGTAGGAAGACAGCCCAACACTGCCACCAGAAGTGGGAAGAGTGTCCCTCTTAGGTGACGCCTACTCATGCACCACATACTTGACTATGCCGGGGAAAAGAATTCCAAGATGAGTCGAAGTAAAGCAAAGTCAGTCATTTATAAGGATAAGATACAGTATGTGTTAGGCTTTGGGTGGGGGCAGGTGCTCCAAGAAGTCACTCAGCAGGATTTATTAGAAGAATTATTAACACAGTGGACAGACAGGGCAAAGGCATGGTGGGAACTAGAGACAGACAGCATGGCAGGGCCTCTGAAGAGAGTCAGAGCCCACATGGCAGAGGGAGCCTCTTACACCTTTTGAGGGGGGTTCCCAGCAAAAGCCTGGAGTCAGACTGTGGAATTCGCAGAGAGGGGAGCAGGATTTGGCACCCCTTGGACGTGCATTCACTTTCAGGGTGAGACATTGTTGCAGCAGCAAGTGGGCTAACTCAGAGACTCACACAGTGTCCCAGCAGAGTGATGTCAGAAGCTGTGTGGAAGCCTGAGCAGAGGCTGGGCTCTAACATTACATTCATAGACTACAGGTTTTAGATTTAGATTTAAGCATGGGGGAGGGGCTTCTGAAGAGGGACATACTTAGATGTTTCTATATGTTTCTATATATATATATTCTGGGGGGTTTTTTTTTCTTCCCTTTTTCTTTTGACAGGGTCTCCTGTATCCCAGGCTGACCTCAAACTTTCTATGTAACCAGGAATGACTCTGAACTCCTGTCTTTCCTTCATCTACCTCCAGAGTGCTGGGGTTACAGGCCTGGGTCACCACACCTGTCTATGAGCTGCTGGGATCAGTCTTGGCTTGACTTTCCCCTCCTCACAGAAACCTGCCCCAACCTCTGCGCTGCAAACTGCTCCCTCTGGACCCCCGCACCCTCAGTTCCTAGTCCGTTATGTCTCACAAAGACGTCACCCTCTGGCTGTAAAACGAGCTCCCTTGCACTGTTTCTCGCTTCTCCACTGAAGTCTAACCCTAGGAGGCCTGGGACCTCACGGCCTTGCTCGACATGGACTCTCCCGGCATGGAACGTGTGATACCTAAGGTAGGTGCTGGATGAGGATCTAGGCAGTAAACAGAGGAGACCAGCTGCTGGAGTCTCAAAGTAGAATAAGCTAGCCTTTTCTTGAGGGCCAGAAAACAAAGTGTAGGAAGACAGGCCAGAGCCTCACCTCTTCCTTGTCCCTGTGGGGCAGCTGAAAGCAGGTCGCAGGCTCTCACAGGCTTAGCTTCCCCACTGAACCTACGCCCTGTCTTCTTCAATGACTACAGTGTTAGCAGATATGGTTTCTGTAGCCAGGATGGGTACACCCACCTTACCAGCCCTCCATAGCTCCCTCTCCACAGGTGGGGCCTGTGTGAACAAGCTGGCGTGTGGCACTGTGCTTAGGACATGGCAGCTTCGGACTGTCCTTGGCCAGCTCTCACGGAGGAGGAAGGGACCACTCAAGCAGAGGTCCACAGAGATAGCAGGGACCTTGGAGGCCCAGAAAGGGAAAGGAGACTCTGACAGTGTAAGGACTCCTTTACACCCAGTACCTACTGTGAATTGGACATGTTTCTGGAAGGTTCTGTCACAAGGCTCTCTGTGTGCCCTGTCCTAAGTCTGCTCTGGAGTACCAGAGATTTGGGGTACACGTGCGCATTCATTCATCTTCCCCGCCATGGAGTGGGGTGCATATAGGGAAAGCAATGGTCTGCCACTCACAGTGAAGAAGCAGAGACACAGAGAAGTGTCAGTCACTTTAGTCATTGTGACAAAATCCCTGAGCGGATCAGCGTGAAAAAGGAAGGGCTAGTTTTTCGTCATGATTTCAATCCGTGGTCAGCTGGTGCAGTCGCTTGTAGATGTGGTGAGCAGAGCATCACCGCAGGAGGATGTCATGAAGAAAAGCGTCTCATGGTGGGGACCAGGGTGTGCAGAAAAGACTAGGGGCAGTATGTACATCCCTCTAGGTCACAACCCCAGCGACCCAACTCACTTCCTCCATGAGACCCCACCTCCTAGTTCCCACCACCTTCCAATATTTCCGTTGAGCTCTGAAGCAGTCAACAGAATAATATATTGATTAGGACAGAGTTCTCGTGATGCACAGACTGCCCAGGAGCCTCAACTCTCAACATTGCATGGGAACCAAGCCAGTGAGTTTGGGGGTGGGGGGGGGACACTTCATAGCACGTCATCACGGCAGTCCCTGGGTACATACAGCAAGGAAGTAAAAGCCAAGATTTGATCACCTTCTGGTAGGGCCCGGGGTCTACATCCTTCCCAATGGGAAGAAAATCTCTGTTTAATTAGAGGTTGCTGTCTCCAGATGTAATAACAGGTAAATCCAGACCCATGAGGCAGGACAGTGAGCACAGGACATATCCAGGAACATGAATCTTGGTGACAGTAGGTGTGGGAGCTAAAATTTTTAGAACACTTTCTCGGAGCCACACCAGGCCCAATGTTTGGTGGGGTTCATCTCCAACATTTGGGAGTGTCAGCAGTGGTGTGTACACCCACAATTTTGACTAATTGTTGGGATTTGGCAGTGGGAACCCATTTTGAAAGAGGAGGCTTCAAGCTGAGAGGCGAGGCTGTGTTCTGGCTGAGCCCCTGCCCCTGGCCACTGGAGACCGTCTAACCTGAGGAGGTGCCGCTGAGCCACGACTAAAGTTGGCCACAGTAAGCTGAGCATGCAGATTGTAGACCCCACTCCTAAACTGTTCTAGAATCATATTCCTAGTGCCCTTTCTGAACTTCATTTTCCCTACCCTTTTATCAAATCATCTCTAATGTCTCTGGGCCGAATGATCTTTTGTGATCCAGGTACCTGAAAGTGAGTGAAAGCCTGTGGTCTCTGGGGGTGCTGGAAGGAAGTCCTCGGCCAGAGTCAAAGAAAGAGAACACCCAGAACGGAGAACAACCTTCCCAAGTGTATGCTTATGCTGGAGGGGGTGGGAGTGGGGCAGCCCGCGAGATGCAGCAGCCTCCCCCACAGCCCACTAAACACACTGAACTGCCACGTGCCCCACATGAGGTTAGCAAATTAATCAGATGAATGACGACATCAGCAAAAGCATTGGAGGCTGGTGAAGAGAGACCACCAATCCAGCCACATCACTGCACTTTTGGTCCTCAGTTTCCCCTTTGAGAACGGAGGGAGCTGGCCCTTCAGCTTGGTGAGGCGTTTCAATCCTGGATGTCATCCTAGCAGAGAAGATGAAGGTGGATCGTTCCTTCCTTCCCCAGAGTCCGCGATTGGTGTCGCCAACTCCCTCCCTCCCTCTCTTCTCCCCCACCTCAGCCCAAAGTTATTAGTTTAGGTTCATTTAGGATGAGCTTAGCAACCTCACACCCCTGGAACCTGGAAGCTTAGAGCGCAAGCAGTCTGGCAAATGGAAATTCAATTGCTTTAATATACAGACTATTTTGCTGCAGCCGAACTCGAGACTCTTATTAAGAATCTGATGGAATTTCTAAACAGGGAGAGAGGCCCTGAGGAGGGGGCATCGCCCAGCGCACACCAACATTGCTCTTGACATATTTATGGCTCCAATAAAATCTCCCATCTGGTATATTTTAAAATAAAATTGAAAATTTATCACTTTCCCGGAGTCGGTTTGTCGTTCTCCCCAGGAGCAGATAGCCAGCTCGAGATTACAGGCGGGCGGCTGCGGGCAGGCGGTGAGAGGTTAGGCTGGGCTTGGATTTAAATTTCAATACTTTCCCTATTACAGCTGTCTGCACTGGGAAAATTACTAGGGAGAAGCTGGCCAGCTCCTTCTGTTTCCGCAAAGCATCCACTTGACTGTCTGCTGGGTCTGCAGGAGGGGTTTGCTCTTTTGCGCTGCTCTGCAAGGTCTGGAGGGACTGAGCCCTCCGGCCTGAAACTCAGCCTTGTTCGTACAAGCGCTCCAAGAGCCCAGAAGTCCAGAAATCGGATCTCCTTGTTAGAGTTCAGAGAGCAGGGTCAGAGCTTAGACTGGTCTGGGAGAGGGAGTCAAAGTTCCTTCTAAAACTAAGATCAAATCAGGTGCGGTGATGCATGTCAGCTCAGCACTGGAAAGTAGAGGCAGGAAGATCGGTTCAAAATCATCATCAGTCAGGGCTACACAAGACCCTATCTCAAAAATAAATGCATGAATGAATGACTAACTACATAAATATGTCTGACCTGGGCATGGTGGCGCATGCCTTTAATTCCAGAGTTGAGGAAGCAGATCTCCGCAAGTTTGAGACCAGCCTGGCCTACATACTGAGTTCCATGATGTAAGTTACATGGAGAGACCCTGTCTCAAAACCAAACAAACAAAAATAGGTCTGGAAAGACTACTCGGTGTTTAAGAGAACTGTTTGCTACTCTTCAGAGGACCCGACCCGAGTTCTGTTCCCAGCACTTGCATTAGGTGTCTTACAATCATCTGTAACTACAGGACCAGGGAATCTGACACCCTTTCTGGCCTCCAAGGGTACCCATATACACACAGAGACACTTAAAAATAGAGGCCGGGCAGTGGTGGCGCACGCCTTTAATCCCAGCACTCGGGAGGCAGAGCCAGGCAGATCTCTGTGAGTTTGAGGCCAGCCTGGGCTACCAAGTGAGTTCCAGGAAAGGCGCAAAGCTACACAGAGAAACCCTGTCTTGAAAAAACAAAATAAATAAATAAATAAATAGATAGATAGATAAGTAAAATAAATGAATCTTTTTTAAAAGACGAAAAAAGGGGAAAGATAACATTGAGATCTAATGTGTAGCTCATGTCAGGATCATGGCTCTGTTTGTAAGCAATGCCAGGTCTCAGGTATGGCCTGGGATCAAGTTCAGCTCGTGAACAAATCAAGTCTCATATTTTGTCATTGTAGAAGTCAATCCATATTTCTGAACCTGTTTCTTCTCCAGTTGAAATGTGTTACCTGTCTACTGCAGGAGGCCATGCAGACGAATTTGACCCTCACCATAGCCACCATATATAAATAGTATATATATATATATATATATATATATATATATATATATATATATAGAGAGAGAGAGAGAGAGAGAGAGAGAGAGAGATAGTATTATATATATACACACATACACACACACATATATATGTGTATATATTTTAGTTGGGTTCCTATGTATCCCAGGCTGGCCTCCAACTCACTAAATAGCCAAAAATAACCTTGAATTCTGCCTCTACCTTCCAAGTGGTAAGAATGTAGGCATCTCACAACCAAAACGAGAATATTGCAGAAGTTAGGGAGCCTGTCCAACCTTGGGCCCAGATTACTCCCGATTCCAACCGGTTCCCAGGTTCCAGCAGAATAAGGAAGTAATGACAGACTGCACTTTCCAGTGTTAGAATCCAGACCAGAGGCAGCTTACGCCATGCCACTTGCCCTACAATGGTTTCTCTTTCCTCTCTCACAGCAGATTCTGTATATGGGTGCCTGGCTACCAGATCCTGTGAACAGTCACACCCCAGACCCACGGATTCACATTAACTAAGTGGGCCACTTCTCCTCACATGCCACCCCGACCCTCAAGGTCACACAGTCGTTCCATCTCCAGGCAGCCCAGCCTGACTACAGCCTGCACTGTGGACTGCTCATCAACCACATGGGATAGAAGCCCCGCTCCTCGGAAACCCACGAGAAGGGACTTCCTGTCTGCCATGTGGGCCTGAACTCTCCTCAGAGCCCCCCATCCAGATGTTTGTTTGTTGTGTTGCTATCTCACCCAAAAGACAATCTCCCTCAGTGTCCTCCTTGAATGCCAAGTCTGAAACCTTTCATCCAGGCCTTTCATTATTTTTTTTTTCCTTTGCTATCTGTCTTAGTCAGTGCTCTCCTGCTGTGAAGAGACACCATGACCATGGCAACTCTTATAAAAGGAAGCACTTCATTGGGACTGGCTCACAGTCTCGGAGGTTTAGTCCATTATCAGCATGGCAGGAAGCATAGCCGCATGCAGGCAGACGCGGTGCTGGAGAAGGAGTGGAAAGTTCTACATCCAGATCTGCAGACAGCAGGAAGAGAGCCACTGAGCCTGGCTTGGGCTCGTGAAACCTCAAAGCCCACCCCCAGCAATGTACTTCTTCCAACAAGGCCACGCCTCTTAATCCTTTTAAATAGTGCCACTCCCTGGTGGACAGACAGTCAAATCTGTGAGCCCTTCTTATTCACAACACCACACTATCAGAACCCTAATTTTATGCTAAGGGCAACTGACCCAGCTAAAAGACTACACTTCCTAGCTGCCTTTGAACCAGGCAAGGCCAAGGAGAAACTGGCAAAGGAATTGATTGGATAGGGCTCCTGGGGAGAATTTTGCACTTAGGGAGACAGATGAAGTGTTAATATTCTGATCCTGCCCTTTGGTGCCACCCTATGCCCTGACGTAAAAGCCTATTCTTAAGCGAAAACTCGGCCTATTTTCTCTCTCTTCCGCTTTACTCTCATGAGGTGCACACCTCTCGAACCCCTCACCCCCTTCTCTGTCTATCTCTCTCTTTCCCTCCTCTCTTCCCCCCACCAAATAAAACTCTTCACTGAGCGCTGTCTGCGTGGCATCTCCGTCTTTCACCCGCCGTGGGGCACCTTGGCTCTACCCGCCAGCACGTGTAAATCATAACATCAAGACCATGGGGTCTTTCCATTTTCCAGCCTCTTGCTGATTCCCTAGAAGGGAGACAGGTTGGGGCCCAGCAGCCATTTTGGAAAATGAAGCAACACTGAAAATAACCATATGTAAAGAATAATGCCACTGGAAATTTCAGGGGAGCCTTACTTTGGTTCTCTCTTTGGAGTCTAAGTCTCATTAATAAAAGAATTTAAGAATAGACTCAAAAGGAAGCTCAAAGACAATTTTACTAGAGTTTAAAAGAAAAGCCTACTGCCAGGCATAGTGATGCATGCCTTTAATTCCAGCACTCCAGACAGAGGCAGGAGGATCTCTGTGAGTTCAAGGACAGCCTGGTCTACATAGAGAGCTCCAGGACAGCCAGGACTACATAGAGAGACCTTGTCTCAAAGAACAAAAACCAAAAACCAAAACAAACAAATAAACCCAGGCAGGAAAAATGTAAATCTCAAAACTGCCCAGAGAAGGAAGATGGAAAAGAAGAGAGAAAGCCATGTCATCTGTAAATGAGTGTGTGTGTCTGTGTGTGTGTGTGTGTGTGTGTGTGTGTGTCTGTCTGTCTGTCTGTCTGTCTGTAAGTGGAAACTTCATAGAATGAAGAGTGAAAAACCCCAAAGTATCAGAGAAAATATATTTAAGCTCTTGCCAGCATCTGAAAGAGGCAGAAAAAAAGAAAAAAAAAAAAAAAAAAAAACAACATTATGCCTACTGAATTGTGCAGACCTAACAGAACCTCAAGCAGCCTCTTAGTAACCACACAGAGGGCAAGGATTCTGGCTAAGAAAAGCATATTATCTCAATAAAGGGATATACAACCCCCCCCCCATCTTCAGCATGACACCCGAACAGATTGTCTACAGCCCCTTGGCCTGGTGACTGACCTGTCAACTGGATTAACTCTTAGGGAAGGAGACAACGTCTCCACCCAGAGGTAGATTCCAATCTTTAGGCTAGGAGGAAAAAGAAAGCCGTTGTGCTGGACAGTGTAGCCATGACCTCGTCCTAGACCCTCACCTTCCTTTCCTCCACCCAGTGTAGACGGAGCAGTTTCGGAGCTGCCTAGCACCAGCTGGGGAGTGGCTGCCCTTGGCTGTGGCTCTGCTGTCCAAGGAGAATGCCTTCTGAAAAAGTAATGGGATGTAACAGTGAACCCCAGCTGCTCCGTTTGGGTGGCTAAGGGTGGATCTCTGCCTCCAGCAGGCCAATCCAAACAAAACAACCGAAGATGTTCTAGAGCTCTGGAGCACTGATGATTTCAGTCCCTGGGTATCTAAGGGAGGCAGCGCTAGGCAGGGGAGGGCTAATTTGGGGACAAGGCCAGCAGAACTGTCTGGGATAAGAGGAGATCCTAGAGACAGCTGGGGCCTTTGTGGGTGGGGCTTGGCTCACAAGTATAGGGCTGCCACATGGAGCCCCTCTCCTAAGATGTAGGGATGGGGCTGAGGATGGCTCAGTAAACAAAGTGATTGCTGCGTCAGCATGAAGACCTAAGTTCAGTTCCTCAGCACCCAGATCATATGAAACCCAGCTCTAAGACAGTAGAGGCAAGAGGGCCCTTACAGCTCCCTGGCTAGCCAATCTAACTGAATCAGTGGGTTCTGGGTTCAGCAAGAGACCCTGTCTCAAAAAATACACTGTAGCAAAGTATGGTGACACATGCCTTTAATAACAACATCTGGGAGGCAGAAGCAGGTGGATCTCTGTGAGTTCAAGGCCAGCCAAGGCTGTATAGTGAGACCTACACATATGCCTATGAATTTGCACACATGTATCTGGACATGTAGACAGACAGAACACACACATACACACAGGCAAGCAAAGACACACACACACACACACACACACACACACACACACACACTGCAGGCAGCCCTATCCTTCCCTTCAGTTGTGTAGAAGCTCCTTGACCCTCAGTCCAGCAGAAAAGGTCCCAGGTAAGGGCTTCTTTCTGCTCTCAGGTCCCCCTATTTTTCTCTTTCCATTTTTCCTCGTTCACTCACATTTTCAGCCATTTTGAAACTCAGAAAATAATGGCAGTTCAGAGGTGGCATCTACTGTCCTGGTCACTGCACTCTATGGGGACTGTCATTGCCTTGCAAAGGGCAAAGTTTCATGGTCTGTTTTTGAAGGGGGTGGTTACTGGAGATGGAGATGGACCCAGGCCGCTTACATGATAAGCAAGTGTTCTCCCACTGAGTGATACCTGATGGTCCGTTGCTTTTTCCTAAGAAGTCCTCCTTGGATAGCAAGGCCCCAACTACTCACCAAAAAAGTGCCAGGTAGGACAGGGACTCCCTCCCCACAAGATGGGTGGAGGATTTGAAGGAGGGGTCCATGGTGGGGTCATGGCCATTGTGTCTAGAACCCTTGACTGACTGAGACTTACCTTGAGGCTCCTCCACCCCATTCTGTTGTTCAGGGCCCAGCACCCCCTGACCTCAGGCTGTCTGTCCAGGCTATAGGACCTGGATCTGGCCTCTGAAATCTTGTTCAGCATCTGGTTTCTAAGATTCTCCTCATCTTAGTTACAACCCTATTGCTATGATAAAATATCTTGACTTATAGAAGAGCTTGTTTGGGCTTACAGTCCCAGAAGGAACCATGACTACTGTCCTTCATGGCTGGGAATCAAGGCAATATGCAGCTGGCTTTGTGGCAGGATCAGGAAACCGAGAGCTCACATCTCAACCACAAGCAGGAAGCAGAGTTAACTGGAAGTGGTACGGAGGCTTTTAATCTCAAAGCCCACGCCCTAGTGACGTACTTCCTCCAGCAGGGCTGCACCACCTAAATTTCCCTAGACAGCACCATCAACTAGGACCAAGTGTTCAAATGGCTGGGTCTTTGGGGGACAGCCTCCTTTAAATCAGGACACCGCTTTCCAAGGAAATGGCTGAGAATGGAGGAAAGTAACCAGTCCCTTCTTGCCAGGAAGCTCCAAAGAGGGGATTCATGCCTGCCCCTCCTCTAGCCCAGGAGCTGCCCTTGGCATGTGAGATGGCTGGGTGGAAGAGCCCCTCCCAGGATCGCAGCGCAGCAGGTAGGGAGCTAAGGAGGGCAAACTCCCCCTCCTCCTGCTTCCGTCCAGAAGAAGTGCAGCATCTCAGCTCAGGTCGCAAGCCCAGGCCAAGTCTTTGCCTCAGGAGGTCATGTAAGTGGCAATCTTCTGGGCCTCCCCAGGGGCTGTTTGCATGTGGTGTGGAAGCGCAGGTGGTCCCCACAAAAAACCAAACCAAACCGAACTGGAAGCTGTTGACTGGGGTTTCACGAGGAGGACTCATCTGCAATGCTGATGAAGCATCTGAGAAAGGAGGATGAAAACAGGGTTTGATTTCCACAAAGGCCAATTCAGAGGCACATTTCCTGGCCAGACTAGGGTGCCAGCATCTGTGTGGGAGACCCTGGTTCTCAGCTGGCCAGAGACCACACAGGTCCTGCCAAAGTCAGAAGGGTGCACACACATGCCCACTAGGAAACTCCCTGTGCACATGTGTGCGTAGCCACACTCAGGTCAAAGGTCCAGTCTGTGCCTAGATCTGAGTCAGGAAAATGCATTTGTTCTGTGGGACTGCTGAAGTGGGGTGGAGGGTGGTTCTATGACAAAAGAAGCCACAGGCCAGAGGGGAGTTAGTGCACTCTGAAAGAGGGACTTCCAGCTGAGAGGCCAGGGAGGGTTTCCCGGGAGAGATGCTATCTCATAGAGTGGCACAATCCAGTGTGGTAGCTACCAGCCTTATGTACCCATTTACATTCAAATTAATGAAATGCAGTTCCTCGGGCTGGGGAGGTGGCGCAGTGGTAAAGGGTTTCCTGCACAAGCGTGATGATCTGAGTTTAATCCCCACATCCACGTGAAAACACAGACTCAATAGTGCATACTCATACTCCAGGGCTGGGGAGGCAGAGAGGGCATGTGTGGAGCTCACCGGCAAGCCTGTCTAGTTGAATTGGTGAGTTCCAGGTTCCGTGAGAGACTGTCTCAAAAATCAAGGGGAAAAGCAGTGGAGGAAGGTACCTGATGTCAGCCTCTGGCCTTTACATGTGTGCGCGCGCGCGCAGCGCGCGCACACACACACACACACACACACACACACACACACACACACACCATTTCTTCAGCCACACTTAGCCATAATTTAAATGGCCATTGGCTTCCTCACTGAATACTGAGAGATAGAATGTGACCCTTGCCACAGAAAAGCTTAGCGGTCGGTTCCACGAGGTCACAGAGAGGTGTCCCTGTCCCAGGGGACAGCTTCAAGGTTTAGAGGAGCTGGAATCCTGAGCACAGGTGTGAAGAGGGAGGTGGCACACAGAGCTCCCCAGCAAGGACTCAGATGGCAGAGGCAGGGGAGGACAGCTTTCCTTGTTTGAAGTGCCTGCTTGGAAACACGGCCTTTCAAGGAGGGTGTCACCGCTGGAAGGATTCAGCTGCCAGCATCTAGGGCAGTGAACGCAAGAGGAGGGCCTGGGCGTGAGAGCACAGGGCTCTGGCTTGAGTATGGGTGGTTTTTTTTTTTTTTTTTTGGTTTTTCGAGACAGGGTTTCTCTATGTAGCTTTGTGCCTCTCCTGGAACTCACTTGGTAGCTCAGGCTGGCCTCGAACTCACAGAGATCCGCCTGGCTCTGCCTCCCGAGTGCTGGGATTAAAGGCGTGCGCCACCACCGCCCGGCCGAGTATGGGTGGTTGAGCGGTCCCTGTGGAGAGAAGAAGGAGCTGGTGTGGCCTAGGCTGGTGAAAAGGGGAGGAGCTGTGTTGGGGCTGTCCTGAGTGTAAAGAGAGATGAAAGCCAGGCACCTGGCAGGTGGGTGAAAGAGCCTGGTCCTCTGGGGCAAGTGGAGGCTGGTACTGACTGTAGTCATCAGAAAGAGATGGGGGTGAGATTTCTGCAATGCTAAGCTTCACAGAGTTCTCAGTAAGACAACAGAACACCCTGGAAAGCAAAGGCCAGTGGGTAGCCATGTGTACAAGCAGAGCAGGGGAAACAAGTGCCCCCCCACCTCCGAGACATAGTGAATGTGCCTTTGGTTCTGTCCCTTGGTATGTGGGAACACGGCTGTCAGTCTAGGCAACATTGCCCTGTGCCATGGGACACAGGGCAATGTCTGGGCACAGAGGGGACAGGGCTTGGAGAAGAAGGAAATGAATGTGGCAATGAGGGAGGAAGCAGGGCCACCAATCACCACTCACATCCCCAACCCACAGGCTCTTCAACAAGCGTGGCCTTGTTCCCTTTTCCTGGACATGAAGGTCTGTATCTCTCTTGAAATTGTTGGGCAGGCTGTAGAGGTGTCACGTGGGATTTCTGAGGTCATAAATGCACCGTGGCTTCTGTCTTACCTGGGACACTTCCCCTGGAGCCCAACATGGCAGTGCTTTCTAGAACAGAGCCGCTATGCCCCGAGGAGGCCTGGGCTGGGTGAAGACGCCTTCAGCAGGTTTTCTGGGGGAAACCCAGCCCAGCTCCCAGCCAGAGGGGTGTATGGACAAGTTTCTGCATGATCTTGATCCCAGCTGCCGAGGCCCCAGATGTCACACAACAGAATAAACTGTCCCTTCTGTGACCTGTTCACACGCCTGACCTACAGGACCCGTGAGCACAAGGAAAGGAGCATTGGTTACACCACCGTGTTTGGGGTGTAGTGACCAGGAAACAGGCAGGAAGTGGTGGGGACCTAGCATTAACCGGATGTGGGGTGGAGAGACTCAAAGGCCTGGAGGAGGGGAGGGGTGACTTTCTGGTCAGTGGATCAGGCAGATGAGGTGAATCAGGCTGAGCAGGCCCTGATGTTCAGGGACTGGACAGGGATGTGGGTGATGTTTTGGATGTTGGGGGGGCTTAGGTGAAAATGAGAAGCTGCCCAAAAGCTCTGGTGGTGTGTGTGTGTGTGTGTGTGTGTGTGTGTGTGTGTGTGTGTGTGTGACACACACACACATGTTCTCTCTCCCCTTAGCCAGCTGTCTCTAAGCCTTGGTTTGCACATCTGGCAATGGTAGTTCCTATCCTCTCAGCTCTGCAGCAAATGCCAGGGCAAAGTAACATCTCTTCGTTTTATCATTTTGGTCCTTTTTTATTCTCTTTTTTTAATTAAAAATTTTTTCTATTTATATGCATTGGTGTTTTGCCTGTATGTCTGTATGAGGGTGTCGGGTACCCTGGAACTGGAGTTACAGACAGTTGTGATCTGCCACGTAGGTGCTGGGAATTGAAACCGGGTCCTCCGGGAAAACAGCCAGTGCTCTTAACCGCTGAGTCATCTCTGCAGCCCCAGTTTTTATTTTCTTAATGAGGGATCCTTCCATGTACAACACTTAAGTGTTGACCAGTTTTAATAAAGGACAAGATTGTTTGCATCATCCTGTAGACAGAGAGACTGAAGTGGGAAAGGTCTGGGAGTAACCACGGCCTCAGAGAACTGCCTTCCGCTTGTGTCCCTATGTCTCTCTCCACAACTGTCTATCCTCTCCTGGATCTGAGCAGTGGGGGGGGGGGGGAGGGTATGCTGGCGCTCAGGCTGGAGTCTGGTGTGGACCTGTGCTGGATCAAGCATGCTTCCGCAGCCCCAGCTCCTCAGCAACCTCTTGAATTCCAGAGACCCAGAGACACTGTAGTCCTGAAAGCCTGAGCAGCAAAGAGGACCTTACAAACGTGGAGGGGAGGCTCGTCAGTCCTCTTCCCCACTGGAAATGCCTGCCCTGGGTCAGAACAGTACTCAAGAGCTCCCACCAACACACACACACACACACACACACACACACACACACACTCACACCACGTACCACCCTCCACTCACCCCACATACCATACACACACACACACACACACACACTCACACCACATACCACACCACACACACACACTCATACACACACACACTCATACCATACCACGCACACACACACACCACCCTCTACTCACCCCACATACCATACTACACACACACACATTCATACTACATACCACCACACACACACACACACACACACACACACACTCACACCACACCACACACACATACCCCACATGTCATACCACATACACACACCACACACATCACACATACCATACCACATACACACTCACACCACACATACACTCACACCACACATATCATACCACATACACACTCACACCATACACACACACACACACACACACACACACACACACACACACACACACCACATGTCCCAGCCTCTTCCTGGACTTTTGGCTGCATGTTCCGCCCTCACTCCCCAAGCCTGCAGAGCCTTGGATCTGCTGCCCTCCTCAGCATCTGGTTCCTCCTCAGGATGCAATGCTGTTGCCCCTGGCAACTGAGTTCCAGGCCCAGCCTGATCCTCCTCCCCCTCTCCTCTGGACTTCTGGTTTCTTCTTCCTCTCTGCCCCCCCCCCCAACCCTGGAGCCAGTGCTCAGACCCAGAACTCCCGCAGAAGATCATGTGCCAGCTGGGTGGCCCAGCCAAGCTCTCCGGCCTTCCTGGCTTGCTTGGTGACCAGTGAACATAGTCTGTCAGTATTCTACCTGCCTAGCAGAATTGGAACTAGGCAAGCTGGAGACTGAGTGCTGGAGGTACCAGGGACATACTAGACTTTCAAGTGGAGCTCTCTGCACACCCCAGGCACAGAGTCAGCAACTAGAGAGATGGAGGTGACTCCAGGGATAATGAGAACTATTTGACAGGGTGAGCTCCCCCAGGGCTGGAGGTATGCAGGAGGAGGCTTCATGAGGATGGTGCTGGTGTGGCCCAGGGCAGTAAGACCCGCAGCATTGACCTGCCTGGCTGTTTCTCTTAGCCTGGTCATTTTTTTCTGTCCCCACAGCTTCCCTTTTCTCCACTCTCTCCCCTCCCAGAGGCTCCACACACCCCAGATGAGTCCCAGAGAAGACAGCATTAGGGAGAGGCTCTCGGAGAAAATGACATCATCAACCTGGGGGCAAGTCCAATGCTGGGCACAAAGAGATGTAGCCGAGCTCTGCAAGGCAGTGGCCGCCAGACCCAGCGCTCTCCTGCCTAGCTCCTTGAGACACCCATAGCTGCCCTGCAGCCCTGCCCCACTCCCCCCCCCCCCGCCCACCCCGCGCCTGCCCCAGGTCTCCTGAACAGCCAGTGGTATCCAGCTGTATCTGTGTCTCCCCTCGCCCACCCCCAACCTCCTCACACTCTTGCCTTGGCCTCTGCACTGCCTATTCCTGCCCTGGGGAATGCTCTGCTCTGCCTTTCACTGGGATTCAGCTGAGAGGTGTCTCCTCCAGGAGGTCTTCCTTGACTGCCCAGATTGCCTGGGGTTTGCTTCTGTTAGCTTCCTGCCCCAAGCTGGCTGGCTGGCAGCTTCTCCTCCTTCTCAGTAGTCACAGTTTGTTTACAATTTTCTCCTGAGGGCACCTGGAAGATCCTCGGGCCAGGAATTTTGTGTTCCGTATTGGCTAACTCTAACTAAACAGGAAGACTAGCATAACAACACCCTGCCTCTCTCTGGGTCTGTTTTCCCATCTGGAATGTGAGGAAGATGGGCCAGGACCTGTGGTTCCTATTGAATAGCAAGGGTGACCAAGTCTGGGCTATTAGCAGGGTCAGAGGACTGTCTGACTCAGCTTCCTGTCCAAGTCCCAGAGCTGAGCAATGGGATCTTGAGCAGCGAGAAACAAACAGAGGCTGTGGGGTCTGGAACAGCCTGAGATGCCCAGCCCTGGGCTCTGGGGTCCCTGGGGCTCTGCTGCCCTCCAGTGGCTGGAGGCCTCGGGCACTTAGAATCCTCAATTTCTGGCTCTCCACAAACATCTAAAGTAATGCAAGGCCTAAGGAGTGGCGGGGGGCCTGTTGCTGTCACTCAGAAAATTATGAGCAGTTACCAGAGCAGAACTTGGGGATCCCAGACCCCCAACACTTCCAGTCTCTGGATGGGGCACTGTTCTTTGGCAAGAGTCAAGCCTAGGATGGGGAGTCCCTGCACCTGTCAACCTACCTCAACTTTGGCGACACTTGCCGTGTGGTGGCCCTTCTCTGCTGGTCATTTTCTTTCTTTCTTTTTTTTTTTTTTTTTTTCTTTTTTGGTTTTTCAAGACGGCTTCTCTGTGTAGCTTTGCGCCTTTCCTGGAACTCGCTTTGGAGACCAGGCTGGCCTCGAACTCACAGAGACCGGTCTGCCTCTGCCTCCCGAGTGCTGGGATTAAAGGCATGCGCCACCACCGCCCGGCCTCTGCTGGTCATTTTCAGCACAGTCTTTACTGACCCTTTGTGAAGTGCTCTATGATGCCTGCTCAGGGGTCCTTCCATATTCAAAAAACAGTACTGGGGCTAGAAGGATGCCTTAGTCCCCTCCCTCCTTAATTAATCAAATACTTAAAATAATGGTGGTGGTCATGATTGATGGACAGAGCATAGCTAATTACCCTGGAGATTAAAATGACTGTTTCTGTTTAAAAAGGCTGCAAATGAGTTAATTATTTCCTTTGCTCACCTCTCTAACCTTGTTACACTTCTAAATGAATAGCAATATTGATCTTGGAACTGATTTTGGTGTTCCACCGCCCGAGTGGGTTTAATTAGGGTCTGAGAACGCTGCAGTGCCTCCTCCTTCTGACCGAGGAAATTAGCCTTGGGTTTTACTTACATTTCATAGCCGTGTCCTCCACACAGACAGAAGGGCTGCAGCATGGCAAGTGATGGCTGCCAGCTTGCCGGCTTGGCACTGCCCTGGCTCCCAGCTCTGCTCTGTCCTGAGAGGCTTGCGCTGACCCTTGCCTGTGAGCTCTTGCAAGATGCTGCAGGAAGGCCCTTGGGAGCGGCTCATTTTTGTCTCCTCTGTCACACCTGCAGGCTTGGATGTGACAAGGAAGGGCCCAGTATCACTTGGTGAGGTGGGGGCAGGTCTAGGACCTGGAGCTGTCAGGTTTTCACAGCTCTGGACCTTGATGGCAACCAAGCTGAATAAACACTGCTCTGTCCCTGCCCAGCCCTTCATAAGCCTAAGACCCCTGGTGTCCTCCATTGTCACCTCGGGCTCCCTCAGAGTCTCTGCTCCTCCGTGTGCTGCCAGAGCATAGGCTACCAGCCCAGAGCAGGAGACCAGCATGCTAACCCTGGATTAATTACTGGCAGATGGGTGACCTTGAGGTAGTCAGGTGACCTTGAGCTAGTCTGGCATCCCTCCTCTGAATCTGACCATCTGTTTCATGTCACTTCCTGTCACCTCCCCCAGCATGAGCCTTCAAGGGCACACAGGTGGGAGCTGGGCACTGAGGGGGGTGGAGAGCGATCAGGGCAGACACGCTGCAGGTACATAGGACAGAGTCCATGGATGAAACCGGCCCTACCTTATTTGAAGTGAAACCCTCCCCTAACCTTGCTGCCTCTTTGCCATGGCCAGACCTGCCTTTGGACTGCTTCTTCCCTGCCCCAGCCCCAGCTCTCTCCTCTCCTTGCCATGCTTGATGGGTCTGGCTAACGAATTACCACTGAGGCCATCTGCAACCTGGAGATGGCACAGAGAGCAGAGTGTGGCAGGGACTCTGCCTGCCTCCTGTGCCTCCCGCTCCTCCTCCCCTGCCGCCACGCCTCTGGCTCTGTGCTGCACGGTTTCTCTCCCTCCTCACTCTCCTTCACAGCTACACCCCTCTTCTGAACCTTAAGAGCTAGGTTAAAGGAGAACAAAATCATTTATTTGCAGAAAAATGGTTGGGACTGGAAATCATGATAAGTGAAATAAGCCTGACTCAAAAAGACAGTATCATACATTTTCTCTGCTTTGAGGCATCTACATCTCTCTCTTTCACGTGTGTGTGTGTGTGTGTGTGTGTGTGTGTGTGTGTGTGTGTATGTGTATGTGTGTATGTATATATGTGTGTGTATGTATATGTGTGTGTGTATGTATATGTGTGTGTATGTACGTGTATGTATATATATGTGTGTGTGTGTGTGATATTCTTATGGATATGTATACGGCATGAGAGTGGAAGGGGAACAAATTAGGAAGGGGACCAACAGATGGAAAAAATGGGGAATAAATGACTGTAAGGGAGGTAAATATGATGGCTATATTACCTCCATGTATGATATGAAACCTATTATTTTATACATTTACTATGCAGTAATGAAGTGATTGAGATAAAAAGCCCCAGGGCATGTCCTGAAGCTTTACCCTGCCTCCCTTCCCTTCCCTCACTTATATAGCGGCCCACCCTCCCCTCCCTAGGGGAGGCCCCCTCTAGAGAAGATGTGTCCCAGATAGCTGAGTTAGCCTAGTTCTGTTTGGGTCCCTCCAGGGAGTAACATGGTCAGATGAACACTTGGGAAAGGGTGGTCTGGCTGTCATTTAGAGGACAGCAGCAGAGGACAATGGTGGATGGGGGCCTGTGAGGCAGCAGTTAAGACTAAGAGAAAAAACAGACCTGCTGCAGAAGGGTGGGGGTAGGCCTTGCAAGGAGGGGTTCAAGGCCAGGGCCGTTTTCAAGTTGGACGATCAGGTGTCTTTGGCTCATATTGGTGATGTTGGAGAGGTTTCCATGGAACAGTCAGTCTGTGGGGTTGAGGCTGCGATACCGACAGGGATATCCGGGGGCAATGAGATGGAAGGAAGGTAGGTGATTTGCCCAAATTGCTATAGCCAATATGTGATCTTTCCCTTTGGGACATGGATGATCTGTATTGCAAGGAGGCCATTAGTGACTCCAGCTGGGGCTGGGTTACGATGCACGGATGCACGGATGCACGGATGCACGGATGAAGGTCAGTCAAGAGGACACGGGAGGGGAAGGGGTGTTAAACCTCACAATTCATCCCTGGTGTGCTGGGCAAAATTGACAACACCAAGTCCACTGTTTGCCAGTTGGAGAGTAGGGGAGGACCAGAGACTGGCTACACCCAACCTTGAAATTGGTAGGTCCCTGAGGTAGCTTAAACATTGAGCACCTAGCCTGGCCACACACTGAGTGTCCATTCTGATCACACTTCAAGCCCTAACCCAGGTCATACATTGAGTATCCAGCCCGGTCACACACTGAGCCCTGATCTATTCACACATGGAGCTTGGTCCTGTTCACACACTGGGCCAGGCCTTGATTATACCTGGAGGTAGGCCTTCTTCGCACACTGAGCCCTGGACCCTGTCCAGGTTTTACTGGCCTCGGGGCTGAAGACTGTGCAGGAAGGCCCATCTTGCTCCCATCCCCCCTTCTCTCCCTGGGGATGGAGGGCAGCTAGGCATGTCAGAAAGGGCTAGCCTGGAACAGACAGGCCCCCCATGGTGCCCCAGCCCAGCCAATCTCAGCTTTCTTACAATGTGAATGCTGGAACTTTCAGTGGCCAATTTTAAAAAGGTCTCAGCATCACCCTAAAACAGCTGTGCCAAAGCCTTTTAGTCACTACTGTGGCATCAGGACCTCCCAGGCCCGCCAAATCTCCCCAGTCACAGCAGAAATCCTCAGGACAAGTGGCCTCTGGGTACAACTGTTTGCTGTCTTAACTGTGCTGGTCCCTTGTTACTGCATCCTGTCACCTGCTTAGCTCACCTGAGCCTACTGGATGCAGACAGAACACTACGTTCCCTGGAGAGACCAGCATGATGTGAAAAACATCCCGATTCTGCAACCAGACTACCTACAGATCAAACCTTGGGGTCCGTCCTTCCCAGCTGTGAGATCCCAGGCCCTGAGTCTTGGCATCTGTATGATGGGGGTGAGATCAGCCCTTAGCCACAGGCCTGTCATAAGGACTGGCAGGAGCTTGCTCATCACAGTATTGGATTAGGTGCCCGGCACGTTGTGAGTACTTGAGTCGAGTTGGGCATATGTATCTTCATACTAGGAAAGAGAGTCTGATGGGAGGCTGTCAGCAGACATTTGAGGGGGGCGGGGGATGTGGGGAGGCACTGTACCTCCCTGTACCTCCTGCCCTGGACTTGCTTCCCCCACACAATTAGCCGCTCTTGTCTCTAATTGATTCCTTTGGTGCTCACAGGACAATTAGAATTTAAATTGCCTTTTACAAAGGTCACAAAAACATGATCAAAGAAGAATCTATTAGAGGGGTGGGGGCCCCTCCCTCCCAGCCTCCCAGAGCCTGGGGGTGGAGGCCAGGCCTTCAGGAGCCACCCCCACCTACACCTACCCTTTCATCACTTCTTTCCCAGGGCTTCCTGCTTCCTTCCTTCCTTCCCATGTGAAGGGCGGGGAAGGGCAGAGCCGGTCTCCAGCTGGGTTTTGCGGACTCCTTTTTGCCCCTTTCCACATCTCCACCTTCCCTGTATCTCTCTCTCAGCACAGGGACTGCTGTCCCCAGTGCTGTCCCTCAAGCTGTGCTTCAGGTGTCCTGGTCCTGTCCCTTGACAGCTCGTGACTGTAAGAATGTGTTTTGTCCGCTCTGAGAAGCCCATACATACATCTTGTTCCCTAAGGGTGGGTGGCTCCCCAGGGAGACTTCTTGACGTTCCTCCCATTCTCAGATCTTGTCTTGTCTTTGTCCTCTAATTTTTCTGCCTTTCATGGAAGCTGGCTCAGGATATCTGTCCTCTGGGTCCCTCAGCCCTCACTGTGGCCCATGGGTGAGATGGCCCGTACCTATGTGAGGTCCAAGACAGACACTGCCCCCTCCCTCCACTGGCTCCTGCAGAAGCCTGTACAGAGCTGGTCTCACAGGGAGCAGGGCTTCATGTTACAAGTCCAACTATAGATTCAGAGGTTGGCTAGAAGAGAGCCCAGGTTCCCACCACAAGGACTCCCACCTGCTGAGTTTAAGGGGACAGTAAGAAGCCAGGAAGAGCTGACTTCCTGGAGGCCTCCAGAATTATCTCCAAGTTCTGTCAGCCCCTTAGGCTCTCCTCCTGGGAAACAATGGCAGTGGCCACCTAGTCAGCCAGAAATAGGTACAGCTGCTTCTGGTGGTCTTCTACTGTGAAGTAGCCCACCTGGTAATTCCATCACACTTTGGAAAGGGAGCAGGCTCCACTGAGCACCTATGATATCCTAGCCTATTCTCACCTCACAACAAACCTCATCTTCCAGCAGTCCTATGCCACCATTCCCTAAGGGAGGAGACAGACTCAGAAGAGTTGAACATCTTGTCCAAGGTCACATAGCAGAAGACAGACAGAGCTGGGATGTGCATCTAAGCTTGCCTAGTTCAAACGGAAGCTCGGCAAGGCCCGGCTCCATGCTGACACTATTCATCAGGGGTACCGCAGACAGGATGTCACGTGGGGAGGAAGGTGTCCGGAACCTCACGTGACTTCAGGGAAGAACAGCAAAGCATTAGTATTCCTGGTCTCTCTGTCGTGGCCCAAGGTCAGGAGACATCATTGTTCCTCATTTAGAAGCAGGCATGGGGCCTTGGGATGGAGAGGATTATGTAGATAATCCAGCCTGATTAGCAGGCCTGGTGGAACTTCATTTGGATGCCTGAGGAGCTGCTGCGGGCCTCAGGCTGCCAGTGCAGTCAATGAATGTTCTGCTCCCTGACCCAGGATGACAAGGGTCTGCAGCCCCTGAGGAGGACCACATTGAAGGGGAGAAGCAGGATAGGGAGGGAGGCCAGGCCCATCCAGGAGCTCGGGAGGGCATGGGAGAGGACCCGCACACGCTGTGTGCCCCAAGACGGGAGCCTAGCAGAGCCATCTGACTGGACCTCATCTTAGAGACCTTCAGTCCTGCTGTAAGTGACAGTGTGGTTAGAGTTGGGGAGAGTCTGAGGTGCCTCAGGAGGGGAGACTGATCTTGTCGGAAACACTCTGAAGGGCAAGATTTTAGCTCCTTACAAACTCTGAGCTCCATGGGACAGGCTTTCAATGACTGAAGAACAAGGTCTCTCTGGGGTCATAAATTCCAGGGACCTGGTGAGCAGGTTCACAAAGCTGTTGTGACAGCAGGGGTTAAATTAAGTGCCCTTGCAGAGCAGGGCAGGGTAGGCTTGCACACTGGGATTTACAGCCTCCCCACCCCATTTGCTGCCAATCAGCCTGGCTCTCCCAAGCCTGCCCTGTGAAGGAGACCCATGCTCCTTCCTCAGGAACTGCTCACCATCAGGGAGCCAGCAAGGGCTGTCTAGCCTGGGCTATAAGGATGGGGTTGCCTCTGTGACCGGGACCCCTCTAGAGCCATACCACAGCCATCTGGGTCCCCAGAAGAGCAGGAGGTGAGAGAAGACGTGAGGTCATGCGGGGTCTACTCTTCTGTGCTTTACCACCTCTTGCCTTGGCTCAATCTGTCGCCTCCTCCTGCAGGGACTGCCCCTGATGTCACTACTTTTTCTGATCCTCTCCATCCAACAAACCCCAGATGGAGCTGCATCCTGTTGCTTCTCTCTGGATGCTGCTAGATGTGGGGCCCTGGGCTTCCTCTTCAGTTGGAAAAGGCTGGTCTGCAGTGAGCATAGACACAGGATTTTGCCCTGCTGGATTCTCAAATGACCTCTCAAATGGGAGGTAGCCCAAAGGCCAAACCATTTCCCTGCCACCTCACCCCCATTCTCTCCTCTGGTCACTGTGGTCCTCGGTTTAGTGTAGGGGATAAGGGTGCCTAGAACAGGGTGCCAGACTGATGTGTCCTGACTGAGTCGCCCTGGCTTTTGGAGGCAATGGAAGGTTGCAAAGGAGCTTGTGTCTGCATCAGGGACCACAGATGATGGAGGTTGTCTGCATCAGGGACCACAGATGATGGAGGTTGTGTCTGCATCAGGGACCACAGATGATGGAGGTTGTGTCTGCATCAGGGACCACAGATGATGGAGGTTGTGTCTGCATCAGGGACCATAGATGCTGAAGGTTTTATGGGCAAAGGCAAGGATAGGTGAGTCCTGAAATTCAAGCCTGAGGGTACAAACAGCGTGCGTGTGTGTGTGTGTGTGTGTGTGTGTGTGTGTGTGTGTGTGTGTGTAGTTGTGCTGTGTGGGTGCTAAATGTATGTTTTGCAAATGTGAGTGTGTATATGTACCTGTGTGCATTTGTGTGTGAGCATGTGTGTCTAATGTATGTGCATATACATATGTTATATATGTACAGATGGCTATGTGTCCTATATAGGACTGTACATGGTGAATGATGGCAATGTTCCCAGAGCACAGGTTATTGGGTGATCCTCTATCTTCCCATCCAAGACCCTGCACAGCCCTCTCGGAAACCTTTTTGAAAGGGCCCTGGCCTCATTGCCCCAAAGGCAACAGAGAGCTGGAGGAGAGGGAGAATATGTTTAGGAAACGAACAACATCCAGCCATCAAGAAGGGCCTTCAAGGAGGCTGCTGATTCCCACCTCAGTGGAAGTGGTCTGACTCATCCCAGGCCTATCCTGGAGCCCTCTGTCCTTCAAGTGACTGTCCATCTGTTGCACCCTCCGCTAGTCAGCACCCGTGCCTCGCTTGTTATCTGCCTCACTGGAAAGATGACGGCTGGGAGGCAGGCAGACGGTCATCTCACTGTCCCCACCCTTGCCATCCTGACCTCTGGCCCTGGCGAGTCAGCTGCCTCCATTCTAGGAACATGGTTGGGGCTGGTCTGCAAAGCAGGGTGACTATGGCTCTTGTGACTTGGCGTGCCCCAGTTTTTAGGGTTTCCTCCACATCATTCACTCCCTGGTACCTGGCCCTGACCAGCCTTGCAGGAGATATGCCAAGAAAACAAAAGAGGTCTTCACACAAAGAGATCTCCCTTGAGTTGGAGAGGGGTGGGAGGATCCATGTTAGAATTCCTAGTCAGACCCCCCAGCTACATGACCTGGCAAGATGCTTAGTCATCCCTGGACCTTACGTCCTATGTAATCTGTGTGCTGCATGATCACATAATTTGTGCGCAGCGTGATCACGTAATCTATGCACATGCCTGGAGTAGCTATGTAAACCCATATGCGCATGTGCAGGAGCAGGGGAGGTGAGGGGTAGGGGTGGGGGTGGAGAGAGACCTATAAAAGCAGGTTCCACTTATCCCTCCCCCCACTTCCTGCACGGTCATTCCTTAGGCCTATGTACTTCTTTCCTATTCCTTTCCCTTAATGAACTCTTATAGTGGGTTTTGTTGTACCTCGTGGCTTTTCTCTTATGGTAAACGTTGAGCTGCATAATAAATAACAATCCAGGCCCTGATTTTGTGGTTCTCTCCCTTGGTGATGGGGAGCCAGGAGAGACACAAAATGCAGAGTCACATGCTACACAATAAAACAGTGGGGAAATGGTTCAGGTAGGGCTCATGGGCATGAGCAGATCCAGCCTTACCTAGCGTAAGCACAAGGACAAGGTAGGAGCATATCTAGATCAAGGGGTGGGCCAATGGGGAGCTAGCTCCCCGTCTAGGCTGATCCCAAGGCTCGGAACAGCAGAACTGGGCAGATGCCAGGAGAGAGGAGGAGAGCCGATGGGCAGCACCCTGAGGCAGTGAAGAGGGAGCAGGGACTGCTGCCGGAGGCAGGGCCGAGTAGGCAGTGCTGGACATCAAAGCCCTAGGTATATTCCCAGGATGCTAGTCTCCCTCCTGTGGAGAGACAGATGTCCCTTTGATGGTGAGAAGAAAGGAAGCTGTGCAGGCCTGGGTGGGAGGGGCAGGGGAGATGGATCTCCTTCCTGTGGCCATCAAGGAACTAGAGAGCTCATCATAAACACCACATCCTCTACTTTCTAGGATCTGTGAAGCCACGCCCACTGGTTTCCGAGGGGGAGGTATATACTGCTGGTCGGATGGGGGTGATTCATCTTGCCATGGTTGGACAGCTGCATGGTATACCCTCTGGCTCCTTCGTGTGACCCTGCTGTGCTCAGTGAGGTGTCTCCAGAATGCCTTGGGAACACATGTTTGTGTACTCCAGCCTCACCCTGTCTTCCTGGTCCTCCTAGTAAGAAGAAGGCACGTGTGCCTCGAAGTCCCCGGGTCTCTGTGTGCCCCTAACTGTTCTCTAGGTTCCTACAGTGTCTCTGTCTAGCTCATCTGCCCACACGCCCCTTAAGACTGTAGGACGGTTTCATAAGAATTGCTAACAAGCAGGCCATTGACATGACTTAGCAGATAAAGATACCTGCTGTTCTAGCCTGGTGACCTGAGTTCAATCTTTGGAACCCACAGAAAGTTGAAAGGAGGAAAATGATTCCACAGAGTTGTCCTCTGGCTTCCACATGGGTGCCACGGCACGAATGCCCACACATATTAGTTGTTCCCTGACACAATACATAACATGTTAAAAAACATTCCCGCAAAGCATCTCTTTCTCCAGCCATATCACTGTGACCTGTGGGCAAATGTCACAGAACTGTGCTATCCAGGGTGAAGACAAAAACCAGTGGCACCCCTGGGGATGCCCTGTGGATGTGAGGTGAGGACTTGGGCCCTGTCCTACCCTTCCTCTAGCTGGTCCTTGTCTAGCACATTCTTCCCTGAAGCCCTCAGGCGGCTCCTACCTGAGATCTTCACAGCCCATCATCGGTTAGAGCCTGTGGCCAGAGCTCAGTAAGAGCAGAGGTGGCCAGGTGCATCATCCAAGAGCCTGGATTGAGGGGTGGGGGGAAGGGTGGGCCTCCCCTAGGACCCCCCTGCACTACATTACCACTTTCCAGAGAGGGCACACTTGGGGAACCAGCCACACCTTCACTGGAAACCCAGAGCCCTGGGGTACACAGGAGGGTTTGGTCCCTGTGAGATGGCATCTGTGGCCTTGCTGACGTGTGGGTTGGGATGTCACTGCTGCAACTGGAAGTGTCTTCAGGAGAAAATATTCAGAAGAGCCCTGCCGTCGTTCAACTGAACTGTTTCAGCCTCTCGGGCTTTCTCACCAAAGCTCTTTGGAAATGATCTCTGCCTGGAGAGGTACCCCAGGGGAAGGCAGATTTTGTGTGGGGACCTGGTCTCCTTTGCCCCACAGTTGTCTTGCCTCTCCTAGTCCTAAGATTCTTCTATGTAGATCCACGGGGTTCTGGGTCTCTACACCCCCAACTCTGCTGTGCTTCGGTATCTGCTTCTGGAACTCCACCTTGGGGACACCAGCTCCTGCAGGCTTTGTCCATGTTTGTTCGTGTGTCAGCAAAGCCAAGCTTTCCCAGAGACCTTTGGTGGACCCCATCTTTTCACAGACAGCAGCTTGCAGACTGCAGAGTGCTTACCCCCTCACTGGACAGGCCCAGAGCCCTAGGCCGTAGGGCCGAGACTGAACTGTGTTCTTTCGAGAAACTCCATACCACCTTCCACTTGGGCCCAGGCCCCTTCAGCCAGCCACCTGGTGGACAGAGCCAGCCTCCAGTCCCACTAACCCTTTGGGAAAGAAAAGAGGAAGCAAAGTAGAGACGGGGGGATGGGTGGACATTGGAAAATGAGTTTGCAAACCCTGCCTGTGACAGTGACATCCCAACAGCCCCTGCTGACGTGGAAAAATAAAAGCTGCTCACTTGTTTTTGTCTCCTTCTCTTTCTGAATGATTTGATGTTTTATTCCCCCCATCAAACTCTCTATTCTCTGCTAATGGCAGAATAATAAAAAATTATCCCTCATAGCATGCGAGTGAGAGGACAAGCTGAGAGCCCAGGAGAGGGGGGAAGGAGAGGAAGAAAAAGGTTATTATAAACGTGTCAGCCTTGTTTATGGCCCTTTATCAGCTGGGGAGAGGCGAGCGGGAGAGGCGCCCTCAGAGCGCACTCCAAAGCGCTGCCAGCTTGGTTGGGGGCTGTAAATAATTTTTATCTTCAGCTGCATTTAGATGTTTTAAAATACACACCCGCCAGCCATCCTGAGGAGCCAGCTGAGCCTGCAGGGGCAAAGCAGGGTGAGCACGCCCCGCCTTTTGCTCCCCTTTCAAGGGACCATATTTGACAGCCTGGGCTTTCAAAAGCCGCTTCGGTGATAAAGGCCACATCCCAGGGAGCCTCGCACAGGGAGATCGGAGGCTGGCCTGGCGGCTGCCAAACCCTCTAACTGGCCCAGGGCTAATCTAACAGGGCAGGATGGGGGAGGGGGGGCGTACAGGGCTGAACAAGAGGCCAGCAAGGGCATGGCCACCCTGGCCCAGCACTCCGTTCATCCTCCATGCCAGGTACCCCACCTCTACCCTGGGCTAGGGACTATAGCCTCAGAGTCTGCAGCTTTATTCATACTGGGGCAGAGAAACTCAGATTACCTCGCTTAACTAATCCTTTGATCTCGCTTCAGTGACTCTGGAGACCAACCTTCCTGACCTTTAGAGACCAATCACATTCTAGGTTGGAAATACGTAGTTTGAAGGCAATGTATACAGAGGCGAGTCCTGGCCTTGAAATCTGAGAAAGTGACCCCCAAGGGCTGAGCCTTTACTTATTATTATTATTTATTTTTTATAAAATAGGAATAGCAATGACTCTAGCCTTATATTTCAAGGGTAATGAGATGATGATATAAAGACTTTTGAAAGCGAGTTAACCATATAAAGACTTTACTATCTGATACACAGGCAGTGCACAGACAGTGTCTCTATTTGTAATTGAGTAATTAATGATGTACCTATGAGTGTGGAGATCAGAAGGCAACGTGGAGGAGTTGGTTCTCTCATTCCACCATGTCAGTCCCGGGCATCAAACTCAGGTGTCAGGATCAGCAGCAAGCACCTTTACTCACTGAGTCATCTCACAGTCCCACAACATCTCTTGTCCCTTACAGTGTACAGCAATGGGAACATCAAATTCCCCTGACAATTCTTAATCTTTCAGTGTGCCTAAAACAAAAACCAGGGCCTGCAAGATGCTAACTCTGTCTCCTGGGACTCCATGAGAAAGACAGGCTGGGGGTGCTGTGCTTAGAGCAGGCATGGTTCCTGGGAGCCGGCTCCAAGAGGAGGGCTTCTGAAGAAGCAGGAACATGGGGAACAGTGGAAGGAACCTAGCCCAGATGGAGAAGGGGGCTGGTCAGAGGCCATGTGGCCTGAGGATCTCTCCATGCTGGTTCCTGAATGAGTTCCGAGAGGGCTTTGGACATGAGAGCTGCAATTAGGTACACGGCCAGTGCATCACCAGCTCCTGTACCCTGGGCTTCTGTCATTAGTGCTCACTCCATGTTAGTTAACTCTGTCTGGTAGACGTGGGGACACCTTGTCATCCTCTCTATGCCTCCAGACTCTCAGGACTGACTGCAGACTCTGATCATGGTAGAGCTCAGAGACACAGAGAAGGATAGAATCAAACACCAGATTGGCCACAGGCTGGTCATGGGAGAGCAAGCCCTTTGGGCCCCTCCTTCTGGCCGGAGTCAAGAGGCTAGAGCAATCAAGGTGCCTAGATGCTTGGCCAGGTATACAGATATGGACGGAGCACTGAGCTGGGTAGCATTAGCCCTAGAACTATACTAGGCCTTGTATAGTGCCTTAGTTAGTATCACTGTTGTGTCTTAGTTAGTTAGGGTTACTATTGCTATGAAGAAACACCACAGCCAAAGGAACTTGGGGAGGAAAGTGTTTATTCAGCTTACACATCCACATCACTGCTTATCATCAAAGGAAGTCAGGACAGGAACTCAAATGACAGGAACCTGGAGGCAGGAGCTGATGCAGAGGCCATGGAGTAGCACTGTTTATTGGCTTGCTCCTCATGGCTTGCTCAGTCTGCTTTCTTATAGGACCCAGGACCACCAGCCCAGGGATGGCACCACCCACAATGGGCTGGGCCCTCCCCATCAATCACTAAGTAAGAAAATGTCCTACGGGTTGCATACAGTCCAGTCTAATGGAGGCATTTTCTCAGCCAGGGTTCCCTCCCCTCTGATGACTCCACTTTGGGTCAAGTGGATATAAAACTAGCTAGTACACATAGTAGCCACCAAACAGAAGAAAGGTAAAAAGAGGGAGGAGGAGGAGGAGGAGGAGGGAAGGAAGGAGACACTGAGGTGCTCGCTGCCATGTCTGATGACCTGAGTCCAATTGTCAGAACCCACATGGAAGAGAGAGAAAACTGAACCCCACAAGTTGTCCTCTGACCTCCAACATACGCCATGGCATACACCCACCCCTATCCCCAACACAATTTTTAAAAATTTTAAATAAAACTTTAAGAAGAATTGTTTAGATGCTGAAGATACAGCTTAGCAGTTAGACGTGCTTCCTGCTCTTTCAGAAGGATCAACTTCCGGTCTCTAGCACCCGTGTCTGGTGCCTTACAACCGCTTGTAACTCCAGCTACAAGGGATCCAGTGCCCTCTTCTGTCCTCTGTGGGCTTGTGTACAGACACAGAACATACACAAATACATACACATTAATAAAATAATTCAGCCGGGCATGGTGGCGCACGCCTTTAACCCCAGCACTCGAGAGGCAGAGGCAGGAGGATCTCACTGAGTTCAAGGCCAGCCTGGTCTACAAAGCAAGTTTCAGGACAGCCAGGGCTACACAGAGAAACCCTGTCTCAAAAAACAAAAACAAAAAAAGAAAGATAGAGAGGAAAGAAAGAAAGAAAGAAAGGGGGAGAGAGAGGGGAGGAATGGAGGAGGAGGAGGAGGAGGAGGAGGAGGAGGAGGAGGAGGAGGAGCCAACTGGGGCTTTGGACCTGTCTCCTCCTTCTTCTCATTGCTTTAGTCAATCCACTAAGCCACAGATGCAATACTACCTGGTCCTGGCCCATAAATTAGGCTCAGCCACAAGAGAGAAACAGGTATGTAAGCGGCCAGGATTGAGCCAGCGTATGAAGTCATGGTCCAAGAGCAGGGGAGGATGAGCATCAGGGAAAGAAGCACAGAGCAGGACAGCCTTGAGCAGGTTTCGGGAGGAGGCATCATATCATTCTGAGAAGACTGGGCAGGGAGGAAACGTCTTACTGAGAGGATGACATGAACAGGCCGGAAAGGATGTGGCCCTAGCGGTCATGGGGGGAAATAAAAGGCAAGCATGTAGGGATGGGCTAATGCCATCAACTGTGTCCTGGAAAAGATCTTGAGAATGTCAATTAATGTTACTTCAAACAGGGGTTTACTCTGGGCTGATGTATTTGGGAAACATTGAGCTAAATACCCAAAGCACATGGTACAAGATCAACATATAAAAATCAACTATACTTGTACACACTGGCAATGAGCAATAAAAACTAAGATGGTGCAGGGCGGTGGTGGCACTCACCTTTAATCCCAGCACTTGGGAGGCAGAGGCAGGCAGATCTCTGTGAGTTCGAGGCCAGCCTAGTCTACAGAGCAAGATCCAGGACAGGAACCAAAACTATATGGAGAAATCCTGTCTCAAAAAAAAGAAAAAAAAATGAAGGAAGGGGGCTGGAGAGATGGCTCAGAGGTTAAGAGCACTGACTGCTCTTCCAGAGGTCCTGAGTTCAATTCCCAGCAACCACATGGTGGCTCACAACCATCTGTAATGGGATCTGGTGCCCTCTTCTGGCCTGCAGTCATACATGCTATATGCATAATAAATAAATAAATCTTTAAAAAAAAATGAAGGAAGATTGGAGAAAAAGGAAAGGCATCCCACATTCCTGGACTGGAAAGACAGTATGCTAAGAGTGCAATACTCCTAGGCTGGTTTACATGAGCAACTCTGTCTTCATCAAGACCTCACACAGTATTTTGAAGAAACTGACAAGATGATACCAAATTTTTAATAAAAATGCAAGGAATTGCTGTAAGAATGGAAAACAGAGCTGACACCTTAGAAGACAGTTTGGTAGTCTTACACACCTAAATATACTCTTACCACACAACCCAGCAGTTTGGCTCCCTTGCATTTTCTCCAGTGAATGAAAAACTTGTATGTACACAAAAACTCGTAAAGGAACTGGGTCAATGGCTGCAAGTCTGTAATCGGAGCTGCTGAGAAGGCTGAGTCTGGAGGATCACAGGCCTGCATGGGCTGCAGCCGGGTTCAAAGCCAGTCTGGGCAACATAGTGAGACCCTGGCTCAAAAAGTAAGAGCAAAGGGACTCAGCTATTGCACACATCCACTCAACAGCAGCTATGGCTACCGGCACAAGACCCAGACAAGATTAAGCCAGTCAGCCGGGCGGTGGTGGCACATACCTTTAAAACCAGGGCTCGGGAGGCAGAGGCAGGAGGATCTCTGTGAGTTTGAGGCCAGCCTGGGCTACAGAGTGAGTTCAAGGAAAGGCGCAAAGCTACACAGAGAAACCCTGTCTCGAAAAACAAAACAAACAAACAAACAAATAAACAAAGATTAAGCCAGTCAAGATTCCAGCATGGATGGAGGAGGGGCTCCCAAGGTCCCCCCCCAACCCCCACCCTGCTGATGAGCTATCGACAACAGTATTTGCTAAGGGAGTGAGAGTCACTTTTCCTTGGGGATGTGGCCACTGGCAGGTTGATCACGCCTCACTGGGTGGCCCCATTCTCATGTGCATGTTTTCAGGACTAATTGGACTCCATGGACGGAATATTAATTTTCGAAAAAAAAAAAAAGAAATGAAATTGGGAGGGGAATGTGCTGAGGGTTCTTGGAGGGAGCTGGAAAGAACTAGTGTGGGATGGACGTAATCAAAATATGTCATATACACATTTGAAAATTTCAAAGAATAAATTTAAAATATTATTAAATAAAATAAAACAAAAGTAAAAAGAGTGCTGAGGCTACAGTGGAGCACTTGCCTAGTTCATGTGAGCTCAGTCATTAGTACTGCACACACAAAACTCAGCAACAACCCAACAGAACCAAACAAAGAAACTTGTGCATGGATGGCTATAGAAGATTTCTCTACATTAACTAAGGAAATTTGCAGGCAACCAATATACCCCTCAGATGGATGGTAGATGGATGAGTTAACCATAGTACTACCAGACAATGGAATATTTTTAGTGTTAAAAATAAATGGCCAGAGAAGCTGAAGAGATGGCTCAGTGGTTAAGAGCACTTGTTCTTTCAGAGGACCTGGGTTCTATTCCCAGCACCCACATGGCAGTTCACAACTGTCTGTAACTCCAGTTCCAGGGGATCTGACAACTTCTTCTAGCTTCCATGGGTACCAGGCATGCATGTGGTGCACAGACATACATGCAGACAAAAATCCATACATACAAAATAAAAAATAAAAAAAAATAAGCCGGGTGGTGGTGGTACACATCTTTAATCCTAGCACTCAGGAGGCAGAGGCAGGCAGATCTCTGTGAGTTTGAGGCCAGCCTGGGCTACAGAGCAAGTTCTAGGACAGACTCCAAAGCTACACAGAGAAACCCTGTCTCGAAAAACCAAAAATAAATAAATAAATAAATAAATAAATAAATAAATAAATAAATAAAAAATTAAAAACATAAAATTAAAATTAAAAAAATAAAAGAAGTGATCAGGGCTGGTGAGATGCCTCAGTGGGTAGAGGTACTTCTTGACAATCACGATGACCTAAGTTTGATCCCCAGAACACACATGGTATAAGGAAAGATCCCCAGCCTGGTCTAAACTAAACAGAGAAACCCTATCTCGAAAAATAAAAAAAAACAAACAAAAGCCAACTCTAGCAAGCTGTCCTCTGACCTTGCCATGGCATGTTGACAACCCCCACCCCATAAATACGTAGATGTTTAAAAAGTGAGCAGTGAAACCATGTAAAATCACAGAAGAATGTTGAGTGCATGTTGCTAAGCAAAAGAAGCCAATTGTAAAGGCTACAGACTTGATGATTACAATCAGGTGACATCATTCTGATGAAGGCAAAACTGTAAAGATATCAAAGGGCGGTGCTTGCTGGAGGTTGAGGTATGAGTAGATGGAGCACGGAACTTAACAAGTGTGAAACTATCCTGTAGGGTACTATGATGATGGATATATGTCGGTTACCAAAATTCATATGATGTCCAACACCAAGAGTAAGACCTTAATGTGGACTATGGACTCAGATGTGTCAGTGTGGGATCATTGACTGTAACAGACGTACTGGCTTGGGATTCTGATGATAGGGGAGGTTGTATGTGTGTAAGCAGAGTTCATATGGGACTGTTCTTTTAATTTTGCTGTAAACTTGAAACTGCTCTGAAAAAAATAAAGTCCATTTAAGGGAACTAAAATAGCCAAAATCATCTTAAAAAATAACCAAGTTGTCAGACTCATATTTCCAGATCTCAAAACTTACCACAATGCTACAATAATCAAGACAGTGTAGTACTGGCATGAGATAAGACATATGGATCAATGGGACAGAAATGGGAGTTCAGAAATGAACTCTCACATTTACAGTCTATCGATTTTCAACAGAGAGCCAAGAAAATTCAATGGGGGAAAGAATAGTCTTTTCAACACAGAGGCTTGAACAACTGACTATCCATAACAAAAGAATGATGCTGGAACCCTTTCCTATAGACATGTGGACCAAAGATCCAAACACAAGGTTGAAGGCTGGGAAAGGTCAAGCTATAGGGCCCGAAGCCAGAGAGCACTGGATTAGTAGCCAGCCTAGGTATCTAGGTCTCCACACTGAGTGCTGTGATCCTTTGTCCCAGACTTTTGAGGATGGCAAATAACAGATGCTGAGTGACTCCATTGAGGCAGGAGGTGCCTGGTAAACATTTTCCATCTCTCCTTCAATTTATCAGTTTTGGAAGTCGGTGAGAGTAGACATTGGTGTAAACTTTTGAGAGGAATGATTTTTGCAGTGAGTATTACCCCCACTAAAGGAATGCAAGAGCAGTAGCATTCCATGAGACCTCCCTTGGCATCTGCAGAAATGCCAGCCGGAAATAACAGAAAGCAGTAGGTACAAAATTATTTGTAACAGCCTCTTCGACAAAATGGCCTCAATTTGCCAACCCCTCATCAGTTAGGGTTAGGTTTTTCTTCCCTTAATCCTGGATTAACTTCCCTGCTAGCACTGGCTAAGGGGATGTTGCAGTGGATGTGGTCGTGCATAGACTCCAAGTGCAGACGGAATAGTTCTTCCACTGGCTCCCACCATGGGAACAAGCCTCAGCAGGCCTGCTGCAGCACGAGCCTGGACTATGACACAAGAGTCCTGGAGGCTGGAGAGATGGCGCAGCAGTCAGGAGCACTTGCTGCTCTTCCAGGGGACCCGGATTTAGTTCCCAGCGTCTACATGGCTGTAACAGCCTGTAACTCCAGTTCCAGGGGATCTGATGCCCTCTTAAGGCCTCTGTAGGCACCAGGACACATGCAGTGCACATACATACATGAAGGCAAAATACTTATATTCATTAAATAAGGATAAATAGATCTTTGCGAAAACCCCAAACCAGAGTCCTCCCAGGTTACAGCCACAGCCATTCCTCTAGGTGACCACAGGCCTGTGAATGTGCCCACCTGGGAGTGAGCCCAGCCCAGCCCAGCCCGAGATTGCCCTTGCAGACTGTGAGCAGAATAAATGCCTCAATTAAGACACTAAGCTTTGGGACTGTCAAGTAACTATTATTTATGGTTTCAAAAAAACTGATATAGCCCCAAATTGGAGCCAACCCAGATGACCATTGATGCAAGGTTAGAGATATAAATGGCGGTCCAGCAGGACATTGGAGCACCCCATAGCCATTAAAAAATGAGTTCGATCTGAATATACTGACCTCGAAGGAGTCCGTGATATATTGGTGAGGGATGAAGCAAGTGGCTGATCAATATATAAGCCATGACCCCATTTTGATTCTTAAAAAAAAGTCTCTGTGTGTGAATACATAGAACAGATCTACCTTAGCCAAAGTTGTCAGGGGTGCCAGACTTCACAGAGGTTGCCTCTGGGGGAGACAAGGAGGAATTCGATGTTTTTCTTTCTTTTTCTAATTTTTTCAACGTTTTTAAAATTAGCATATAAAGTAATGGGTTTCATTTGGGCATTTTCATACATGCTGTTTCTGTCGACCCCCCTCTCCACTCCCCCACTTTGTCCCCTGCCCCCTCCTGCTGACCTGTCACCCTGCAGTAACTCCTGTTGTCACATCACACCTGCTCTAGGATCCCCTTCTTCTCATCTGGTCACCGAGAGGAGAAGCTGCTGAGATGATGTTTCCGCTTTGTTTTTGAAAAGCTGTACGAAGCTTGGTGTTTTCGGTGACTGTGTTTGTGGAAATCGAGGCTCAGCTGCTTCATAAAGCTTCTCCCTCCTTCTCCTCTGGCTCCTTGGCCCTGTGGTTTCTCCTGAGCAGAGTGCTGCTTCTCCTGAAGCAAAACCCTACAGTCTGAGCATCTCATGCCTACAGAGACCCACCTCTCAGACCCTTGATGGCTCTCAACCCGTTAGACGTTTACCTTGGTGTTACAGCAGGAAGAACGTGGGGGAATCAAATGTTTCCTGGCACAGTTTTAGGGAAACTGAAGCACAGAGGTACACGGACATACGGAAGGCTTCTGTGAGACCTCAGCTGAGCTGAGGCGAGACACAGGTCTCTGTTTACCTCTGGAGCCCAAGACCAGCCCAGACACCCCTGAGTCCCATTTCCCTAAGAGTGGCCCAGAGGGTTGTACAAGCTCTCTCTTTCTGAGTATGGAGGGGGGGCTGTGAGGAGGAGTGGAAGGGCCGAACTCCAGGAGGGGGGATGGGCATCTGTACCAGCCTCAGCCTGGAGCCTTTAGCAACAGTAGATAAAAAGCAAGAATAAAGGAAAGAGAGCAAAATGTCACACATGCTCTCCTGCCATTAGCCACAAGAGAAGGGAAATGTCCCATAATTAGGCCAGGCCTTTGTTAGCTTTTGTAGAGGGGAGAATGAGGAGGATGGCTGTGGGTGGGCACCGTCCCTCTGGGGGCACAAACATCTTAGGGCCAGTGCTCCATGACCTACCCAGCCTACACCCTGTTCCTGGGGCTGACGTGACCAGGTGGGGGTGGGTAGAAATGAGGCCAGGGAAGGGGGGGGAACTCCTCCCCTTGGAAGCCTACACGTGCAGCTCCGAGGCCTCCCTGCTAAACCACCGAGCTGTTGTTTGTTTATATTTCTCTCATTATTATCCAAGTCACAGAAACACCCGGGTAATAGCTGTAAAATTACACACTCGCAGCTAATTCGGGTACGACTCTTGGCACAGCAGCCGCGTTTTAAGGAGAAATAAACAAGGCCTGAAATAAAAGTCGGCAGGAATACAAATCTACAGCAATGAGCCGGCAGCATCCCTCAGGCGCATGTGCGTGTCATTCTCTTCCCCCTACCCATGCACAAGGGCACGTGACGGTCACCAGGCCCTTTGCATGCTTCTGCTGCCTGCCTGCAGGGCTAACCCAGGGCCCTTTCTCACCACTTGGCTCCCTCTAGCCAGGTTCTGGATTGGGCTAGCCTAGTCTTTGGAGAGCCAAACTGACCTCCCCATCTTGATTTCCTTTCTCCTGTGGGTCGGGTACCTACAGTCTTCTCTCTCACTAGGGAGCAATGGTAAGCTAACCGCTAGGCTATCCTTCATTTATTCATTTAATGGGCAGCTACTGTGTCAGGCACTTTTGTCTTTGAGTGGTCAGTGAAACGCAGATGTTGATCTTTTGCAGGACTGACATGTGGCACAGGAGACAGAGAATAGAAAAAGAAACACAGGAGTAAACATACAATCAAAACAGAACAATACCCTGAATGATTAGTTACAGGAAAATATGCACTAAAAGGTAAGTCACTCGATTTGTTAGAAAGACATGGGTGGCCATATCCAAAAGTTGCCTAATGATGGACAGATGTCAGTCAGGACAGCAGTTTCTCAAGGTAACTTACAGAAATCCAGATTTGATCCTCTTTTATTGACTATTAATAAAATGTGGTTATAAGTTTGAAATCTTAGAAGCTGGAGAGATAGCTCAGCAGTTAAGAGCACTGACTGCTCTTCCTGGTTCAATTCCCAGCACCCACATGGCGGCTCACACCTGTCTGTAACTGCAGTTCCAGGGGACCTGACACCCTCATACACATGCACACAGGCTAAACACTAATGCACATTAACAAAACAAAAGTTTGAGATCTTGGTTCCATAAACGTATAGCTCAATACTGCTTTAAATGACTTAAAAACGGAGCTTAGAGAGATGACTCAGCAGTTAAGAACACTGCATCATCTGGCAGGGGACCTGGGTTCAGTTCCCAGCACCCACATGGTGCCTATAATCTTTTGAAACTCCAGTTCCAGGGGATCTGACGCTCTTCTTTGGTTCCACAGGCACCAGGCATGCACACGGTGCACAGACATACATGTAGGCCAAACATGCACACACTTAAATCTTTAAACTTCTTAAAAGTGCTCTGTAATATACCTTTGTTAGATGCCAGAAATAAGCCATAGAAAGCCTTTACAAAAAAGAAATTAATAAAAAAACAGAATGAGCAAGAAATGTTCAGATGGGAATTTTAGGAAAGCCTTCGGGGGTGGAGACGGGGAAGGAAAGTCAAGCTGAGGGAACTCATGGGCAAAAGGCCCTGAAGCGGCAGGAAGGCCCGTGCTACCCTGGGAGCTGGGGCTGGGGTGTAAATGGCCTGGAGAGACATGCAGGTGTGGTAGGCCACCCCTGGGGGCCAGGAAAGGACAAGAAGAGTCAGAGGAAGGCTGTAGTGGAGGGAGAGCTGATTCTGGGTTTGGGGAGGACTTCCTGAGTGGCCGGGGGTCGGGGAGGGGAAGCTTGTAGAAGAAGCAGGGAGGCTGAGGCTGTGGCCCTGGAAGGTGCTCCATTGGCCTTGGAAAGGGCAGCCATAGTGTAGGCAGGAACAGGCAGAGGCAGGTAGGACCGGGACACGGAGTGCAGGGGTGTGGGGTGTCTGGGTGTCTGATGGAGATGCATTTCCTACAGGATGGGCAGCTTTGGGGCACTTGAGACACAGAGGGCACCTGAGGCCGTGAGAATTGTCAAGGCTGTCTAAGGGTAACGAGAGGTGTTTGGAAATGTGTAACTCCCAGCTTCACTCTGGGACTGAATGCGACTCTGTGACATCACTAATTAGAATAAAAAATCCTGTCACAGCTGGTCAAGAGGATCTGTTTAGAGGTGTCAAGTGTTCACCCAGTTGGGCCTCACTCACTGGAGTCTTTTGAGTAGACACTGTTAGGGTGTGATCCGACCCCTTGAGAAGCTGACAGACACAGAGGTGGCTCTTTCTACCCATGTCATAACTACCCTGGGGTGTCTGTACCACATGTATGACTGAATCCTCCATCTACACTATAATGTGAGGGGATATGTATGAAGAGCATGTGCTAGAGGTAAGAACACAGGCACCAAATTTCCCCTTTCTTCTGCCTTAAGAAACCTGGGGTGCAGGTGGAGCTGGGAAAGACGAGGACAAGGTTTACCAGGATTCCCAACTCTGATGGCTAGGGGTTCCCTGTCTGAGGATTCTTGGACCCTGGGAGGTAGCTAAGCCCCTCCAACTCCAAACCTTCCTGCGCCCTACTGTTTGTCCACCAGTGTGTGTTGGAGGACATGTATGTTTCACACCCCTGTGCATGTCAGAGCACACAGTAAAAACATGCACAAGTTGAGCATGGCGGCAGCACATTTGTAATGTCAGTGCTCTGAGGGCTAAGGTAGGCGCTCAAGGTTATCCCAAGTTCCACGGCCAACCTGGGTTACACAATGAGACTGTCTCTAAACAACAATAACGAGAAACAATAACAAAACCCCTCCAACAGGGGCTGGAGAGATGGCTCAGCAGTTAAAGCATTGGCTTCCTTCCCAGATGACCCAAGTTTGAGTCCCAGCACTCACATAATGGTTCACAGCCACCCAAAACTCCAGTTCCAGGGGATTAGATGCCTTCTTCTGACCTCTGTAGACACCAGGCACATGAGTGGTACACACATGTACATGCACACAAAATACTCACACAAATAAAAAAATAAGCAAATCTTTAAAATTAAAAACAACCCTTAAGGGCTGGAGAGATGGCTCAGAGGTTAAGAGCACTGGCTGCCCTTCCAGAGGTCCTGAGTTCAATTCCCAACAACCACATGGTGGCTCACATCCACCTATAATGAGATCTGGTGCCCTCTTCTGGCATGCAGGCGTACATGCAGGTAGATCTCTGTATACATAATAAATAAATCTTTTTAAAAAATGATGTGTTTATGTGTCACATGTGTACATACAGATGTGCAGGTACAGATGTGAAGATTTGTATACACAGCTCCTCTGTCCTTATGATCCTGCAGCTGAACTTGTAACCACTCTCCAGGGGCTGAGTTCCAGGTGCTCTCTGGGGGCCTCAGCATGGCGACGCCTCCACAGTCTTCCTTCATGTTTATTGGGCTGTTCAGGAAGCCTGCTGTACACAGTAGCTGTTGAGAAGTTGGGTTACGTTGGGGTAGAAGACTGAGGTTTTGGGACCTAAAGAGGAAAAGCTCCTGGAACATTAACCATGCTAGCTCAAGGCTGCTGAGGGAGCCACTACTTCAGCAACACCTAGCTGAGGGCAGCAACCCTTGGCCACTTACAAGGTCACCTCAGCAGCATGGTAGGGTCTGAAAACCCTCTCCTTGGCCTTAAGAGACCTGGCACATTGGCAGAAAGCAGTGCTTCGACCCCACTGCCCCCAAATACACCCCATGACCTGTCATTGTTCCGTGTATGTAGTGCACAGAGCCTGTTCCAAACACGCTGAGTGTCATTTAACAGTTATGCTCATATGAGCTCTGGGCATCTCAGAACTCTTAGGATGACAAGTATAAACAGTCACAGACAAATGCTGACACAGTAGTTGGTGCAGACAACTGGATCACCCCTGGCCGCAGCTGGATACCCCTCAGCAGAGTCCAATTTCCTATTTTGTCATCTCCTTGATGTATCTAAACAGGAATGGGGAGATGGTTGCCCCAGGAGCAGTTTAAACATTTTATTTATTATTTTGAAAAGAGAACATGTTTATATGTTTAAAAAATTAGAAAAGCTAGCCGAGAATAAAGCAAGAAATCTTTCTCCCCCACACCCCTCACCAGCCACTCCTTCCCAGTCTAAGCCTTCCTGGGCTTCCTGTGGATACAAACATGAACAGATTCTGAATGGATGACTAAATGATTTTGGGGATCTTGTGGTGTGGGGAGGGCCCAGCCTTCTGTCCCTGCCCACCCTCAAGCCCAGGGCTGCAGCCCTAACAGGATGATAATCGATAGGACACTTTCAAATATTTATGAAACCCTGGTGGATTTTCTCAGTCTGGAGTTGGAGCTTTCATGGAATTTGGCATTAGGAACTAGAAGGTCAATATTTTCCCTGGGCCACTGATGACTGACTGAGATGTGAGCCTTCTTGGCTTGCTTCTGGCCCCTTGGGCCTGGCTGTTCTTGCCCTGTCAGCTTCTTGTAGATGGTTCTTGAATTTTCTGCCATGGGAGGCTGGTAAGAAAGGACACCGAGGCCAAGCCTCTCTGTGGGAGCTTTGGGGTGGGCAGAAGCGCCACACAGACTCACTGGAGGGATTTGGGGAAGTTGGTATCCTTCCCTGAGCCCGTCCGTCAGCTGATGTCCAGAGTGGGAAGTTCGGCCAGTCTCTGAGCTCGCTCCCAAGGTTCCACAGGGCTCTCTGTCTCTCCAACATGTCCGGGCACAAGGCAGCGCTGGACTGGGTTCCTTCTTCCTGCTTGTTGTTCGGGGAGCTGTTTCCTGGAGCCGAGGAAGCTGTGACCCGAGAGCCTGGGCATCTTGGGAACTTGTCCCTACCTCATGGCTTCTCGCTGGGGCCCGAGGGAGCGGATGTTACAAAGCTGACGGCATCCAGTTTGATCGGGATTGAGGGATGGCCACCCGCCCCGTTGATGGAGGGTTGTGAAAACCAAGCTGACAGCTCCATAACCCTGAGGGCAGAGCCAGGGCAACCAAGACCAAATGAGCTTGGCTGTGATGGGGCAGGGGAGGGACAGCCAGGGGGAGCCAGTCAGAATACACTGCAGGGGCCTTCCTCACCCCTACGCAGCCTTCAGAGGTGTGGAGAGGAGAAGGCACTTAATTTTGTACTCGGGTAGTTGGAACGTACTCAAAGATTACCATGCTTATTATTTTCACCACAGAACTCAAGCAGCCTGCCACCCTACGACACAGGTTCCCGTCCCCTGAGCAGCCACACTCCTATTGTTAGCTCTGTGCTGGATACCTCAAAGACGGTTCCACCCCTTGCAGAGTGAGCCAAATATCTGCATGTGGACAGAGCTGCATTTCGTTGTTGTTTTGTTTTGTTTTTGAGACAAGGTCTTACTATGAAGACCTTGTCTAGGCTGACCTGGAATTCACAGAGATCTTTGCCTCTGCCTCTGGGGTGCTGGAGTTAAAGGTATGAGCTACCACACCTGGCCCAAACTGTTTTTTTTTTTAAATGACTTAAATAGAAAACTACTTCATAGAACTCATTCTGGAATTTGCTTCTCCCCATAAGTTTGGGGGAGTCTTTCATGTTAGAAATTGATTTTTTTACCCCTTTTAGCTGCTTCAAAGCATTCCCTAGTTCTTTAAACAATTTCCGTATTGATGGGAGATGGGCAGTTTCTGGTATTTTGCTATTATACAAAGGATCCTTGGGAATATCCTTTTGTACATGTGCTCTTGTTTGTGTGTGCGTATGAGTGCATGAATACATGTTAAGGTCAGAGGAGAGCCTTGGATGGTGCTGCTCAAGACCTTTATGTGTACACATGTGTGTAGAGTCCAGAGGTTAATGTGTCTTCTTCAGTCACATTCCATTTTTTTTTTTCCAGGCAGGGGCTCTCACTGAGCCTGAAGCTCACTGATTGGCTAAGCTATCTGTCCAGGGAGTCCCAGATGTCAGCAAGAAGTAGCTTTTAGGAAATAGACTAGCGTTGGAGAGTCAGGGATGCCTAGGCCACAGGCTTCGAGCTTTGAGGCCAAGGCACAGACAGACTCTAGGGCTTCCTCCTTTGTGCCTTCATTTATTAGTATTAGGGGTTTCCTCCAGACTTTCAAACGTGTCTACAGCCCTAAGAGATTCCAAGTCCGTGGACTGAAGCAGAGTCTCCAGGAGCAATGAGAAGATTCAGGACCCAGGGTTCGAACCTGACCTCTACCCTCATCTGTACACTAAGGGACTGGACCTGCACATCCCTAATGGTCTCCTGGCAGCTTCAGCTCTCCTCTCCTTTATCCCAGGAGAAGGGCTGCTGGAGGGTCCCTAGGTTCCAGGGGACAAAGAATAAAAGAACGGGATACCCTGGGGAGCAGGAGGTATTGAGAGGAAAGGGTGGTCTGAGGTCAAGGAAGTCCCTTGTCCTTCTCTACTGCATGTACAAATAGAACTTAGAATGGAATAGAGTATCCAGGCATGGGGAGCCCTGGGAAAGCTGTCTGGGCCTGGGCTCCCTGGACTCCTCTGCAGTCCTCCTCCAGGCTCTAGATCCAATTGGCCCACAGTGGATGATGGAGGAAGGGAGACTGGCCCTGTCCTTAGCGATCTCTTGCCATACAGACCTCATGAGCAACTTCCAGATCAAGCCACTGGACTCTGGGGCAGTAGGGATTCAAGAAGAAAGCAGCCTTGGGTGCTATAGAAGTCTAGGAATGATGCTTTGAAATTGGCAGGTGTCTTTTGTATCACAGTAAATGTGGGCTTCCTGGAGAAGGAGAAGGGAGTCTGCACTGAGGGGGCCCTCCTAAATTTGTGCTCTGGCACCAGGCATACTTGGGTAGAACTCTACCACCTCACCTATCAGATGGACAGCCATGAATGACTGAGTTGGTATCTCTGCTCTCTTGTAACGTTGTGAAATGAGAGTAATAATAGATTCTGACCTAGAGGGCTGTGGTTGAGGATGTTAAATGTTTCTAATGGTGCCTGGCACAAAGCGAGCACTCAACAAAGACGGGCCATGTTTTACTGTTCCCATCATTGTGATTAAAGGATGAGAGACTATGAAAAGTGGCGGTGGAGGGGGGCAGTTCAGCCAGCTGTGAGGGGCCACTGGGAGCATCTAGAAGGAGGCTTTACCTTTTTGTGCACAAGGAGGCATCCTTAGAGTTTCAAGATGATGGTTGTATAGTTCCCAGTTCTGACACCCATATCCTGGGGACCAAATGCTATGAGCTTTTAAACCTAAGTTCTATAAAGCAGACCCCAGGGCGAAGAATCCCAGAGGCAGTGGCAGGATCGAGGCAACCATGTGGGGCTGGGGTTGGAAGTCAGGAGAGGACAGCCTATTCTGACTGTGCAGAAGACCAACTCTTCCGGCGGGTGATGGGAGAGGACTCAGACTGAGTCCAACCGCAGATCTTCAGGGACAGTGTCTCTGCAGGTCTGAGCCTCTAGTTTCTCATGGGTAACAAGAGAAGGGGAGGCTAGATCAGGTTACCAGAGAGTCCTGACTGGAAGTAGCCACCTCTGAGGAGAAGAAATTAGGTATGGAAGGTGAGTTGGAGGGGCACTTGAGGGAGGGACCTCCAGGAGGGAAAGGTAAGCTGTAGTCACAAATAAACCAGACCCTGCGCGCCCCCCACCCCCTCCCTGGCAGAGGTGACAGCTCCTCTACTTCGGAAGCAGAGGCTGACTGACTGATGAGAAGGCTCCCGAGCTAGCCTGTCAGCGAGTGCCCCCTGCCACCTTTGCATGGCTAATTTGCATAACATTTGCACAAATCTGCATAATTCAGGAAGCAGCCAGTACTCCTCTTGGGCAGTCAGCTCTCGGTGATTTTATGAGCTTTGAAGTAGCCCTTTTCTTCTTCTGCCCACCCCCCTCTCCGCTTTCCTTTCTTCCGCATCTGGCCTGTCAGGTCCTGTTGCCTCTGCCCACCTCTCTGGGGTGGTAGGTTGGACCTCCAAGGCTTTCTCAATCCCCAGAGAAAGGCCCATGCAACTGTTGAGAGCAGCCTCAGTCAGCCCGCTGAGAGGGGATTACAGAGTTCACCAAGAGTGGGTCAGGATCCAGGATGAGCCCTCTTTCCTGACAGGGTGGCGGAGGGGGCAAGATGCATCTGGGTTAGCAAGGCTTTTAGCTTCTGCCCTTGATGGTAAGGCTAGGACTGTGCCCTGAGGCTCAGAGACTGGCTGCCCAAGCAGTTGTCCCCACTGTCACTAAGGAGGACTGCTCCCTCAACATGTTTATTCTTGGGCTGGTGAAGACTCTCTTGGGTATGAGTAATACCAACTTTACTCCACACAGCTTAAGAAAACCAAAAAAGGCTGGCTACAGTGCAGTTTAGTGGCAGGGTATGTACTTAGAACACACAGGCCCTAAATTAGAACCCCAGACATTGAAAAGAAAGAAAGAGAAGAAAGGAAGGGTGGGGGTGGGGGGAAGCATAAGGGGACATGGGGACTTCAGGCACATCTGACTCTAGGGGTGCAAACACTATTGTGAAGATGTTTTCTTTGCTGTCTTTCCCTTGGTGGTGAATCGAACTCCCAGCCTTCACCCCAGAAGCACTACAGTGACATTCTATCGGCTCTAAGTCCAGGAGTCCACCATTCCAGAATCAATTTTATTGATTTCACTTAGGTCATGTGCCCTAAAGCACATGTGACTGCTCATTGGCCAGGCTCAGGCCACATTTCCAGCCTGGAGACAAAGATGGAATCAATCCTGACCCAGGAACTGAGAGTGGGGAGGACGGCCCCCTAGAGCAAGTCAGGGACCACTCTTAGAAGGTGGGGGTGGGGTGGGAGGGTGTTGGGGTCAGGTGACCACTAGTGCTTCCCTAGTGAATGAATCTGATGCCACGTGTGAAGAACTGGAGGTGGAGGTGGGGTGAGGCTGTGGACAGGAGCACAGTGCCTCACAGCGGCAATTCTCTTTCCTCGGTGTCCTAAGACAGGACTTAGGCAGAATCTTAGTCCCACAGGTACCTTGTTACAAGATAGGCTGTGATGCTCTGGCCTCCTAGTGACCAGGACTCTGAGCCACCTGGCCTCTGAAAAGCAAAGATGATGACTGCCATGCTATAGAAGAGACCGTGGAGGCCATCTAGATAAGACAGAGACAGTGTCATTGAACTGTGAAGGAAGAAACACTCTGTCTTAGTTAGGGTTTCTATTGCTGTGAAGAGACACCATGACCGCAGCGACTCTTATAAAGGAAAACATTTAATTGGAGCTGGCTTACAGTTTCGGAGGTTTAGTCCATTATCATCATGGTGAGAAGCAGAGCAACATGTAGGCAGACAAGGTACTGGAGTGAGAGCTGAGAGTTCCACATCTGAATCAGCAGGCAGCAGGGAAAGAGTTCGACACTGGGCCTGGCTTGAGCATCTGAAACCTCAAAGCTCTACCCTCAGTGACACAGTTCCTCCAAAAAGCCTACATCTACTCCAGCAAGGCCACACCTCCTAGTAGTGCCACTCCCTATGGGCTGCTTCTGGGGGCCATTTTCATTCAAACCACCACACACAAGCCTATCTCTTTAATGCTGGGGATGCAGAGAGGCAGGGAGGCATTATAGACACAAGAAACTCCTGTTTCAACACAATTCCTGAGCAGTGGTCCAGGCTCCACCCACACCATGAGTGTCAGAACTGCTGCGTCTCCAGGGATGCCAGGGACAAGCTTGGCACTTGTCCTGCTCTGCAGGCCCCCAGCTGCCCAGTCTAGACTTATTCTGAGCTCCTGCTATGCCCACTCCATGCTGCCAGGCAACCTGCCCACCCTGCCATCTTTGGCCAGGACTGGAGTGCTTCTCAAGCCTGTGTTCCCAGGGAGAGTCACCTGCTTCCTGGGCAGCACTCTGGACTGCCAGTGCTGGGCTAAGAGCTCTGCTTATTAATCTTCAACAGTGCCACCAGGAGGCTAGGGGTTTCATTGTCAGCTGCCTCCCTGAGCTATAAATTAGGATCTGAGATCCTGAGAGGGTAAGCCACTTGATTAAGGTGGTACACTGGCAAATAATAGGGGATTGGAGATCTTGAGGGTCTTTAAACTGTGTAGCACCCTTTACTCTGCCTGGGTCTTAGTCCCACTATCTGTACAATGGGCCAGATGTCACCTGGGTCCTATGCTGTCAGAGGTAGATGAGTACTAAGTGGGTTTTCAGAAGGCTTAAGCAGGTGTCCTTTATTTTTTTTCAAACATAATTCTTTATTGAGTCTATGAGAATTTCACATCATGCACCCCAATCCTGCTCACCTCCTAGTCCTTCTGTATCTTCCCCTCACCCCTGTAGCATCCCCCCAAAATCAATTAAAAACAAACAAACAAACAAACAAACAAAAAACCCTCTTCATTTCTCCATCTCTCCAACACCTCTTTGTTCACCCTAGAGGCATTGGGAGCTATGGTGTGTCACAGAGTAAACCCTTTTGTCCAATCAGCCCCACCCGCAAAATGTTCATTGCCATGAGTCATTGATCTGGTTCAAGGCCTCTGGCACACCATCATCACTGGACCCTCACCAAAATTCTTGCTGTTGCCCCGAGTCATGGAGATCCTGTGGTTATTGTTCTGCAGGACCAGTCCCTTCATAAGCTCCAGCAGGTCATAGATGGGGTGGATGTTAGGGTGGGCCACCCCAAGGCCCAGGATGTGGGTCTGGGTAGTAGCTGAGCTGGTTGGTCCGGGCCACTGTGATCTCCCCTCTTAGGCAAGGGGCAGAGCCTAGGCCCAAGCAAGCCATCAGGGCCAGCTCTCCCACACCCGTGTTGAGGGGTGGGGCCATCTCTCCATGAGAGGCGGGGCCAGCTATCCTGCTGCAGGGACCAACAAGAGGCAGGGTCAACTATCTCAGGGCCAGGCCACCTTAACACAGGCCTTGGATTTCAACATGCATAGTTCCTATGACCCCCTCTGGCAACACAGGCCATGGACACCATCACAGACCCCAGCTGCAGCAGAACCATGGACCCAGACATGGCCCTTGATAGCAGCTCACTCAGGCCTGGACGTCACCGGTGGCAGCACAGGACACTCAGATCAGTGTAGAGTGTCCCAGTGGTAGCAAGGCCCTCTGACACCAACATGGTCTCAGGTGGCTGTTCAAACCCCAGGCATCTGCATAGGTCTCGGTGGTAACAAGAGCCATGAACATCAATTCAGATCCTGGCTGCTGCTGAGGCATAGACTTAGACATGGCCCTAGGCAGTAGCCCAGGCATGGACAACATCATGGCACCTTGTGACAATGCAGGACATCCAGCTCAGCATGGCCCCTGTGGTGGCATGGCCCTCTGACACCAACACAGTCTCAGGTTGCGGCCTAGACTCCAGGCATCTGTGTGGCCTTTGGTGTTACCATGGGCCACAGACATCAACTCAGACCCCGACTATGGTGGGACCATGGATCCAGACATGGGTCCCGGTAGCAGCCTGGGCCTGGATGTCTGTGCCTCAGATAGCAGGGTGCCCTTTACATCTTGTCTTTGCTGCCAGTGAGGGGCAAGGGAGCCAGGAGCCTGTAGCCCCCAAGGCTTGGGTAGAGGGCATGTATGAAAGAAGAGGGTGGGGGCTGGAGAGGTGGCTCAGAGGTTAAGAGCACTGACTGCTCTTCCAGAGGTCCTGAGTTCAATTCCCAGCAACCACATGGTGGCTCACAACCATCTATAATGAGATCTGGCGCCCTCTTCTGGCCTGCGGTCATATATGCTGTATACATAATAAATAAATAAATCTTTATTTAAAAAAAAAAGAAAGAAAGAAAGAAAGAAAGAAGAGGGTGGGCTGGGCCTTATGTCAGAGAGGAGGCTGCAAAGGATGAGGCTTCTGGTGAGCACCACAGGTGGATGGGGCAGCTGCCCAGGTCAGAGGGAGCGGAGCAGCCTGTCCTGACCTGAGAAGGACTTCAGTTGGAGGGGTAGGGGTTTTGATACCAGAGGGAGCAGGACATGCATGGGCCCGAGCACAGGCCATCTGGATAGGGGAAGGGGACAAGCACAGATTCCCTGAGGCTCCTCTTCTGTATTCCCTGTGGTGCTGATGCTGGGCCGGGCTTATCCAGATGCACTTCCAGTTCTCCCCGCTAGGGTGCTGGGTCTGGAGCTGTCCCTACCGTGTGCCCCCTCATGTTCCACCCCATCCCCTGTCCCCCACCCAACCACCACTGCTACCACTTCCTGCTGCCTATGGTCTGAGGTACACAGAGGGCAAATTTCAGCTCTAGGTCATACTTCAAAGTGGGGGTGGGGGTGGGAAGGGGTGCTCCACAAGCTTGTAGAGAAGAAAGCAAGCCCATGTGGGGGCCTGGCAACCTGATTTGTGACTGGTGTTTTCTCCTACCTGGGAAGAGCCAAGCTCAGGTTCTGGAACTTTCTCTCAGTCACTTCTGCCTCTAAGATAACAAGCTGCTTTATTTGTTTTTAATTTTAAAATTACATCTATTTATGTAGCGTGTGTGTGTGTGTGTGTGTGTGTGTGTGTGTGTGTGTGTGTGTGACGCACGCGTGTGTGCTCTCTCTCTCTCTCTCTCTCTCTCTCTCACACACACACACACACATGCAATTGCATTCACATACAAGCACAAGCCTCAGTGTGCACATAGAGATCAAAAGACAATTGGTAGAAGGCAGTTCTCTCCTTCCACCCTATGTGTCCAAGAGGTCAGATTCGGGTCATCAAATTTGGCTGCTAATGGCATTATGCCCTGAGCTATCTTGCCACAACCTGCCTTGATGGAGGAATTTCTGGCAGGCTAGCGATGTGTGTGTGTGTGTGTGGGGGGGTGTTATCCCCCAGTTCACTGTGGTGTGGGTTGCCTGTCTGTGTATGCTTCTCCCTGACTCAAGTTTTCAGTGAACGCACAGCGAGTGAGGAGCCCAGGGGAGGCTAGCTCCCCACAGAAACAGTCAGTGCTTCACTGTAGCTAACCATGGCAGCTGCCAAAAGCAAGAGCTGAGGAGAAAGAGGCAAGGGTCCCACACTGGAGCAGGGAGCTGGCCTCTGCCACCTGCCACACAGCCTGCGCCAGGAACCGCTAAGCCTCCTTGTTGAGCTGGCTCCTGCAGCCATGTGGGTCTCCCTGGGAAGCCACTCGGTCTTTCTCACCTCCCTGCCTCCTAAAGAGCAGCTTCCAGAGGATCTGGACACACACTCTCTCTCAGGAGACATTTGGGGGCACTTCCCCACTCCTCTGCCTGGTGGTTTCCAGTTCCAGGCCCCAGGTGGCTGTGTGAGTTTCTTTCCAAGTCCTCCATTCCACAGATGCCAGCTTGCAGAGCTGACTGACGGTTACCCAGCAACGCAGCACATATTTGGGTCAACCAGCCTGGCCCTTGCCCTCATCCTTGATTTACTGGGACCCAAGGAAGCATGCAACCCATTGGCTTTGCCCTCTTTTAAAATACTTGGGCACTTAGTAAAAATAACTTTTCTGGGCAAAACCCTTTCCACAAGGCTTTCTATTTAAGGGCCTGGATGGGTGAGCCATTTGGGTAGACAGACTGAGAGGCATGGACAACAAGGTCCAGGTTTCATGCTCCTGATCCTCTGGTGATGGATTTCAAAGGCCCCTATAGGTGTCAGCCTTACCTTCCCAAATCTGACCAGGCACTACACCACACCTCAGAGCTGCTCTGCCCTACCCATCGTTCCCCTCTTCAGACCCCTGGCCTTCATCCTTCCCTATTCGAGAACATTCCTTGTCCCAGCAGTACTCACACTGCACACCCACTCCTGCTGTACTCCTCAGCCCCATCTCTCTCATGAGCACCTCAGTGGGCCTCTGCTTCCTCCAACTCAGTCTCCACTCTAGAGTTAGACAGCCTGTTAGAAACACAGATTTGGGGGCTAGAGAGATGGCTCAGAGGTCAAGAGCACTGACTGCTCTTCCAGAGGTCCTGAGTTCAATTCCCAGCAACCACATGGTGGCTCACAACCATCTGTAATGAGATCTGGCGCCCTCTTCTGGCCTACAGGTATACATGCAGGTAGAACATAATAAATAAATAAAATCTTCAAAGGGAAAAAAAGAAACGTAGATTTGATCCCCACCAAGTACTTGTACAGAGCCTACATAACCTCTGACCCCCACCATCACGGCCCCCTCAGCAGGGCACCTATGCAGCTTTTCTTCCCAGACTCCTACCATTGCAGGCGTTTGTGGCTGCCTAATCCACACACCCCTGGTTAGGTCTGAACCATGGGCGACACCCCTCTCTGTCCTTCTAGTATCTGGATGATCCTCCTAGCACCTTCTTGGACGCTCGCATCTGGCAGTCCTGGCCTGGCACCTGCTACTATGCTATCAGTACAGAGCCACCATTTCCCCTAGGTTATTTTGCTCTGGCTATGTGCTCTCCACCCGCAATTGGTACAAGGTTGGTACCCCAAAGCAGTTTGTATTAAGGAAGAAATTGCCACACACCTTTTATACCAACACTTGGGAGGCAGAGGCAGGTGGATCTCCAAGTCTGAAGCCAGTCTGGTCTATAGAGTGAGTTCCAGGACAGCCAGAGCTACACAGAGAAATGCTGTCTCAAAAAAACAAAACAAAACAAAACAAAAACAAACAAACAAAAAACAAAAAAAGGAAGAGAGGCTGAGTTCTTCCCAAGGTCTCCAATAGCAGGCCTATATTTTCCCTTCCTGGCCACAGGTGCTGTCTATCCTGTTGACTGCACAGAGCCCCCCTCACTTCCCCACAGTGGGCCCAAGCTGGCACATGGCCAGGGCCACACAGTCCTAGTCACCTCCCCATGCTCCTTCCCCATGGACTGCATCGGCCACATCCTCTTCTAGTTGAGAATGTGCCAAAGCCAAGATCGGACTTGATCCTGGGGTGTCCAGAATTGGTGGGCCTGGCAAGGAGAGGTGGGGGCGGGAGGACAGCAATGAGGGGCGTCCCTGGGGCCCAGCCAGGTCCTGCTCAGCCTCACTTCACCCTCATTCCAACTTTTCCCACCTCAATTCAGCTGCCTGGGAGCAGGGTTGTTACAAGAGTCCAGTAACCCTGGCCTGGCCGTGTTGTGTCAACAGGAGGCAAGGGAAAAGGACCACACACGCTCACTCACCCAGGTGATGGGGAGAAGGATAACTCTGCAGGGGCTCCTGTCACACCTGGGCAAAGCCCAAGTCCTCACAGGAGCCTGCACCACGTTCAGTACACTGCCCCCACTCCCTCCCCAAGCTCACTCTGCTCCCGACACTGGTCTCTTTGATGTTATTCTACATTGACAGCATTCCCACCTCAGGGCCTTTGTACTTGTGAGACTTCAGAGTCTCAGGCTGGGGACCTGCAGGCCTCACCAAATCTGTATCGAGACTCCAGGTGCTCACTCAGGGAGCCCCACTTGTTACATTGCCACCCCCGAGGGCTTTTTCAGGCCTGTGCTTGTTTTTTCCCTCCTATTACTATCTAAAGTTCTTTCCCTCTTCCTTATCACGGGGATGTCAGCCCCGTGAGCTGGGAAATGAGCACTGCCAGTCCCCAGTGCTCTGAGGACAGGGGAAATTGAAGGAGTGCTTGCAGAACAAGGGAAGGACTGAGTTACCATTAGATAGAAAGGGCAGCTGCTGGGTAAGAACACTCACCTGAGCCAGGCCCTTTAAAACATCTGTGATGTTCTGGAATCTTCCTGAACTTCTGATCCTCAGATGTCAAGGAAACCAAGGACAAAGATGTTGACCGACTTTTCTAAAGTGGTGACTGAACCAGGCTAGTGACGTGGCGTCTCCAAGGAAAGCCACAGTCTGGGCTCTGTGGCAGCCAGGGGGTAGCCCGGTCCGACTTTCACAGGGAGACTCCCTTAGCCCTGGGACTCCAGGGCATGTGCAGACTCTGGCATTCTCAGTTCTGCCATGGAACCAGAGCCTTAGTCTGGGAAGAGAAGAAACAAGTGAGTGGCATCTTCTGTCCCTGCCCCCGGGTCCCGTCCTGTTACCCGCAAGGCCTCCTGACAAAGTAGATCACCAGAACGCCTCTCACAGCTGGCTCCGCATCGGTGCTCCAAGCTGCAGCCTCCCGGGAGCCTAGCTTAAATCCCACAACTTTCTCCTCTGCCCGGCTGGCTTTGCCCACGGTGTCGGAGGCACATGAATTCCTTTCTGACTCAACCTTCCTCACGCTCCTTGTCACCCCCTCTTCTTCTAGTGGCCCCCAGATCCTCATTTCCCACTGTCCTGTGCTGTCATCTCCTCCAGCAGAGTCCCTGGGGGGAGGTTGTATATGAGATTATTTTGTGGAATCCAATAAAAATTTTAATCAGGTCACCATCATTACAGAGAGGAAATGATAGATTGTCCCTGACACAGACGATGTGGAAGAAAAAAAAGGGCCTGTCAATCCACACACTTGGGTACACTCACAAGCACGTGTCAGCGCCTCCATGCCTGCACACTGGCACCATGCTTTTGTACACGTGAGTGTGCTCAGCAGGTACATCCATCATCAGATAGTCCCTGCCACCCTGACTATGGACATTGGTTCATGGGCTCAAATCCTGCTCCACTGGGAGGTTGCTGTCTGGTGTCTGCTGGTGCTGGGCCTGCAATTGACTCACTCACAACTGAGAGATGCCACCTCAGAGAAGAAGCCTAATGCCCACGAGCTCCCGCTCCAGGCTCTGACATCTGTGAGTCCTAGGCTACCGTACAAGTGCAGATGGCTGCCCACAAATAATCTGTCTGGATATTTAAGGTTCTAGATCATGCCTAGGCTCTTGGGTTGACAAATAGCAACTCAGAAGGCTGAGCTTGGCTGTGGAATTCTAGGGGAAGAGCTGGTCTTTCCTATCCAAGCACTGTGCTCCCTGAAAGACCCTAGTTCACAAGGGTGCCCACCTGCATATACCCCTCAGGCTTTGAGTGTACACTCTGATGAGCCCAGGAAAGGAGACCATGCTAGCAGAAAGTTCAAGGGCTCTTGAACCTGAAGATTCTGGAGGAGAGCAGAAGTAGGAGGTCCCTGCTGGGCACTGGCAAGGCCAGTGGCCCCAGCATCAGGGAGTCCTGTGTCTCCTTTCCCTATAATCCCCATAGCCTTCTACATGGCTGGGGTTAGCCTTTGAGGTACATGTAATGAAATTATAATAGGCAGGTGGTCATGGCCCAGTGTGGGCAGGGGACGACCTGTGTGTCTGCCCAGTTCCATGAACTCCATCCCTCAAGGACAGGAGTGGGAGTCTGATGTGGGGATGAAGATCGAGAGAGATACCCTGCCGGGTACTCAGGGCGGAGCAAGCTCTAGATGGTACCTAGCAGGAGAAGACCCATTAGGTACTCCTTGGGGGTTTTGGATGCCCTCAGACCTAGCCTTGCCCGAGGTACTTGAGGCTGCACCTTAGTATCACTGGGATCTGGAGCCCATGAGGAGAAACCTGACTAACACAGAAGATGGCCTTGCTCAGGTAATTTCCTATTCATGACTGTGGAAGCAGCTGCCTCTTGGGAGTGGATGGGAGGGGCTTCCTCCTGAGACAGTCACAGGAGCTGCATTCCTGAAGTGACTGGGGTAGACAGTAAGACCCCCTACAGGGCTTCCTTTCTCCTCTAGTCCAACCCTTCTTGGAATCCAGGGTGCTGTGTCAACTCCATAGCCTCTCTCTCTTCCCTCTCCTTCCAGATGACGTTAGGGCTTCCACTCAGCCTGCAGTGGACCCCATTAGAGGAGTCTAGAGGCCTCAGCCATTCCAGGCTGATGGGGTGAGGTAGGATGAAGTAGATGGGAGGTCACCCCATGAGGCTTCTTTCCTCCCCATTATTTAGGGGGTGCTCCCAACTAACCTCCAGGCAAGGGGCAATAAGTAACCCTCAGCAGATCCGCTATGTCTTCTCACTGGGCACTTCTTCCTGTAATAAGGGACCTGGCTGATTTGATGCCTTGGACAGTGTGTCTACTCTCCTCCTTGGTGTTTCTAACGATGGTCTGTGGACTCCCTGATAGTTCAGTATCCAGGATGGAGAGAGATGAGGCCTGCTGTCTATGGGCCCCAGGCCCCTGGCCTTCCTGGCCTCTGTTTGAATCTCTAGTCAAAATCTTCATAGTGACATGCAATATACTGTGCAATGATATTCAGAGGTGTGGCCTGAGGACCTTCTACTCCTACTACTGGGAATATCCAGAGAGGAAGAATCCTCCCATGAGGAATGAACCTTCACTAGACCCCCAATCTTCTAGCACCTTAATATTGCATTTCCCAGCCTCCAGAATGCTAAATAAGTGTCTGTTGGTCATGGGTTACCCAACCTAAAGTATCTTTTTGAGCAGCTAGGACAGACTAAGACACCATAGAGAACTGCAACTCCCAAGGTGGTCACATGCCCATCAGAGGGGACTATTCCAGGAGAATAATTATCATGTCTCTGTTTGGCAGCCTGGAGCTCTGTTGGGGATTGTGCCCTCTGCAAGTGCCTACAACTCAATCAATGAACTCTTTCCCCAAAGCTCAAAAATGGCTTCTGGAGAGTCAAGAACATCCCCCAAAAAAAGGTAATCTTCATTGAGTACCTACTGTGTGCTGGGCACTGTGCTATTACCTTATTTAATGTTCAAAGTAGGCCAGGCAGGGTGGGACCTGTAACCCCAGCTACTAGAGATCCTAAGGCAGGAGGAGTGTCAATTTGGGGCCATTTGGGGCCATACAAGACTCTAGAAAGAAAAGCAAGCAAGGTAGGTCAAATTAACCCGACAGAAGTTGAGTATGGTGGCACACGCTTACACTTATAGCATTGGTTGGGAGGTGGAGACAGGATGATGAGGAGCCAAGGTCAGCCTGGTCTATATATTATGTTGGGGGATTAGCCTGGGCTACATGAAAACCTATATAAAAAACAAGACAAACAAACAAAAACCTGGGGCCGTTGAAGTGGCTCCGTGGGTAAAAGTGTTTGCCACTGAATTTAATGAATGGAGTTCAATCCCAGGACCCATATGGCGAAAGGAAAGGATTGACTCCTGTAGGTTGTCCTCTGATCTCAAAAGTGTGCTATGGCATGCAAGGACACACACACACACACACACACACACACACACACACACACACACACTGTAATAGAGATATTTTAAAGAGAAAGTGACCCAGTAGAAGAGTTAGCATTGTCCTCTTACAGGTAAGACTAAGGCTCAGAAGTGACGTTGTTGCTCCACATTCACTGTGTGGAAGGCTCTCACTGTTAGCCCTGCTCACACCATGCTGGTCCCACTGTGTCTACACCAAGTTTTCCAGTTTGTACCTCTGTGTCCTTTGCAGAGGGGCTTCCTGTGGCCCAGGAACTGGCTGAGTCACAGTTGGGTATCCCAAGAATGTCAGGAGCAGCCTCACCGACGGACATGGAGATGGGAGACAGATGCTTAGCTTCTTCTACCACACTATGATGGGACAGCTCAGGCAGGCACCCTGCAGTCCTCCAGCGGGTCCCCAAGGATCCAGTTACCATAGCAACCTTCCTTTCCCCATTTTCCTTCCTCTTCCCTGCCAGCACTCCAAGAGGTCGCTTCCCAAATTCACCACCTATGCCCAGGCCCTTGACTCAGGGTCCACTCCAGGAGCACCAGCCTCAGGACCCACATGTGTGACTGGTGCCAGATTGACTCTGACCTTGGGAGAGGAGAGGACATTTTCAGTCCCACAAAGCAAAACCTGGGCTCTAATCCTGGGTCTTCCTGCCAGGCCCTTGTCCCCTCAGGATAGTCTACGCTCCTTTCTCTGCCTCCTGGGCAAGAGGGGCTGGTGTCTGGCACCAGTGTGGCCCCAGCTGCAGGGCTTCCTCAAAGGATGCTGTTGGTGCTGCAGGAGCTCAGCTTTGCATAGCAGATGTCTTCCCTTTCCCAGCCCGAGGGAGCCACAGCCATGGGGACAGCCGTGCTGCTCACCATGGTTACCAGCATCGGGCCAGACTCTTCTTCACTTTCAACAAAGGGGCATTTCTGCCAGGAGGCCTCCCAGTGCCGTGACAGGGCTATGGTACATAAAGGGCAGATCGGGGACAATAAAAGGGGGGCTCCCTGAGGTCCTTGCAGGTCCTGGTGGGGATGTAGGGGCAGAGCAGTGAGGCCTGTCACTGGTTTAGGCCTCCAGCCTGCGATGTTGTTCTACACGGGGAGGACAACCTTCTCTCTGCCTTGCTACTTCTGCTCAGTCCTATGCTGGGGCAGGGCGCTCAGTCACTGCTGATCAGGAGGGGACCGAACAAGGTGATGTTTTGAGAAGAGCACAAGTCTCTCCTCAAGATGTCTGTCTTCAAATCTCTGGTCCTTGTTGGCTTGTGACCTTGACCTTGATTTTCCTGCCTGCCGTCTAAGTACAGTAGTAGCAAAAGGAAAGCACCAATGTTCATTCCTTGAGCATAAGTCTACTGAGTACTTTCCAGGTGCTGAGGCCCTGAAAGGGGACAAGTCCAGGACTCCTGGTTTCTCTCTTCCACAGTTTAGAACACAGTTTGGTTTTCATATTTTCTTTTATGTCTAACTTCTGTTTATGGAAGCCAAGATTGGTTTTTTCACTTCAGGTACTGACAGAAAGATGTCTTTTCAAGTAAACTTTCTCCAGTAAGTCAGTTGATTAGAGGATAATAGTATGGCAGTTTGGCAAAACCTTCTGAGATGGGACCTGGGGGTGTAACTCAGTTGGCAGGGCACTTGCTGAGCATGTGTGAGCCCCTGGGTTTGGTCTCACACAGTTTAAACCACGTATGGTGGCAAGCTGCTGTAACCACCAGGTGGACGCAGAAGAAGCAGAAGTTCAAGGTCATCCCTGGTTACTTAATGAGTTGGAAGCCAGCTTGGGCTACCTGAGACCCTGTTTCTAAAAGAAAACCCAAAAGGAAATCCTGAGGTGGACCTTTGAAACAGTGGAAGTTGGCAATCTCTGAGCTGACGTGCAGCCAGAATGGAGTGTGCCTGACCTCCACAACTCACAGATGCTGAGTGCTCGGCCTGTGGCTCTCAGTGATCTTCTGTAACTCCTCCTGTTTTCCAGACCCTAACTGACCCTCACACCTCAAAATCACCTCCCCTGACCTACTCTACCCTGCTGACCTCTTCCTAGGCTTGCCCTGGCTAAGAGGAGCAGAAAGCTGGGAGGTAGGGTGCCAGCACATCGGGTCTTCCCCCCAAAGCAGGGTCTGGACCCTCTGCTGCCCCTGTGTGACTGAGGGCTGAAAGCCTCTGCCAGCTCCTCTGTAAGAGCCCTGAGGGTGGAGAGGAGGCCGGGACGACTTTAATCACCACGGCTGTCACGCCCTGAGCCAGCCTCCCCGCTCCTGCCTGCCCCTTGGGAGCTGAACTATTGTCACATTTTCTTAGCTCTCTCTCCAATCTCCACTTGCCCTTTCTCTGTGCTTGGCCATACATCATCCTTAAAGGTTGGCGTGAACCAGAGGGAATGAGGCAGGAGGGGTGCTTGGGGATAGCCCCAAGAAGGAGGTTTGCTTTGGCCCCGGTGCAGCTGTCTGGGGCTCCAATGAAGAAGGGTGAGTTTGGCCAGCTGCCCACCACGTGGGGCCAGCCTCATGTGAGGCTGGTCATCACCCAGCAGGTCACGGCTGCCACTCTGACCCGCTGCCTACTGTGCATTCTGCCTGCTTTGCTGGCTGAGGCCTCACTCTGTCCACCTTCAGACTCATGCATAACAATGGCCCCCATGGTGGAGTGAGGCTCTGCATCCCTCCTGTACCCCAAGCAGGATTCTGAGCACTTCCGTGAATATCATCCCTTTTGCAAGATTCATCTTGTACTCTGTGGTTGTTTTTTTTTTTTTTTGTTTTTTTTTTTTCCAGCATCTCCATTAGAATTGTAACCAGAGATCATGGTGGTCCAGCCTGGCTCCACTGCCTACCTGACCATGCTGTCTTGGTTGTATAGCCATGTTCAAATTCTGGTCCTTGGTTCCTGACTGATCTCACTTGGGATATCCTTATCTTGAAGATCAAGAGGACAGAGGCTGAGGGGCTTCTCCACATGTCTTTGCTGAGGCTTCCCTGATCCTGCCCAGAAGCCTTCTCTTTGGTTTTTCAGCTATGAAAGCCCCCACATTCTCCCTTCCAGCCAGCATTCCCTTGAATGCCAGTTCTGTGTGGACTTTCTGCAGTAGTGTAAGTACAGGGAAGAGCGGGTCCGGACACTGGACAGATGTGTTAGCCCAGAATCTTCCAGGGGTGGCTGCCCTGCTTTCTTCCATCTTGGTCTCCTTGTAGGCTTGCCTCTGGGCTTGGCAAGCCCAGCTTTTGTTGATGTCCCCAAGGTGCCTTGTCAGTTATTCTCAGGAGCTAAGGTATCTCTACTCACTGCTGTGGTCCAGATAGGCTGGCTGGCTTGCCTTCTCTTTCTTTCTTTCTTTCTTTCTTTCTTTCTTTCTTTCTTTCTTTCTTTCTTTCTTCCTTTCTTCCTTCCTTTCTTCCTTCCTCCCTCCCTCCCTCCTTCCCTCCCTTTCTTTCTTTCTTTCTTTCTTTCTTTCTTTCTTTCTTTCTTTCTTTCTTTCTTTCTCTCTCTTTCCTTCTTTCTTTCTTCATTCTTCCTTTCTTTCTTTCCCTCCCTCCCTTCCTCCCTCCCTCCCTGCCTGCCATTCTTCCTTCCATCTTTTGGTAGCACTGGTGATTGCCCCTAGGACCTCTTGAACATGAATAAAGTTCTCTACCCCTTCTACTTCTCGATGCTTATTTAGAGAAAGGGTCTCACGAAGTTGCCCAAGCTTGAATTCACTCTGTAGCTCAGGCTGCTCTTGAACTTTTGATCCTTCCCAGCTTAGCCTCCCATGTAGCCGGGATCATAGACCTGTGTTGTCAGGCCCCAGCTCCTCTAGGATTTGTGAAGGCAATGAGCCAATATGTTTGACAATCTTGCTTCCATTTTCTGAAGGGACAGGGCCATTTTCCTTCTTTATTGCATTGGGCTGGGATTTGTTCTCACTGAAGGAAGGCCGTATTCTTGCTGAGGAAGCTTCTAGCATAGCATGCTGTCAGATCACCGTCCTGTGAGGCTCTCTGCCCACCTAGAGCTGGGCATGAGATGGACTAGACCTCGTGGACATCCATTCTCTGTTCACTTGCTCAGTCTCTATGTGTTTCTACCGGCCAGTACTGGTCTAAGGTAGGGCTCTCGACTTCTCTGAACACAGGGATGCCCTTGCAGGAGTCTAACATCCTTAGGTACCAACAGTGTGAGGCCCAGCAGGAGCTTTCATCTTTCCTGAGAGCAAGTTCTGGGCTTGTAGAGGGCCAAGTAGTGTGGGTGGAGGATGTTCAAGATGGGACAGGCTTCTCATGATCACGTGTCCCAGAGTTTGTGCCCTCCCTGGCAGCCCTATGCAGGCTTGGCCTACTTTACTGGGGCCCTTGGTACTCAAGGGTCCTAGAGCAAGTACTGCTTGGGCTCAAAGCCTACCCCTCACCAGTCAGCTGGTGACACTGGGCCTGTTCCAGGTCTGTTTCCCCGTCTTTAAAATGGAGTTAAGAGCATCTAACTCCACTGGGAGATGGTGAGGATGTAATGGGTGATGGAGCTGAACTCTTGCATGGTACCCAGGCAGTACTTAACTCAGCACACGGAGCTAGTGCCTTATGTCTGTCTGGCTCATTCAAAGCCCTCAAGGGAGGAGGCAGGAGGGGACAGGTGGGCAGGCAGGATTGGGTCCCCCTTCCACCACAGCTTGCTCTTCTCAACTCTCCCTGTCACATGAAGGTTGTCAGATGCTACTGGCAGGGCCAGGGATGAGGTCTTGAGAGCATGCTCCCTCCTGAGATGCATGGTCACATTTGGAGTCTCCCACCAGCCTGACCTTCTGAGGAAGGTGACCTTGAGGGCCAGCAGGACAGGGTAAACCAGGATGGTGAGGGGCTAAGAGCTAGTGGATCCAGGCGCCTTGGCTCTGCCGGACCCTCTGAAAGCCTAGTCTTAGCACCGCTGGAATTCTTAAGCTGGGATTTCAGCTTAATTACGTATTGATTAAACGGAACAAAGGTACGGGGCTCCAGGGAGCAGACTCTGAGTGCCTGATGGAATTTCAATTGTGCCGGTCCCTGCCTCGCTCTCCTACCCAAACTCTCCCTGCAGAAGAGGACTGACTCCCCATGGGCTCTGCTGGCCTCACAGACCCAGCCGGAGCAGAAGAATAGCAGGTGGCCGTTGACTACAAAGCACAGAGTTCACTTTCCTGCCTCAGCTCCCAGAATCTTACTCGCTTACTGTTCCAAATCCTAGTCATGTACACGACCTGGCCAAGGTCAGAGACAGACTCCTTCCTATGGAACTCTTCCCTGTGGGATTCCTCCCTGTGCTCAGCACTGCTCTCCAGAAGGTCCTGGGTAACATGGACACCCTTGCTCTGTCTCCAAGCTCCCTAAGACCCCACACTGAAAAAAAAACCCACCTAAGCCCTGTTTAACAGGATTGATTGGATGTCTGCCTTGTACACGTTCTTGTCAGGGTCTGGGAGTGAGTCTGCTGCTGTGTCTGTCCTTCCTGGAATTGCAGTCTTATCTGAGGACCAAGCATGCTCTTTCTGCAGAGATGATGTCTGACCTGAGGCTTGGAGAAAGAGAAGATAAGCAGGCAAAGGCAGGGCTGGGTTATAGAGAGGAGAATCCCTCCAAGGAAAAGAAACAGCGTGTACAGAGTCCAGACAAAGGGGATGGGGGCTCTTTGTCGGGACAGAGGAGGCTGGATCAGAGAGGTAAGGAGCAGGTATGAGCAGAATCCATCCCAAGAGGCCTGTGGTTGTCACACTGGGGCCCCTTCACATTCCGAGCACTCTCCTCTCACACGGGAGTTTGGGAGACTGACTGACAACAGGGAACAGAGTTGCCAGTTGGTGACTCTGTTCCCTAACTGGTGACTGGTTCAGGAAGGAGCTTGTAAACCAGTTCTAGCCAGTGACAGGTAAAATGAGAAAGGACATGTCTGAAACACCCAGCTCTGAGGCCCACTCGTTTTTGAAATTCATGTGGTTTCCTTTTTTCTTTTTCTTTTTTTTTTTTTTTTTTCAAGACAGGGTTTCTCTGTGTAGTTTTGGTGCCTGTCCTGGATCTCGCTCTGTAGACCAGGCTGGCCTCGAACTCACAGAGATCCGCCTGGCTCTGCCTGCCGAGTGCTGGGATTAAAGGCGTGTGTCACTGCCACCCGGCTCATGTGGTTTCTTTATTGAATAAGCCAGGGTCTTTTGTTCCTTAAGCCTCCTGACTGAGGATCCACATAGACTGTGGGGAGGACTCCAAACCTCACTATCACAGCAGCCAGGAGCCATGGAGGAAGTCTAACATGCAAATAATTTCCCTTGAAAAAATTATTGATTTAGCCGGGTGGTGGTGGCACATACCTTTCATCCCAGCACTTGGGAGGCAGAGGCAGGTGGATCTCTGAGTTTCAGGCCAGCCTGGTTTAAGTGTATTCTAGGACAGCCAGAGCTACACAGAGAAATCCTGTTTCAAAAAAAAAATCATTGATTTTATTACCGCGTGTGTGTGTGTGTGTGTGTGTGTGTGTGTGTGTGTGTGTACATGATATGTGTGTGTTGGGGGAACACATGTGTGCAGGTCAGAGGATAACACTTAGAGTTGTTTCCCTCCTTCCAGCTTCACACAGTTTCCAGAACTCACGCTCATGTTTTCAGGCTTGTGCAGTGAGCACTATTAACCTCTGAACCCTCTCCCTGGCCCTGGCAAATAGATTTCCTTATACAAATATCACTTCAACAATATAAGGATAATACCACTGACCTGTATACCAAAAGGGTTAAGATAGTAAATTTGTAATATATTTATTAATTCCTTGAGAATTTCATATGATGTACTTCGATCACATTTATCCTTCACTCTTCCCACTAACTCTTACGAGATCCACTCCTCAGCTCCCACCACTTCCCAATCTTGTGTTCTCTCCTTTTATTTTAACAACCTGCCAAGGCCAATTCGTGCCGGCCATATGCTCTTGGGTGTAGGGCCATCCACTGGAGTGTTGTCACCCTACCCAGGGCCACATCCTTAAAGGGAACTGACTCTCTCTTCTCCAGAAGACATCAGCTGTCAACAGCTCCCCAGTTAGGGTGAGAGCTCATGACACCTTCTCCCCTTAATGCTAAAATGTTGACCAGCTTAATCTTGTGTGGGCTTGTGCAGGCAACTGCTGCTGTGTAAGCACATGTGTGTAAGAGACCTGTCACGTCCAAAAGACACTATTTTGCTCTGGTTGTCCCCAATCTTTGCTTAGAATCTTTCTACCCATTTTTCTTCATGAAGGTGATGGAGATGCTCCTACTGTGGCCTAGCATCCCACTGGGTGATGGAGATGCTCCTTTTGTGGCCTAGCATCCCATTGGGTGATGGAGATGCTCCTTCTGTGACCTAGCATCCCATTGGGTGATGAAGATGCTCCTTCTGTGGCCTAGCATCCTACTGCCTTACTCTCTGCACTGTGATCAGTTGTGAGAGTTTGTGTCAATCACTGTCCACAGTATAAAGCAAATTCTCTGATGAGATCTGAGAGCCGCACTAATCTATGGGTAGGCAGATAAGAATTTAGAGACAGTTTAATAATATTATGTCCACATAGCATGATGATACTAGTAGGTTCCACCCTGTGGCCTGTGAGCTCCCCAACCATGGGTTCTTGTCGAGATTTACAGCGCCAGGCATGGTTTTCTTCCTGTGGAGTGGGCCTTCAATCCAAGCAGAAAACAGTTGGTTACCTCCATAAGGTTTGTGCTAAGACTGTAAATTTTATGTATATTTTGCTGGAATAAAAAAGTGGAGAAAAGCTTGTCATCCTGGGTACAAAGTCAAGATTGTCTAGTGCAACAACAAGCTCCCTATCAGGGAGGTGACTAAGAAGAAGGCCACCATCATGACAAAGGGCTGGGAATGCATCCCATAACCAAGCTAGGTCCAGCGCGATAAACTTTCAAGATTTTTTTGTTTTGTTTTGTTTTTTGAGACAAGGTTTCTCCGTGTAACAGTCCTGACTATCATAGAACTCATGCTGTAGACTAGGCTGGCCTCAAACTCAGAGATCCACCTGCCTCTGCCTCCCAAGCCCTGGGATGAAAGGTGTGTGCCACCACCCGACCTTCAAGTCTTTGTCTGTTCTAATGTTCACAGCGTTGCCGGTTACTTTCCCTCTTCCCTCGGCGTTAGGAGATGCTCGGCCTTGGCTGGGGAGACAGCTCAATAGGCAGACTGCTTGCTATGCAAATGTGAGGACCAGAGTTCTGATTTCTAGAACCCGTGGAGAAGCATAAAAGCTGGCTTATGTGGGAGCCTTCTCGTACCCCAGCACTTTGGGAGCAGAAATGGGAATGTCTGATGGCAAACTGGCAGCTAGACTAGCCAGAATTAGCAAGTTCTAGGTTCAGTGAGCAATTCTGCCTCTGTAAATAAAATAGAGAGCAGTCAAGGAAGACACTTGTCAACTTTGGGCTTGCGCATGTGTATACACATACACACACACAAAAACACACACACACACACACACACACACACACACACACACGAACACACACACAAACACACACAACACATAGATCACACACTAAAAAGAAAGGAAGGAAAAGGAAGGAAGGAAGGAAGGAAGGAAGGAAGGAAGGAAGGAAGGAAGGAAGGAGGGTAGGTCAGTCCTGGGCCTGAATGAAATTCTCCAGGATGACAGGGACTCCTACCCAGCACTCCTTGCTCTCCTCCCCCTCCACTCTGTCTTCTTTTGTAGCTCTCATCACTTTCAAATATTGCCATAGGGTCAGCTTTAGCTCAAGCGATTATCATCAAATATTGCCATAGCTGACGTATTTATCTTGTTTATTGTCTGTTCTCCCACTCAGCCTGTGCTGTCCAATATGGAGGCCACTGGCCACAAGAGACTGTTTGGTCACAGGAAATGTGACTAGTCTGAACTGCCACATGCTATAAGTATAAAATACACATCAGATTATGAAGACTTGGTGTTAAAAACTGAATAAAAGATCTCATCTTTAATTTTAATAACACCACTCACGGAAGCCTATAAAATTAATCTCATCCGACTCTTACGAAGTAGCTGCTAGAAATTTAGCATGAACTCTGTGTCCCACAATGCTGTTCTGCTGGAGAGCATCGCAATAGACTAGGGATTGATGAACTGTGGCCTGAGTGTCGGATGCAGCAAGCCACCTGTTTGAGGGTGGCCCAAGAACAAGAATAGTTATTCCATCTCTAAGGGATTATAAGAAAACAAAGAAATTAAATATACTCAATGAACCAACAAAGATCACACGTGGCCCGCAAAGCCCAGACTGCTTACTCAGGCACTTGACAGAAAGTATCTGTGGCTGTTGTTGCTGCTGCTAGGCTGTAAGATTGGCCAAGGCTTGGACTTTGGTCAGTTCTGTTTTTCGTTGTGTCCCTAGTGCCTCATGCAATACGTACACTGTTGAATACGTAGTAGGTGTTCAGTAAACATTGGCAAGTGGATGACTGGATGGCTGCAATTCCCTGATGGCTGTTGTCCCTGCTGCTCCTGAGGGCAGATGTGTACCCAGGTCCCCTCCATCCTACCACCCTACAGGACATGGGACCCAGCCATGACCTGTGGGTGACCTGGGGATGACCTGTGGGTGATCTGGGCTGTGTACTGTCTCTCACCATCTGTTTCAAGGTCAGAGCTGCTAGGGATTCGTGCAGCTGCTGGGGCTTTGTGGTGGAGGATGTGGACAGGAACTCGCCCACTCCTTGACCTCAGAGCAATGTCAGTTAAGGAAGAGGAAGGTCTCTGTGTGGGGAAGGGAGTTAGTCCTGGCTGGGAAGGCGGGTTTGGAGAATTTGGTCCTCAGGGTCAGATCTTCTCCTGGGAGCCAAGGAGCCTGTATATGGAAGGCAAAGTGACTGGAGCCTACAGAGAGTCCTAGTCAACACTGGGTCCCGCCTCCCTGTGTAGGGTAATCAGATACCAGAACTTGTCCATTACGATTTTTTCTTTAAGTAGGTTTTGTGTTTTGGCTCCTTTGTGTTTAGCTTGTATATCTTTTGTAATATAATTATTTTTATTTTCAAATTTTTATTTTATTTTTTGTTGTTGTTGTTTTTGAGACCGCATATATGGTCCTTGCTGTCCCGTGTAGAACAGGCTGACCTTGAACTCAGAGATCTGCTTGCCTCTGCCTCCTGAGTGCTAGGATCAAAAGCATGTACCACCATGCCTGGCTTGTAATGTAATTCTTTTTTTGGTTGTCATTGTTTTTAGTTTTTGAGACAAGATCTTACTAAGTAGCACAGGCTTGAATTTTTGAGAGGCGGGCTAGACAGACTCCCTGGTAGGCAGACAGAGAGGGGCCAGAGGGCCATGGCAGGTAATAAAGGTGGTCAGTTTCAGGGACTGCCAGCATCCTCCTCACCCTCCTGATGTGAAACAAAAGCCTGGCGGCCTTTGTCTCCACCAGCAGGTCTCCTGCTGATGGACTGGCTCCACAAGTTCAAAGCCTGCTCAGGATGGTCACACAAGAGCTGCTGACCAATCAACCATCCCTCTTCAAACTGACCAACCCTAAAGTAGGGGGAGGGAGCTCTTCAGAGGCTTCAAACACCAGCCAGCCATCAAGAAGACACTGGATTTCTTGGCTTGTCAAGTTCTTCTTGCTTGTCAGAGGGTCTTTTTCTCTGTGTGTCTCTGAAACACGTGTGTGTTTCCTCACCCCCAATAAACGCCCTCCATCAGAACTGCTTGAGATTTCTCTACTGTGACCTGTTGCAGTTCAGAATTTCCTGCCTTTGGATTCTTTAACTGGCAGAGAAAATGAACCTGACCGAGACCCCTAGACGGTATTATTTCCAGACTCCTAGACGCATCACTTTCTGTCCTACCCACTCAGCCTCCCGAGTACAGACTTACAGGTGTGGGCCATCACGTCCCCAGCTTATAAAACCCCCAGGAACCGCGGGATGGTTCAGAGGGTTGAGGCACTTGCTATGGGAGCCTGATGACTTGAATTTGATCACACATAAAGGTAGAAGGGGAGAACCAACTCCACAAAGTTGTCCTGGGACACACACACACCACACACACACCACACCACACACACACACACACACACACACACACACACACACACACACACAGAATAATCCCTTTTCACCTTTTGTATCTTCCAGCATGTGTAGTGAAGTGAAAAGAATGGGTTCTGGCACCTGCCTTTTCACACACAGCCCAGAGGGAGGGTACAGAAGCCCCCAAGAAATGCTCAAAGCATGAGGTGAGGTAGGTTCACTCCGGCAGAAGGAGGAGGGTCTCCTGGAGGCCTGGCCTTTGAATCAGACTCACTTTCCAGGGCCCACACTTCGCCTTTCTGGAACTGGTCCTCTCCTCTGATAGAATGTCTCACAGGGATGGGGTTGAGAGGGTCAGAAGCAGTGGCTGAGTAGAGAGAGGCCAGTAACAGCCCTAGATGTGTGGCTTCAGACCCCCTGGAATGGGAATTGTAAGTGGTTGTGAACAGCTTGATAGGGAAGCTGGGAACTGAACCTGGGTCCTCCGCAAGAGCACTAACCACTCTTCCTTCCTTCCCTTCTTTCTTTCTTTCTTTCTTTCTTTCTTTCTTTCTTTCTTTCTTTCTTTCTTTCTTTCTTTCCTTCCTTCTCTCTCTCTCTCTCTCTCTCTCTCTCTCTCTCTCTCTCTCTCTCTCTCTCTCTCTCTCTCTCTTTCAAGACAGAGTTTCTCTGTGTAGTTTTGGTGCCTGTCCTGAATCTCACTCTGTAGACCAGGCTGGCCTCGAACTCACAGAGATCCACCTTCCTCTGCCTCCTGAGTGCTGGGCTTAAAGGCATGCGCTGCCACCACCCAGCTTTTTTTTTCTTTCTTTTGTTTCTCTATGTAGTCCTGGCTGTCCTATGTAGCTCACTATATAGACCAGGATGGCCTCAAACTCAGCCTCCTGAATGCTGGGCTTAAAGGTGTGTGCCACCATGCCCAGCACACTAAGAGCTCTTAACTGCTGAGCCACCTCTCCAGACTTTCCCTTTTTAAATTTTTTTATTTTTATTTCCATTTCATTTTATTTTATTCTTTCTTTCTTTCTTTATTTATTTATTTATTTATTTATTGAGACAAAGTTTCTCTGTGTAGCTTTGTGCCTTTCCTGGAACTCACTTGGTAGCCCAGGCTGGCTTTGAACTAGACTTTCCTTTTAATTTGTCCAAAACATAGCCTCCATCATGTGGTATTTGGCTGGAATCTCCAGCTCAGTCCCATTTCTCTCTCTCCAAACCCCACCCTCTCAGAAAAACCACCAAAATGTCCAGTTCCGCATTCCTGGCTCCTGCCCTGAAGCTGCTAGCTGCCCAATCCCTGCCTAAAGTGTTATAACTGGGCACAAACCCAGCTTGTGGCGGACACGTCATCACCCCGCACCTACAGGGTATTTAAGTTCCCTCTTTTAGATCGTCAATGTGATACTTTTCCTGCTCCTTCCCCTGCCTCGATCTCTGGGGGCTGGAGGGGTCACCCGGGAGCTGCTTTGCTCAGAATAAACCTGAGCAAATTAATTTGGCTTGTTCTGGTTTACAATTTTGCATTGGCGGAGAAACCCTATTATTGGGGTACAGAAAACCTATTATCTTGGTGCCAAAACCCGGGAAAAGTTCAGCTTTCCCCACCAGGCGGACCGGGTCCCCTGGCCACGTGGGAGGCCACTCTTCTATCTCCCTCCCCACTAGGCAGGATCGACTTTTGACTTGCACAAGTCGCCCATTTCCAAGCCATCGCCTACAGAGGTCGGGGACCCCTTCCTGGTTATCACCCCTTCTGGGTCAAGACTCTCAGGGTTCCTGCCAAGCTGTGGCTGTGCCAGGCAACCCTGCTCTGTTTTCAGAGCATCCTTGTCCTGTGGGACCTTTGTGGAGGAGACGTCCTACCCAAAGGCAGCCCCACAGCCACTGCTGGGCGCCAGGCTATAGCAGTGGACGAACCACTCTAGTCTTCAGCCTCTGGAACCGGCTTGGAAATGGGCAACTGTGGGTCTAAACCCAATCCTCAGTCACCCCTGGGGTGTCTACTGCAAAATTTATCCAAACTGGGGCTGTCTCACACCATGTGATGAATGATTTGAGCTCTCTTATCCAGGGTTTTTGAGCTTTGCAATCCTGTCCCTTCCTCTTGCCTGTTCTCTGTCTGTCTGTCTGTCTATCTGCCTCTTGTGTCTCCACTCTGAGATGGACTTTTGTCCTTTCACCCTCCCCATCCCCCAGGAAACCTCTTGTACTAACTCTGGTGTTTCTGGTGTGTTCTCTTAGTGGCATTCCTTGGCAGGGCCCGCCAAAAGGTACCCACTTTGCTTTTTTACTCACTAGGCTCTCCTGGGGTTTGGTCTGGTGGTCATGTTCTCCCTTACAGCGTCTGCTGATCTGGCCCTCAATAAGGTATGTACAGATCATTTGTCTGTGACTGAATCTAATTCCAAATTTTAGAGTCCCATTCTTCCTATGTTACTTTCCACATGGACACACGTGTGCTTGTCTGGCTCCTGCACCCACGTGGACATCTCCCCTGCTCACTCCCCTCTCCCAGCAGCCTGGGAGACCCACAGCTTAAGCTCTAGCCCACTGTGTTTTCCATGTGGTTCTGGCTCTTGCAGCCTGCAGACCCACATGGACACCTCCCTTATCTTCTGCCCCTTCCTGGCTTAATGATGAAAATTATTTAAGGTATGTAAAGATGTTTCAGACTTCTGTTCCCTTCTTGTGTTATTATAACACTGGAATTTCGGAAGTTCAGAGTTTTAGCATTGATAAATGGAGTTCTGATAAACTGAGAGCACAGACTGCAGACCCACTATGCTACCTCAGTTTCCACCTCTGTCCTGCAGCTCGTTTTCACTCTCAACTTCCTCTTGGAACTTATAGGAACACACTTGCATAGTGTTCCACTTCACAACTCTCTCTCTCTTCCTCCATGGACTCGGATTTTATTACAACAGCATGGCCTCAATACAAATCAATGGCCAAAATTGGCGAACTTACGATTTCCCAGTTCTCACAAATCATTAACAACTGCTACTGCCACAGACAAAGGGTCTTATACCTAAACTTACTCTGCTACACTTCCAAAGTCTCTTACCTCTAAGGCTCTACTTCCTCACTCCTGAAAATCTTTTATTCCTATGGCTTCTCACATGCCGCTCTATACTGTAAACTCTTATTTCAGGATTTATAAGTTGGCTCATCTGACACGGTTTAAAATCTACATAATTTGGAACAAAGTCTGTTTCCCATGGAAAGTTTTGTTTGTCTCGCTGTTAGAAAAGTTCTGTCTATTTTGTATGTGTGGATGGATCTGTGCCTGTATGTTTCTTGTGGACATGGAGCCACACAGAATTACTTCAGGCTCAGTTGGCTGTGTAAATGTATGTGGCCACCGCATGCTTGTTTCTAACTGGTCTTGGATGCACGATTTTACTATTTTCTGTGTGTGTTGGTGATAGCTCAGCTGTTACTATTGCAACTACCTGCCTGGGCTCGGAATTTGCCTCTGGACTTTCTGGCCACTGAACCTGATGCAATGACAGAGATTCATATGTCATTTTGGTATAAATACTATTAAAGTTATTTTGTGCTGTTCTACTTTATTTTAAAAAAACAGCTGAGGGAATTGGGTATGGTTAAAATTCTATAACAAGGGGGCTGGAGAGATGGCTCAGAGGTTAAGAGCACTGACTGCTCTTCCAGAGGTCCTGAGTTCAATTCCCAGCAAGCACATGGTGGCTCACAACCATCTGTAATGAGATCTGGCGCCCTCTTCTGGCCTACAGTCATACATGTTGTACACATAATAAATAAATAAATCTTAAAAAAAAATTCTATAACAAAAAGTTAACTTTAAACTTGTAACTCTGAATTGGAACTGCTCTGGGAAACAACACATAGTCTGCCACCATTTCAATTAATGTACAGCTACGTGGTCTGCCACCATTTCAATTAAAGTACAGCTACGTGGGCAGCCACCATTTTGACTAAGGATGGAGAAGAGGAATGTCAAGTGACATTACCACCACCTCGATTAAAGGTGACCTCATGGAGTGGGCCTACCAAGGAGACATTAGGTCTCCAAGATATTTTGGATTAGGATGGATTTTTGTATGATAATTCCTGTCCTGTCCAATAAACACGGTTTATGAAAGTAGGATTTTAAACAATGCTGGTTTAGTGAGGCATTAAAGCTGCACCTCCATGCATTCATGCACAGGGACGTATCTTATTGGCAGCCAGATTTTGTATGTCTAACCTTGCTTTTATTTTTTTTGTTTATTTTTTTTGTTTTGTTTTGTTTTGTTTTTCGAGACAGGGTTTCTCTGTGTAGCTTTGCGCCTTTTCCTGGAACTCACTTGGTAGCCCAGGCTGGCCTTGAACTCACAGAGATCCGCCTGGCTCTGCCTCCCGAGTGCTGGGATTAAAGGCGTGCGCCACCACCGCCCGGCTAACCTTGCTTTTATTAACGTTGTTAAGCTGTAGCTAGTTTGGCAAACTAAGTCATATAGAAAACTGTTGTGTTCTATCATGGTGTTCTATAAAAGGATCAGGGAAGATCCCAGTCTCTTTGTGGACTGTGTTTATGAGTTAAAAGTCTTATCTTGATAAGATAAGAGCTTCCATTCAGAAATTGTTATTTTTTAAGACTAACCTTAACAGGGATAAAGCTATAAAATCCTAATCTTATGAGACATACAAGTTAACCGTCAGTCACCTCATGAAGGATCAACTTCTTTGGTATATTCAGACTTAGCTTCTCAGATATTTTCAAAGTTAAACCTAAAACAAGTAACTAGAAACAAACATTTGTCTAGTTTAGATATACCTAACAGATAATGATCCTCAAATGCTTCAGAGATCTGAGAATATGGCATTTAAAACCTTTAATAAAAAGGCTTTTCATGATAGAGACATGTCTGCTCCTGGCAGCACCCCGTCTCCTCCAAAGAAGATGGATGGGCGCAGAAGAACCTCCACCTGGAGCTTGCTTCAAATGCAGCAAATCCAGCCACAGCAGAAAAAACCTGCCTTTTACCTGACTACCGCCAAGATCCTGTCCAGACTGTGGATAAGCAGGACACTGGGAGCTGATGGCCCCACTTTGCCAAGACAAGGTAGGCCGGTCTCCCCAAATTCCGACTCCACAGGAAAGTCTGTCAGATCTTCTGGGACTGGCAGCTGAATACTGATACTGCCCTGGAACCTCTGTCCCCGAGGACTACAGAGGAACCTGGGGTAGCTGTCTAGGGAGCGGGAAGTCCCTGTTGTTTTTAATAGATTCGGAAGCTGCTTTCACTTCTACTTACTCAGGTGAAGTTTCTCCTTCTTGGATCTGATGGTGTTTGATGACTGGGGTCCTGATAGCTTTACCGGTTTAACAGCTCTCCCCTGAGCCTCAAGGCTACAACCACTTTGGTAGTTCATTAATTAAGTTTCTTGTTAAAAATACAGACAGGTTTGCCTTGTTCACAGGCTTCATAGTAAAGGATAAACAGGTTTCAGATGTAACTTCCCACTAAAGGAATACAGAAAATGATTTAAGGTATGTAAAGATGTTTTGGACTTTCTGTCCCATTTCTATGTTATTATAACACTGGAATTTCGGAAGTTCAGAGTTTTAGCATTGATAAATGGAGTTCTGATAAACTGATAGAGCACTGAATACTTATTATTCAGCCACAAGCTCAAATTTCCTCTGGTTGCCTTCTAAGTATAGACTTAGAGGTGTGTTTCAACAGGCTAAAACCAGGCTCTCTAGACATAGAAAAACGTTCATGCCTTTTAACCCAAACCCAGAGCCTTTGCTAAGACACCAAGGTGTGAATCTGTTCCAGATGTTTTACAGACACCTGAATGTTCCCGGGAAAAGAGCGCTGCTTCTGCATCAAGGAATCTGGCCTGGTGGAAACTAATATTGAGTCTCTCCACAAACTGTCTGAAGGTCTCCACCAATACAACCAGGGCACATCTCCATTCCATTCTTTCTGGCAGTCTTCACTCTTCCCGTGGCTAGCCCCATTCATAGGGCTGGTGTTAATAATCTCTTTTTCTCCTAGCAACTTGCCTTCTCCACTCCCTCCCAGAACAGATTCCTGAGGTCTCCAGGATGGCAGTTAACTGAACGCCTCTTCACCCATACCTCCAGCTGAATGTGAGCCCAGTGACCCCTGACTCCCCCTCCCCATGTTGTCCCATGCCAACAGGAAATAACCATATTTGAGCTAGTGCCCATATACCCAAGAAGGTCGGGATGTTCATCTGGAATCTCCAGGTCAGCCCCATTTCTCTCTCTCCAAACCCTGCTCTCTCAGAAAAACCACCCAAAACTCCAGTTCTACATCCCTGGCGGCTGTGGCAGCTCCTCCCCTGAAGCTTAAGCATTGTAAGTGGTTACAAACCCAGCTTGTGGTGGACACGTCATCACCCAGCACCTACAGGGTGTTTAAGCTCCCTCCTTTAGACTGGCCATGTGATTTTTTCCCTGCCCCTTCCCCTGCCTCGATCTCTGGGGCCTGGAGGAGTCACCCGGGAGTTGCTTTGTTCAGAATAAACCTGGCCTTTTACCTTTTAAATTCGGCTTGATCTGGCTTACTGTGTTGGCAAAGAAACCTATTATTGGGGTACAGAAAACTTATTAAGTGGTTCCTGCAGATAGCACAATGAAAGAGACCACCTAGCTCGGCTGGGGGAGGGGCTTAGGGGAGTCTTTCTGGAGGAGATGACTTGAACACTTTAAAAATTATTATACTTTATTCATTTATTCTATGTCTGTGTGTGTTTTTGGGGGCGGGTACATGACATGGTGTGTGTGTGGAGGTCAGAGGACAACCTTTGGGAATTGGTTCTATCCTTTTACCAAGTAGGTCCCAGGCATTGAACTCAGATCTTCTGGTTTGGTGGCAAGCACCTTTGTATGCTGAACCATCTCTAAAGCACTATTTTTAAAAACACTAATAGAGATCTACTCCAGCTGTTTGCTCAACATAAATATAGCGGGGGGGGGGGGGGGGGCAGTGCAGTTGGTAGAGTGCTTGCCTAGCATGCATGCAGCCCTGTGTTTGATCTCCAGCAGTGCATAGGCCAGGCATGGTAGTGCATGCCTGTAACCTCTGCACTCTGGAGGTGAAAGCAGGGGATCAGAAATTCATTATCATCCTCAGCTATGCAGAGTTTGAGGCCGGCCTGTGTTACAGGAGATCGTGAATAGAGAGGGGTCAGGAGCAATACTCAGGCCAGTGCCCTGCCACTGAGCCTTACTCTCCTGCCATGCCACAAAGTTTACAGGGCAGCCTGAGTGCAGGAGGGGCAGGAGAGATTCTATCCAGAGGGCAATGCAGATGAAAGGGTTGGAGACAGAACTGTACTTGAAATTCAGAATCCTCCCGCATAGGTGGGCGTCTGTAGGGGCAGCGGGAGAGGGAGTTGGGTGGGGGAGGATTTGAATGCTGAACTCAGGAGTGGGGAATAACGTTGGCCAAGTGATGGGAAACCTTCGGGGGTGGGAGGGATTGTACTTTGGTTTGGAGTGAGGGACCTGTGACTCAGGGGAGTGAAGGTCTTGCTCGAGCCCCACAGACTGAGAGCTGGCTCCGGACCTCTGGGGCAGCCACTGCCTGCCTTTGACAACCGTGCTAATGACTCTAACTCACTTTAGTCCATTAAGGAGTCTTTATTGAGCTGGAGCAGGCGCCAGGAGTGCGTGGGGTGTGAGCTGGTATGCAGGCGCCTAGAAGCCCTGCCCCCACACGAGCTGGTCATCTGAGCCTCCTTGGACAGGATCTGAGGCCCCTGTCACCACCCCTGGGCTGCAGTCTCCAGGCATCCCTTCGGACTGGTGAAGCCTCTACTCAGGGGGTGGGTGACTGAAGTGTGGTCACTGTGGACACTTGGGACTAAGCCTCCGTCTTTTTTCAGGGTTTCCTGCTCTTCAACTCCCATCTTCCATTGCTGCCACAGGTAAGGCAGCATCAGGAGAGGTTAGGGGGAGCCCGGGAACCCTGGCTGACGGTGGGGTTCTGAAAGCACCAAAAAGGGATGCTAACCAGAAGTAGTCCCAAGCTCAGCCTGGAATAGAATAATTCATGCATATGTATGAGACCTCATGATTATACACACACACACACACACACACACACACACACACACACACACACCAAATAATACCCATGGGATTGGCTGAGTTAGGCTTAGGACAAGGTCCGGAGCCCCCACCCACCCACCCATTCCTCTGGCCGTATGATCCTGGTTTACCAAGCTGACAGAGCTGAAGGGACAGAGGGGACCTATCCTGCCTTGGTTCTGCTCCCGTTTCTGGCTGTGGCACTGAGCCAATCCCCATCTGCAGGAAGCTTCAGCTTTTTCCGTCAGCATGGTAGTATCACGTCTCTGCTTGAGCCACCTCCTAGGGCTGTGTAGAAGCCAAAGCCAGAGCATCACTTCAGTGGACTTTCTGGGTGACTTATTTAAGGGGTAGGAGTCTCCTGGGCTTTTGGGTGGGGTCCCAAGAAGGGTGAAATATTTAATCCCATTTCACAGATGTAAAAACCAAGGCCCAGAGAAGTAGAGAGACAACTAAGGCCACACTACCAAGCCCTGTAGCCTGATCCTTGCCCCCAGGAGATGTCAGAGTCCCTGTACAGGGCTGCTTTTCCACTGCCTGGGTAACATGGTGCTCATTTGCTTCATCACCGTTTTGAGTGTCTTGTTTCCTTTTCATTTCTGCCTTGCCTCCTCATTTTTTTTTTTAAATTGAGACAGTCTTTCTTAACTCTTAGCCTAAGCTGGCTTCAAACTCACAGCAATCCTCCTGCCTCGTCTTCCTGAGTGCTGAGATTCTAGGCCTGTGCCGCTGAGCTCAGCTGCAAGGCATTTGTTTTGAGGTCTGTATGTGGGGTAGCCTGTGAGCAGGCTGCTGTCTGCTTGGGAGTATAAAGCTGACAAGAAGCGCTGGCAGAGTGTGGAAACTGTCAGCAGACCAGCCGCCTGTGAAATTAACATGATATCAAAAGCGTCAATGTTTATTTACTGGAAATATCTGGACAGGATGCAGATCAGGCCTGCAGCTGGTGCCTGAGGGTGAGGGTCACCTCTGCCGGTCCCTCAGCAGCCACTAGGCCCTGCTGGCAGGACCAGATGAAGCCCTGGCCGAGACCTCCACTCTTCCTCACTTGCTGAGAATCCGCGCTCAGGGAAAAACGGGGCTTTGGGGACATTTGTCCTATTATAGTTCTAGTGGATAGTGCGGGCTTTTCCGAGGCCTGTGCTCCCTGGGAGACGAAAGGGTTGGCGCGGGGGAAACTCCTAGCCCTGCAGATCAACTTTCCTTTCTTCCCAGCCAGGTAGGGTCCCTAGCCTTAGCTGATTGGGCCAGGTTGATGACACCTGACTCAATTCAGCCAATCAGAATGTATGCTGTAGGACTTTGAAATCGGGGAGCCTTAGGGATTTGCTTGGAAAGCTGGGAGCTGAAATTGAGGTGTCTGGAGAGAAGTGGAACTAATGTACAGAGGGAACAGAGTCCAGAGCCGGCTCCCAAGTGGAAACCCCTTCCCCACCCTGGTGGTTTCCAGTTTGGGAGAGGAAAGACTGGACATTTAAGAGATTTTTTTTTAATGTGTTATTGCTGGGTGTGGCGGCGCACACCTTTAATCTCAGCGCTGGGGAGGCAGCAGCAGGATCTCTGTGAATTCAAGGCCAGCCTGGTCTATAAAGAGAGACCCTGGCTAATCAGGGCCACAGGATAAGACAAAAAACTCCCTCCCAAACCCCCACTATCATCATCATCATCATCATCATCATCATCATCATCATCATCGTAGGGAAGGAGGTGGCATACGCCACAGTGGCATGGAGGTCAGTGGACTTTGTAAGAGTCGGTTCTCTCCTTCCACCTTTACATGGGTTCTGGGGACTGAACTACTTTCTCAGTAAGTGAGTGTCTTGATTCACCCGGCATCCAGCTGGCTCCAAAGACTGGCGGATCTTTCTGCAATCACGCTGCTTCTTCTTCTTCTTCTTCTTCTTCTTCTTCTTCTTCTTCTTCTTCTTCTTCTTCTTCTTCTTTGTTTTTTTGAGACAGGGTTTCTCCATGCAGTTTTGGTGCCTGTGCTGGATCTCGCTCTGTAGACCAGGCTGGCCTCGAACTCACAGAGATCAGCCTAACTCTGCCTCCCCAGTGCTGGGATTAAAGGTGTGCGCCATCGCTGCCCAGCGCAATCATGCTTCTTAACATTTCACTGTAATCTTATGCTCGTTCCAAGGACACTGGTCCTGGGACAGAGGCTGACTGTGAGCAAAGTGACAAGAAACTGAGTTCTTGGAAGGATGAAGAGGCCACCACTCATGATATTATACAGTAACAAAGTCAGGGATTCTGTTGTGTCCTCAGACCTCTCAGCCTATGGAGAGGCAGGCTTGGGGGACCTCAGAGGAAAACAGATCCATGTTCTGTTTCTTGTGGGTTCATTCCCTTGCTGGCCTCTGCTCCTTCAGGGGTCTGTAGTTGGAGGAAGGACTTGTGATTTACACACCTTCCCCAGCTTCCCTCTTGACAAAACCAAATTCAAACATGCCAGGGGAGGGTTCTGATCAGCTGCCTGTGGTTAAGGCAGGGGATGATTTTCAACAGCAAGGACAAGTGGATATGACCAGTTCAGTGTGGGTCAGGTGCCCTCTCATGGACCAGGCATGAGTAGGGCAGGGAGTCCTATCAGACTACAGGTCCCGCTCACCCTATTCGGTCAGGGGGTGGGGAGGCACATCTCACAGAGCTGAGGCCCTGTGATCAGACAGAATAAGAGCTGTCCATTCTGTTTCCCCAGCACAGGAATGGGGGGTGGGGTGGAATCAGGCCAAGAGGACGACCAGAGAGAACTAACTGGCCTCTATTGCTGACAAATAAATGCACAAAAACTGATGTTACCCCTCCTTTGCCTCGTGGAAGTTTCCATGGCTTGGGCTGACTTCCCTCTGTGACTGGGTTGCATGCCTAGTGTGCTGGTGTGGTGGAAAGGGTCCTCTGCATGTGTTCTGATCCTGTAGGGGTGGGCCTGGCCTGGGAAACACTGATTTAGGCAATGAGAGTCGCCTGAATGAGACCAAAGGAGTGGATATCCTCAGAGAGGGACTAGGCCTGGGAAAGTGGCTAACACTGGCCTTGAACATTGTTTGCACATTCCAAACACCCGGGGAGTTCTTGAGCCGCCTGCGGTCTGGGCAGGAGTCAAGGGTGTGTTTGTCTGTTTAAAGCTACCTGTGACTCCAACGGGCAGCTGGAGCCCAGCCCCAGATTCGGGGGGGGGGGGGGGGGGAGGGGAGTCATTTTCATTCCACCCACATTCCTACTTCAAGACTTTGTCCTTCCCACAGCCCAGAAGAGGAAGCCTTCACTGCCTCCTGGCCCTGTCCTGGCTGATTGGACCTAATCCTGGCCTGACAGCTCCCTCTGGGAGTCTACAGCTAAACACAGAAGCTGGTGAGTTGTCCCGGGGGACTGGGGAAGCTGAGGCTGCCATCTCAGGATAACAAGCTCAGTCATGCATCCCCTGACTGGGCAGCTCTACAGAGAGGGACAGGTGACTTGAGCTCTGTGCAGCTACAAACGGAGCCAAGGTGAAAGAGAGGGAGCATGTCCCCATCCCCGTCCCCATTCGCTAGCCTGGACTAGGCTTCCGTGAGCCAGTGTTCCACAGGAACACCCCCCCCCCACACACACACACCGCCCCGCACCCCTCAGAGACATCTGCAAACAGGCTGTTGTTCTAGCAGTCAAGTGGTATGGGAACACAGACAGCCCTCGGAGTTGACGCACAGGGCAGCCTAGGGTTCTTACTCCATTCCTGAAGGGCCTACTGTAGGACAGCAGCTGGCACCTACTGGGCACACCTCACAAGCCTGGTTCTTTTTCTGGACATGGTATCCAAGTTTGCCAACAGTCCCATAAGGTGGAGCCGTGATCTTCCTTTCTTTTTTTTGCTGAGAAGAGCGGTAATGTGCCTCAGGGTGCCTGCAGATTAGTGCAGAGCGGAGGCTTAAGCCGATGTGCCAAATCACTTCCAACTGATCTCACCAGAAGCCAATTATGTAAAGCAGGGCTGAGGGCAGTTCCTGCTGTGATAAAGGAATGGGGGGCTGCTGCTTGCCTGTCCCCCAGAGTGAGATAGGACAGGAGAGCAGGGGTGGGGGACTGACCGTTGAGGACACTCCTTTGGGCCTGTGTCCCCGGAAGGTAGGTAACAGCAGTAGAGGAAGGAGGTAGGGCACAGTCTATGTATGTACAAGGCATTCAGGACGTGAGCGTTATGGTCCCTCTGATGGACCGTAGTCCCAATCAATAGCTAATTGACAGGCCACAGAGCGCTCTGGGACCCACGGCTCTTCCCACCCTGTCCTGTGTGATTTCTCACTATGCCTGCTACTCATATCTCCTTTAACTCTCTCTCTCTCTCTCTCTCTCTCTCTCTCTCTCTCTCTCTCTCTCTCTCTGTAGGCCAGAGGTCAACTTTGAGTGCCATTCCTCAGGAGCCGTCACCTTGTTTCTCGAGACAATGTATCAATGTATTCATTGGCTTGAGTCTCACTGACTAGGCTAGGGATCAGCCTGTCTCCGCTTCCGCTGCATTGCGTTACAAGTGTGTCATTGCTACAGGGTTTTGGGTTTTTTTGTGTGTGTTCGCGCGCGGGTCCTGAGGATAAAAATCAGGTCTTCATGACTGCATAGCAAGTACTTTACTGAGCTATTTTCCCAGCCCTCTCCCTACATTTTTCAATGTTTCCCATGGGCCACTGGCTGCTCGCTCCCCCCCACCCCCCACCCCCCTCCCCAGCGTGCCCCAAGCTCCCCAAGGGTAGGGACTCTGCTTATTATGTTCTTCCTAATATCCCTTGTGTTTCTCCGTGACTGGTGGAAGTAGGGACCCAGTGTGGAAGGAAGGAGGAAGAACTGTTCTAGAGCTAGTACCTGACTCTGTGGACCATCCAGGATGTGTCTAGGTATACACTACCGTGTACAAATCCAGACTGGATGTGGCATGGGAGGGTCTAAAGCCTCATCCTATAGCCAGTGTCTTCTTAGGTGGGGAACAACTTCCCCTTCTGGCAGGAGCAGGCGAAGCTTCCTAGAGCTGGAGGCAATGGATCATGAAACAGAGAATGTGCTAGCATGCAGAGCCCGGCCTAAGAGCCTAGTAGAAACCATGCTTACTCCCCCCCCCCCCCCCCCCCGGAGCTGAGGACCGACGCTCTACCACTGAGCTAAATCCCCAGCCCCCCCCCCCCCATGCTTACTTTTAATGTAAAGGAGAGCAGGCATGCTTGTCCACTCAATAGGAAAATGTCAGTCAGGACTGCTGATTTCACCCCATGGGACAAATCTCTCGTCTGGGCAGGGCACCTGGTGGTAGGAGAGCTCTGAGTGTGTGGCAGGGACAAACTCTTCTCGTGTGTCTACAAGGCTCTCGCTTTAGTGGTCCATGGTTGTTCTGCACGCTTTGAGAAGAGACTGGGTACTGAAAGCCGTGGGAATCTGCACGAATCATAACAGTAGGGGCAAACATTTATTGGCCACTTATTCTGTGCCAGACCCAGCTCTAAGGGCCTCGAAGGCACGATCTAATTCACTCCTCACAAGCTGAGTGGGCAGCTTGCCACAGTCACACAGCTGGCTGGTGGCAGAGCCAAGATTTGGACCCAGCTCTCTTGGCTGTAGACCCTGAGCTCTGAAACCCCAACTTCCTGACATGCTGTGTTTCAACGGGTCCAAGACACTCAAGGTCTGGCCTCACCTGGTCCCCGGGTTAGCAGATCCAAAACTAGGGGATTTGTTTATGGAAAGGCCTAGACCACGAACTGAAGTTTGAAGTTTGCCATAAAAACTGTGTGTGATGGGGTTGGGGATTTAGCTCAGTGGTAGAACACTTGCCTAGCAAGCGCAAGGCCCTGGGTTCGGTCCTCAGCTCCAGAAACAAACAAACAAACAAGTGTGTGTGTGTGTGTGTGTGTGTGTGTGTGTGTGTGTGTGTGAGAGAGAGAGAGAGAGAGAGAGAGAGAGAGAGAGAGAGAGAGAGAGAGAGAGAGAGAGAGAGAGTACACATGTGTATACACGCACACAGGTATATACAGTCAGGGGAGAGTTGGGGACCATGGCTTCTCTGGCCAGTCTACTCACCTGTTCCCAGCCCATCTGGAGGGATGGGCACCATTGTGGTTCATTTTCATCTGGGTGCTCCCGAGCCGCCTTAATCATGCTAGCCCCCAGCCTCCTCACCTTTTAAGACTGAAGGCACACAGGTCCAAAAGGCAGTGTGTGGATGGGATCCTAGGACCGTGCCCCATCCCTAGCCCCTCCTAGCAAAGCCAGGCAGCTCAGGCTGGTTGCCTAGGAGACAGTGCTCAGAGTATACTCATTGGTTGTCCCAGGCTCTGAGGACCAGAATGAGGAGGCTCTGGGCTAAGGCTACCATGTATGCAAATGTTGTGTTTGGCCCTGTGTGTGTGTGTGTGTGTGTGTGTGTGTGTGTGTGTGTGTGTGGTTTTGTGTGGATGAAATCTGCTGTCCTGTCAGTGTGAGAAAATGGGAGGCTGTACAGATGTGAGTTCCTTGTTGTGCATGTGTGTTTGCTGGTGTGGTGTGTGTGTGTGTGTGTGTGTGTGTGTGTGTACTCACTTTGGACGCTGCCTCCCCCAATTCTTCCCTCCTTAAGTTGTGAAATGTGTCACTCTTGTGCTCAGGAATGCACTACAGCTCCCATTGCACAGGCAATGCTTATCAAACACCCTGCCTCAGCTTACCCAGCCATCACGCCACGTGCCAATAGGAGGGAGGAGTCTCTCTAACGCAGGGAGATCTCAAAAGCAAGAACAGAACATTGAAGTAGGTTTTCATTTTAAACCAGAGGACTTGGAGCTGAGGGTCTGGGACCCTTTGAAAAGCCAGTACCTGTTTGCAATCTGCCCCCCCCCGCCCCCACTCTGCATGAATGGTAATGGTACCCTAACCTGCCTCTGCTTGTGGGCCTCTGGACTTCATAGCTAGCTATACATGCAGTCCCCAGGTGAGACCCCTTGTGAATTCCCCCACAGGTATACTGGGAAAGCTGCTTTTGTGGGGCCCAGCTGGGGCCTGGGAACCCACCAGGCTCTCCTGGTCTCCTCTGCTCATGACCTCACTATGGGACAGTTCACCCATCCCTCTAACCCACACCCCTGAAAGTCCTTTCTGCCTGGGTGACTGCAGGGACCCATCAACCTTGCACTGTCCCTGTCCTTTCCAGCTGCCCCACACGAGAAAGGCAATAGTTGTCCTCCTGGATCCTGGTCAGCCAGGACCCAGCCCTGGCTCTGGCTGTGGGGCCCTGCTACCCTCCCTGCTCCTTCTTGGGGTTCTGCCTCCACTCCCAGTAGCCAGAAGACTCCAGCTGCTTCTCACTAGTGAGCTCATCTGGTCCCCACCTCAGCTGTACAGGAGTGGGGGGGGGGGGGGAGGCAGAGGGGCGGGACTCATCCCAGGTGGTAGATGAGTAGTAGGTTTTGGAGGAAGAAGACACTGGAGTGGGTAAGGAGACCTCCAAGGTATGTGAAGGACTGTTTGGATGAAAGGCCTCTGGGGACTCTACTCTGTATGGAATAGCATTTGAGGCAGTGTGGGAAATGGGCCAGAAAGGGCCCCAGGGCTGGGGCAGGTGGAGGGGCTACAGGTCCCCTGTTGTTCTAGGTGACTGTCAAGGTAGCATGGCATCCTGCCGAGGAGGATTTATGGGCCAGACATAGTCCATCTATTGGAATTGTTGCTTCTGCTGTCATGGGCAGGTCAGGCTTGAGTGTGACGGGATCCCGTGAGGCCAGGGAGGAAGCTGGAAGCTGGAAAGGGGTAGATGGTGTTGGTTTCTCTCAGGCTCTTGGGAAAGATAGGTTCAGAGATGTTTAGGAACTTGTCCAAGGTCACCCCACAAAGCATGTCCACTTCTAGTGCTGGGCCGTGGACAGGGCACAGGAGAGACTCCGCCCGGCCTGCTTTGCCCTCCAGCACTGGGTGCTGCTGTGGAGGCCGCTCCATTTCCACCCAGCTTTGTTCCTTGTGTCCTTGGAGTGTCCCTTGTGAGGCTGTGGAGCTGGCAGGTAATGGAGGGCCAAGCTTTACTGTGCCCATGTCTCTCTTTACGACGCCATATTTTTTTTAACGAGCTATGTAAATGTCTGCGAGTCAGAACAAAGTCAGGGCCTCCAGCTAGCCCCTCCCCCCACTTGCCTGACCTTGTGTGTCTTGTGGGAAAGTTTTCTGAGGGCTGTGGTGGTGGCCTCCTTGTGGTCACTTCCTGGTTCAACTAGAATCAGAGCGGGGGGCTGCTGCCGAATGACTCCCTCTGTGACCTTGGCCCTGTCAATTCCCTCCCTGTACCTCGTCTACACAGTGGGAATGCAGAGCATTTTGTGCTCTCGAAAACATCACGGTACCACTTCGCAGCCCTGGGCGCTGGCTGGGCCCCTCTGAGACTTTGGTTTCTCATTGTCAAAACAGGCTGAGCACCACTTCAGTGCCGGTGAGCCCTGGGCTCTGTGTGGGCATGGGATGGTCACAGAGAGGACCCCCCACCCCGCTCCTGCCTGGTCTTCCCTTCCTTTGGCTTCTTCCTCGTGTTCCCTGGAATATTCTGCAACACCATCCCAGGAAGGTGTCCCCACAGTACAGAGGGTCTGGGAACAAGGATGGAGCTGATGAGGGTGCTCAGAGAACCAGGCTGTGGTCCTCTGGACTCAAAGGAGCTGGGGGAAGAGAGGGTCTGGGACTGTGCTGGGGCAGCCCTCAGCCTCTGTGTCCCCAGAGGCCTCCCCAACCCTCCCTGGCACAGTAACATCAGGGTTGGGGATGCAGATTACGTCATAACAGGAGGCCATAAATCCCTTTGCAGGCTGAGCAACCAAGCTCCTGCGGAGAGCTCTGGCCACCTAGGACTGCACTGCATGGTCACTGTGTCCCCAGCTCCTAGCAGATGCCAAGGCCAGATTGCCAGGCCTTCAGAACAGATGCTAGACCTTATGTCTTGTATTCTGATCAGAGTTCTACATTCTACAGAGGTGCCAGGTGGTCTAGGAGAATTAACTGGTACAGATACTGACCATGAGTGTTCACAACCACTGTGTTCACCTACCCACACCACAGCATGCTTGCTACCAACACCTCATGCACCCATGAAAGAGAGACAGAGGTGGGGTAGCTGTGCCCACTTCATGGATGGGAAGCACGCATTGGGAGTGCTTCAGAATGAGCCCTGCCTGGCTTTCAAATCAACCTCAAGATAGGCCTAGGCGTCTTTTCTACCCCGCAGCCCTCCAGGTTCACCTCTGAAAGGGAGTATGTTAGAACTTCTTCAGATTGGGATTATAGAAGAGAACAGAGGGACGGTTTGTAGCCTAGTCCCCACACAACCCTGGCTCAACTGTGACTGTCGGGATTACTGCCCCTGCCTCTGCTGCAGCTGCCACAGAAAGGACATTGTACCAGGGAATGACAAAGCCACTCAGTCTTGGCTCTCTACGGTCCCTGCAGTTATCAGCACTCTCGGAGTCCCCTACTCCTGAGGAAACTGTAGAGGCCTGTACATCAATGGATGCATCCTCCAAGGACCAAGGGACTATAGACGTTCCTGCAGAAGGCAACTCCCAAGGTCTGGAAGCACCTTTCATGTCTTGATTATCTTCTAGTATGAGTATGCAGCTCCTCCTGTCAGGCTAGTCCTTGAGACCAAGGAGCCTGTGACACACCCAGACATCAGAAGGAGCCCAGATGCTTGTATGGAACATTCTGGCCCAGGCCTCAAGACCCTTGGTGGCTTCTGTTACACCGTGGTAGAGGGGAGCCTCCAAGAAGATGGTATGCGAGTCTGGATGGACCGTGTGGAAACAGAAGCCAGTTGTCCCCAGCCTTTCCAGCCTGCCTCGATAAGGTAACAGACATGGTCAGAAACTACCTTGGGTCTTTTAGCCTCCCCCCCCCCCCCAGTCAAGTCTCCCCTGGTAGACGTCCCACAGGACAGAGATAGGCTGCTGTCCGCTCCAAGCTCTGCCCTAGTTCTGGAAGGGGGAATACCAATACATGATTGTGGCTCGAAACCACTAAGTTTTGGGGGTAGCTGTGCAGAAACAGGAAATTCTACCCCCATCCCCACCCCTCGGGCCCTTCTGTGAATTCTTTACCTAATCTGGCCTCTGCAACTCCTTAGCCACAGTTGATTGGACAGCCAAGGCATTGGCTGGTAGGTGACCAATCAGATTCATTTTCTTTGGGACTATGACTGAAGAGATGAGAGACTCTAATAAGCTGTACTAGGAAGCAGACTGGAGTTGGGGATTTCCTAAGAGCATGTGGGAGTGAGGGAGTGAGGGAGTGAGGGAGTGACTTTCTGTCTTGTATGCACTGTTATCGCAGGAGGGTTAGTCACTCCCTGGTGGGTCTGTGCTGTCCTTGATTTTATGTTTTTTTTAATCTGTCCCCCCCTCCAGGCTGGCCTTGAACTCATTACATAGCTGAGGATGACCTTGAACTCTAGATCCCCCAGCCTCTACTCCTGGGATTACCAGTGTGTTCCACTCACTTATATGTGGTCGCAGGGATTGAACCAGGGGCCTTGTGCACGCTACATAAGCACTCTACCAGCTGAGCTGCATCCCAACCTCCGTCCTTGTCTTGTGCCACAGGAACCCTGACAGCAGGCCTTAAGCCTCTTGACCAGCTAGTGACAGGACGTCCCCAGGGACCCTGATGTCAGTCACAGGTCCATCCTGCCTCTTCCCTTTGCTGTGTGTAGCCCCTTCTCATAGGTACTCACAAACATGGCCCTGCCCTTTAGGGCCCTGGGTATGACTGTTCTATCCTAAGCAGGGAGACTGGCGACCATATCTGTTCTTAGTTCCCCACACAGTTAGGTCTCTAGGAGCCATATGCAGGGGATGACCAGGCTTGGCTTCCAACTGACCGCAGCAAGTCCTACAAAGTCCTTAACACTCCAGTTCCTGGGTTCAGCCACCATTCCCCTGCTTGCCCATCAGGCTAATCACGGCAGTCACCAGTGTTCCCCAAATCATACATTATCTTTAATATTCCTAGGTACCCTAAAAATAGGATTCTGGACCCCATTTTGTACAGGGGTCTCAGTGGTGATAGGATTTGAACTCTAAAGCCTGTGATCTACCTGCCTCCGCTATGTGACTCTGGTGGGTTACTCTCCCTCTCTGAGCCTCACGTGACATATCAGGGATAAATAGAAAGAGGAACTCTCTGCACCCGCTAGGGCTTATCTCCTGGGGGTCAGCTTGGCCTGGTCCATTTGCTTTGTGGAGGTAGCCCCATCATCTCTCTGTCATGCCCTGCTCCTAGAAGTGGCTTTGGTTCCATCCCTTGGAAAATGGGTGGATGCTCAGGATTCCAGATTTTGTCCTCTCTACCCCAAGAGCTTCCTACCACTTCTTCCCTTGGTCTCAGGTGGAAAGGTTAGTTGGGCACAGCTCCCTGCTGCATTTGGGATGGCAGGACACCCCAGCAGGGCCCCAGGTGCAGCCCCCACCCCCGGTTCTGTATTTGGGTCAGCAGGACATCCCTGCAGGACTCCAGGTGCAGGTCAGGACCCCAGAATTATGATAGGGGTCCTGAAAGTCTTTGTTTCTGCCTGCCTCTGGGTTCAGGCTCTAGGCCAGTGCCTGTGTATCCTTGGTAGGGTCTCTGCTGCTCCTGTGTCCCTTCCAGAGGCTACTGGGCATTCCAGGATGCCCCTTGAGCCCTAGTGAAGCTTATGGCAGTCCTGGGGGGGAGTACCTTCCTCTGCAGATGACACGTTCCACAGTGAAGAGGCTGTGCCGAGACCCACCAGCCTTCTAGCTTCCAAACCAACCAACCCTGTCCTATGACCCTGGGCACTCCTCTTCCAAACTGACTCTTTCCAACCTGATAGCAACCTAAGAATTTTCTCATGTCCCTGAGTTTCTGTGGGAACCATTTCTGTAGCCAGGAGTAAATTAGCGCCTTGGCTCCATTACTCTAGCAGCACCTGAGGCATCCCAGAGACCATGTGACAATTCCATATGCAGCCTCTTGGAGGGGAAAGAGGGTGTACTAGCTCAGCCTCCAGACTGGATGGCAGAGAGCCTGGGCTCTGGGATCTCTCAGGAGATGGCAGGCCTGCAGGGTTCTGCATAGGCATCATGCAATATGACTAGCCTCTTGATGTAGACCACTTACATGCTAAGGACCCTACATATCCCGGCCTCTGTGGTTTCCCATTGAATTCTCTTCTTCCTGCATGGCTGAGAGGCCCTGAGCCAGGATGAGAAGGCTCAGAGAGTCTGGAAGCAGACCGTGGTCTAGTCGCTTGGAGGCTGACCAGCTTCAACTAAGTTACCGGCATCCCTGGTCCTCATCCTCTGTATGTGCACAAGAGCTGGATTTGACAGTAATCAACATTACCACCATAGTACCAGTCATCAAACATACTGCCTTCTCATTTGACCCTTCTCACCCAGCAAAAGCAGTAAGATCAAGACTAGGCATGGTGGCACATATCTTTAACCCAGCACTCAGGAGGCAGAGGCAGGTGGTCTGTGAGTTCTAGGCCAGGTAGGACTACATAGTGAGACCTGACTCAAAAAAAAAAAAAGGATCTTTATTCTGCAGGTGAGGACCTGGGGCTTGGAGGATCATCCTGCCTAGCTGTGAGGGGCAGAATAGAACTTGAAGACAGACCTGACCTTGGACCCGTAATGACCTGTCTAAGCTTCCTCTGGGGGTCTCCACTGAGTCCTGTAGGAGGTCACCAGAGGGCTCAAGCCTTGTCCAGAACCAGGGCAGTCCTGGGCAAGGCTGGCTATAGCCTTAGACATCAGCCAAGCTGGGAGCAGAGCCATGACAATGATGCCCGAGGAATGAATGAATGAATGAATGAAGAGTAAAGGACCGAGTGCTCATTTCAGGCTCTCTCACCAGACTTGCTGCTCCCTCCAGGCCTTGGTTTGGAGGTGGGAGCCCACTGAATGAGCTGCATTCTGGCAGTTTCTTGATACCGAGGAAAAACTTCCCTATTGTTCTCTGGCCTTGCTCAGCTGGGTCTGTGCCCCTTGGTCTCTGCATCACTATAGCTTTCTCTTAGCCAGAGGATGCACAGGAGGCAGGAAACCCCAGGCCCACACAGGGCTGAACAGAAGCTGTCCATAGGAGGAAGCACCAACTTGGAGTGGAAAGGCCGGTGTCCCTGGCCCGTGCCCTCCCTGCCCGTAGACACGAGGCACAGTGCATGCTAGGTCTGCTGACCAAGCTGTGGTTAGCTTTTCAGTCAGGGCCCAAGGATTCTTTCTAGGAAAGTGACAGACAACCACTAACTTGCCACTCTGTTGCCCAGGACAACCATCTCCATGGCCGAGTTGGGAGCATTTAGATTTGATTTGAACAGTATGGTCTAGGTGGAGGTTATTGTCTGGTTCTCCTGGTCAGCTCATGGGCAGCTGGGTCCCAGACCCAAATCCAAGAGACCCCTGCCAAGCCCAGGATAGGCCCAGAGCATGGCCTAGTGGAAGGATTGATAGAGCTGGGTGACAGGCTGTCTCCAGACTGCCCCAGAATGGCCACCTACCCTGAGGGCTCTACGCAGGAAGTAGCAGACAGTCAGTAAATAGTTGTGGCTATAAGTCTTGGAGAGAGATGGCACTCCCAATATCGGTACATGTCCAGGCCAAAGCTGGCCTCTGTCTAGGGGGCCTCCTGGTCAGAGGTAGAAGAATCTACCATGCACTGTGGAGCTAGAACCCTGATTCTCCAGCCCAGCCAGTGTCCTACGAGGAGCCTATGGCAGCCCCAAGAGCTGCCCCCCCTTCCCCAGCCCTGACCGCATAGGGATCCCATCCCACAGTGAGAGAATAATGACCATAATGAGAGCAGTCACCCACACATGTGCACAGCGCTTTACAGATTACAAAGTGTTTCACATACATCATCTCATCAGTTCCTCACAACAGCCCTGTGAGGTAGGCAGGGCAGGGATAATGTTCCCATTTGTACAGATGTGGAGACTGAGGCCCAGAGAGGGCCAGTGACCTGCTTGAGTCACACAACAGTGAGCAGCAGAGCTGGGACCAGAGGAGAAGACTCGGGCCTGCCTCTGGCTCCTGACTCTTTCCACTGACTGTGCTGTTCCCCCCAGGAGGACCCCAGCCGGTCCCTGTTTCAGCCACACCCAAGCCTGGCCCCCACCTCCCCTGGGCAGTGCTGCCCGGCAGCCAGCAGACAAGCCCTACCCACACCGGGCAGTCCTGTCCCCTCCCCTACTTTCTGCAAAAAGCTAGAGCTGGGCCCTGGAGCTGGGCTGCCACCCATGCCTCCAAATGGTGCCTAGCAGAGTGGGCCAGAGGGTGGGGCTGAAATCTCCTTCCCTGTTTTCCTGAGTGATCCCTCCCCACAGGGGAAGAGAAGAGAAAGGAGGAAGAGGAGGAGAAAGAGAAAACAAGAAACTGAGTTGGAAGAAGGCCCCGGGGGCCATCGGGACGTCAAAAGTTTGCATTCCGACTAGCTATAGGAAATAGTTGTTTTTTTTTTTTTATTATTTCAAGTTTTCATAAAAATCCATAATTATTGAAACCCAAGTTACAGAGGAAGTCTGTAACTTTTTTTTTTAATTGAATTATTGACTCTGCCGTGTGTCGGTTCATCGGCTTTGGATTCGTCTGTCAACTCTGGCCCCCTGTGCAGGTGGGGTCCTCAGGCCTGGCCTTCTGAAGTCCTGGTAGAAGGAGGGCAGGCGGTGAGGGCTGGCGAGGCAGCAGGGGGCACGTGGAGGGAGGGGGAGAGTGGGTGAGGAGGGCAGGGAGGAGGTGGGAAGGCCTGGGAGTGAGTGGGCAGCAGCCCGGCTCCTTCCCTGCCCAGTGTTCCCCTGGGGGTTCCTGGGCCCCAAACCCCGCCCCTTCCTCATATCATCTTCATGTTGAACTTGCGGGGCGCATCAGCTGAGCTGATGCCTGCGTCCGATTTCCGGGGCACGTACTCAATTTCGATGTTGTGCTTTGTGTTGCCTTTGCCCCGGCTCCAGAGAAACAGCAGCACCAGGCAGAAGAGGACAACGCCTAGGAAGGAGATGAAGCCCATGGTGGTGGCGATGATGAGCGTCTTGATGTCGAAGGGGAAAGGCACGGTGGCGCGGGTGCTGTTGGCCTCTCCCTCGCCTGGCTGGTTGGAGATGAAGGCGAACGTCTTGTTGGGCTGATGGGGCCAGTCGGGCGAGTAGCTGCGCACGTGCAGGTGGGCGGGCATGGAGTCGTTGCCGCCAGCGTTGGCTGCGATGCACAGGTACGTGCCGTTGTCCTGTACCTGGGCGTAGCGCACCTCCAGCGTGCCATCAGGGAAGACTGTGAGCCGCCCATTGCTCTTAGCCGAGACCAAGTGCTTGCGGGGCGAGAGCCAAAGGATGGCTGGTGGAGGGTCGCCATCTGCTCGGCACACAAACTGCACCGTGTGGCCCTCGTCTACGAACACCTGCTGTGCCTTGCGGTCCCGGATGTGGGCCCTGCGGCAGGTGAAGTAGTTGGGTAGGAGTACATCCGGGAAGTCCTTGAATTCCTTGCCCTGGACGAACTCGGGTGTGGCGCAGGTCGGTTGCTGCCTGTTGAAGTTCAGCCGCCAGCGGCGCCGGAATACCCACAGCAGCCGGCAGTCACAAGCCAGGGGGTTGGAGTCCAGGATGAGTGTCTCCAGGTTGCCCACTGAGTGGAAGGCCGACTCCTCCAGGGTGGTCAGCTGGTTGCCAGAGACATTGAGCACACGTAGGTAGTTGAGCCCGCGAAAGGCATAGGGCTCCACCACGGCCAGCTGCCCACCCACCAGCTGGATCTCCTGCAGCCGCAGCAGCTCATGCAGCATGGAGCCTTCGATGGTACCGATGGGGTTGTAGGAAAGATTGAGGAAGCGGAGATAGACCAGATGGCGAACGGCCAGATAGGGCACGGCGGTCAGGTTGCAGTGCGTGATGGACAGGGATGTCAGGTTGAGGCCGTAGAGGCAGTTGGGGGTCATGGTATCCAGGTAGGGCCAGTGGGAGATCTCCAAGACCTTGAGTCGGTACAGCCTCTTGAAGGAGTAGTCCCTGATGGCATTGATGTTGAGATGTCGGAGCCGCAGGACGATGAGGCCATGCAGGTGGGAAAGTGCCTCGGTGGGGATGGAGGTCAGATTGCATTTCTCCAGGGTCAGCTGCTCCAGGCTGTTGAGGCCGCTGAAGGCTCGATGCGAGATGTAGACGAGGTCGTTGTCACCGACCTCCAGGGACTTGAGGTTGTATAGGTCTTGGAACATGTAGTCCAGCAGGATGACAATCTTGTTCTCGCTGATGTCCAGCTTGGTCAGGTTGCTGAGGCCGGTGAAGACGCCCAGCGGGATGAGCTTCAGGCGGTTGCTGCGCAGCCCCAGCGTCCGCAGGTTGAAGAGGTTGTTGAAGGCGCCGGGCTCCACGGCGCTCACGATGTTCTCATTGAGCTCCAGCTCCTCCAGGTGTGGGAAGCTGGCGAACTCGTCCTGGTTGAGCGTCTTGATGCGGTTTTTGCCCAGGTCCAGCAGGCGAGTCTCGGTGGGGATGCCCTCGGGCACCACCACTAAGCGCTTTCGGTGGCAGAGCACTGCTCGGTCCTGCGCTGAGCACTCGCAGCGGGGCGGGCAGCCTGTGGCAGAGCCTGACAGGGCGGAGCCCAGAACCAGCAGGAGGATGGGCTGCCAGCAGGCCAGGAGGGGGCTGGGCATGCTTCTCACGCCCCCCACCAGCATCCTCTCGCTCACCTGCAGCGGGAAAGCAAGCACAGGAGAGAGGCGGCAGTAAGCAGGCAGTGCGTGGCTGGACCCCCACCTCATGCCCATCCCAGATGGAAAGGTGGCAGAGGAGGGGCAGTGCCATCTCCTTTAGGGTTTCACAGACAGTTTACTCTAAGCCTGTCCTGAGTCTCGACTCACCCAGAGCCTCATCAGTGATAAAGCCAGGCTTGGTGAGCCACCCAGATTCACAGAGGCTCAAGGCCAGGTTTCTGGGAATAGTCCTGCAGGGGAAGGAGAATGCAACTGGACCCAGCCCACAGGGCAATTGACTCCTGAGGCTGCTGGGCACTCTACCCTGGCAGACACCATGATATGCTCCACTCAGCTCTGCCACTGAGTCCTGGGTGGCCTACAAAGCCTGGGTACCCGTAGAAGGTACCAAATTTACTCCAGGATGGGGCACCATCCAGAAGCCAGGACCCAGCCAGGAAGTCTCAGGACCTGAAGATCTCACTTGGGGTCCTGTGGGTCCTGTGAGCCCTGGACTACCTCTTCTGCAAGGACCTTGATCAGATCAGCTATTCAACCCAGGACAGGAGGGTTTCCTGGCCTTACCATGCCGTTCTTCCTAGAATGTCGCTTCTCTAGACTGCAGAAACTCTGTTTTGAAGACCCAGCTAAGCCTGAGAAGTCTTAACTGACTCCCAGGATGAAGGATTCCCCCTTCAGAAGTCCTATCCATGTGCCTCTCTGGGTTCCCACCACCAGGCTCCTCCAGTTACTGGTCTGACCTCTAAGACGAGGATAGACAGTCTTACAGGTGCCCGCCCACACTGGAGCACTGAGCATACAAGACCGGTTAAGCTGGGTCCTAAGACTTGCTGAACTTAGTGGGAGGTGACAGACGGGGTCGGAGCCTGCCGGGGTGGCAGGGGTGACAGGTGGAGTGAGCCCTGCATAGCTCTCCGGTTCCTGGTGCTGCCCACCTCGCCTTCAACTCCCTCTGTGGGAACTGGCCTGGAGATGGGGTGGGGAGGAGCCAAGAGACCTTCAGGGATGCCTGAAGCAGTGGTCCACAGCAGTCTTCTGTGGTGCTCCCCACCCTGGCCTCTGGCCCCAGTGGGCCGTACTACTGCAATCCAGCCCTGTACCCAGGGCCCTGTGAACTTACTGCCAGACTGGGAAGCCAGGCTTGGGAGTCCCGTCTGTGCCCAGTTTGGGCTCTTCCCCACCCCCTTGACACAGCCTCTGCCTTCAAGCCACAATTTGTCATAGATGTCATCCACGTTTGTCATCCGTGTCAACTAGTAAGGCCACTGAGGCTCTGAGAGGCTGTGACTGCCACTCAACCAGTAGCAGGGACCAATTTGGACCAGAGGCTCTGGCTCCACGCACTTTCAAATGCTCTACTGGTCTTCAAGAACTGACAGGTATTTCCTGGTTGTTGATCGACTAAGTGACTGATTAACCAGAGAGAACTCATGGTGTCACTGACGTGTTATGGAATCCGCACAGTTCTGTTATCCCCAAGGGTTCTGTCACCCTCCCCATAACTCCCCCTCATTCTCTCTCCCGATTCTTCTATCTGAGCATCTCCCTACCCTGCTCCCACAGGACCATTTTCCACAGTCACACACGCTCCAGTGACCCACCAGAAAAGCAAACATCCTGACAGGCGATCAATAAGTAATTGGGCCAGCAGCTGGGGCTGGTGTGGGTGTGAGGCCAGGGACTTCAAGAGGTGAACAGGACTTTTAGCACCCATCTCAGGCCTGGGCTAGCCTGGGAGCTGCCCGAGGGGGCTGAAGAAGAGAGAAGGGAGGGTAAGGACCCCGAGACGCTGACAAACCCTTCTTGCATACGTGCACAGCACCTGTGTGTACAGCATCCCCCTGCCTCCTCTCCCACCCCACAGAGCCACACAGGCGTCTCCACTTTTCATGCACACCCTGCCTCTAAGCCGTCTCCTTTTGGAGAACGTCCCAGCTGCCTTTCCAGCCTCCTACCCCAAAGACCGCCTCCCCCACGAAGTCCTCCCCAAGTCACTAGGACATCATCACTCGTCTACAGCACAGACGCACTCAATTCTTCCCAGCAGTGGCATGCAATGGCTGTGTGGCTCAGCTCCTTCCAAATGACAGTTGGACCAACTGAGGGAAAAGTTCAGGCGCAAGAGGATGACAAGAAGGAAGGGTGGGAGGCAGTTGGGCACAATGCCACAATGCCCTGCATAGAGAATAGAGGGGAGCATCCTGGCAGCCAAACAAAGAGGGTGGCTCTCCAGCCACCACGTGATGTATGTCAACTCTGGGTCACACCGCCACTGTCCCAGCTCCATCCATGCCATAGTGAGGTGCTCAAGAACACAGGCAGGTGAACGTCCTGTGGGAGGCAGCACGTGATCGAGAGGGAGTTGTTATAGGTAGTGGGAATCCCTCTGCCGGGGCCGACCTTGGTGCAGGCCTACTGAACAGCAAAACCTGCGGTATTTAAAACTGTTGGTGGAAAAGCTGGGCAGCCTTGCCCTGTAGAACTACTACCCCAAGCCAGGCAGTGTGCCACAGAGCGATGACCATGCACCATGAGGTCAGGAGAGCTCCCGTGTACACATCCTCTGAATTGTCTTGTTCTACTCCTGTGTGAGCACGTGTGTGTGTGTGTGTGTGTGTGTGTGTGTGTGTGTGTGTGTGTGTGTGAGAGAGAGAGAGAGAGAGAGAGAGAGAGAGAGAGAGAGAGAGAGAGAGAGAGAGAGAGAGAGAATGTCCATATATGTGCACATGCGTGCAGAGGCCAGAGGTCAGCATCAGATGGCTTCCTCTATCACTTTTCACCATAATTTTTTGACACAACGCCTCTAACTGAGTCTGGAGCTCACCAGTTCAGCTAGACTGGCTGACCTACAAGCTCTAGGGATCCTTGTCTCTACCTTCCCTGCACTGGGATTGTAGGTGAACATCACCGTACATTCATGTGAGTGCCAGAGATCCGAACTCAGGCCCTCGTGTTCACGGGGCAAGCATTTTACAGACTGAGCTCCCTCCCCAGCCCATCATTCTCTGCCTTTTATAGGTGGCTGCCTGTCCTGAAAGATAGGGAAACTAAGGCCTTGGGAGGCTAGGATGCCTGTCCATACCAGCATAATAGACAGCAGAGCATGTTGGGTATAGGCCCCTAGACTCACACCCCACGGGGTCCTTGTCAGTATAACATGTTGGGAGGTCATGTCTGAGAGGGTTGCCCGGTCTGCTAAGTGGGCAATGTAACTCATCACCAGGGCTCTGGCGGTCTAGGGCTGCTCCTGTACTTTCCAGGGTGCTTTATGCTTTTTAATCAGTGTTTTAATTCGGATCCTTGCCCCCCTGAAGGGCTTCTCATGAGGGCAAGAACTCAAAATTGGAACACTAAATACCAAGAAAAAACCCATCAAAGACAGGCAGGTGGTAGACAGAGGACAGCAGTGCCCAGGGCACGATGCCCAGACCCTGCAGCGGCCCGAGCCCTCCCCGAAGCAGGGCTGGGGAGGCAGCTGAACCACCAGTGTAGATCAAGATGAAGCTCTGAACTGTGTGCAGCAGGGATGGGTGGGTTGACAGGCACCACCCACATCTTCCCTTGCGTCCAGGGCAGACATGGCCTGGCTCAGACAGTGCTACCTGACGCTGGCCATTTGCAGTTCTCTGCACCAGCCTGTGGGGTGCCCTGGGCAATGCCTGCTCTTCCTGGCCTGTGTCCCTCACTGAACAGACACTGGGTTTCAGAGTCTCCCAGGGACGGACACTCGGAACACTGGACAGTCAAACATCCTTGGCCGGGGACAGGGAAGGGGCTGAAGACCTGAGCTGAAGTTTCATCAGGGCTGGGAGGATCCAGGTGTGGGTGTCCCTAGGCTGCTCAGCTCTCCTAATTGGAGAGTCACACTAGGACTCTGGTGGGGAGGGCAACTGATGGCGCAGGAAACGTGCGAGATTGCTCATGCATGGGCTGGGGTCATGCTGTCCCTTTCACAGCATCGTCTGGTGGCACCTGGGTGCAGCTCTGAACCAGGCCCACAAGCCAGTAAGAGGCCTGTTCAGAAAAGGGGGAGACCAACACTGGAGAGTCCCTGCTGCAGGCTGCATGGGTGGAGCTTTACACACTGTCCCAGAGACCCTGGAGACAGGGTTCTCAAGAGGCACTTCTCACTCATTTTACAGTCGAGAAACCGAGGTCCAGGAAGGGAACTCCTTTGTGCCAGCATGAGGCCAAGAAGCCAGGAGGTAGCGGGACTCTGTCCCTCTGGTGGGTCTTGGGAGAACCGGCTGCCTGTGTGTGTGTGTGTGTGTGTGTGTGTGTGTGTGTGTGTGTGTGTGTGTTCTGTTAGTGTGTCCTGGGGAAGAGGGAAGCTGCTGGTCCTCAGAGAGCCATGTCCAGGTGTTTAGCCCTTGTAGTAGATGGGACACCTGTCATGTGTTCAGTGGTTGTCCACTTGGCTTCCTGTGACCCCATGCCCTTGTCTGGACTCAGATCTCCCCTCATTTGGGGTGAGCCGCAGCTTGGGTGGAAGGCTTAGTCACGCTGGGCTCTCGGTGTCAGTATTTCATGTGTTCCCACTTAGCATTCCCCAGGGATGGCAGTCCCCCGGTGTCGTCCCTGCTCCCCTCAAGAATGACTTTTGCACAGAGTCTCTGCTCTATGAGGCTGGGCCTGGGCCCTCTGAGCAACAAAGCTTTGAGATTCTTCGGCTGGCAGGTGGCCTGGATGCTTCCTCTCTGGGAACAAGGCTGGTGACCTGAGGTCACGTGGCCTGGAAGCTCATTGTTTTCCATAGCAGGGTCTGCGGCAGAACAGGCTGGCTAGGGAATCCCCACAGTGCTCAGGCCCAGCCTCGATGTCCATAAAGGACCCTGTGCGAGAGCAAGACAGGGGAGGAGGACAGAAGAGAGGCGCGTGGGGTTTCACAGGGTGAGGAGGCAGGCGAGAAAGCGGGGTGAGGAGGCAGAAGGAGAAGCAGGAGGTGGGTGAGAGAGGCGTGGGGACAGGGAAGTGGCAAAAGTCAGGGAGAGGCCCAGGCTTGGTGACATGTGCCTTTAATCCCAGCACTCCAGAGGCAGGGGCAGGTGGAGAGCTCTGTGGATTCCAGGCCAGCCTGGGTGACACGGTGAAACCCCTCAAAAAAAAAAAAAAAATCAGAAGTAGATGGGGCCAGAGCCTGCGTGCTAGTCCCGCTGGCTGGCTCCTACGTCATGGTGAACGGCGTTTAGCTGTAAGCCTGGGGCCTGTTAAGCTACCCGTTCTCACCACCACCCTTCCTGTGGAGTTGATCAGCTAACCGTCTTCAGGTGGGCAGACAGAGACTATCAAAAGTGAGAGGACTCAGGTCACCACAGAACAGGTGCCCGGCAGTCTGGGCTTCTCAGCTGGAGCCCTGCTCCCAGTTGCTGCCTTGCTGGGGGCCTCTCTTTGTCTTCAGCCTCAGAGTTGCTGGGTCCATGTTGTAGCATGGTAGCACCAGTTACACGTACCTGTTCACAGGCAGCTAGGACCAAGTGGCTGAGTGGTATGGTGCCCTTCTAGAGACACCCCACGGCTACCTGCTGCTTCCTCCCCCACCCAGGTCTGCCCAGCCCTCACCACCTGGGGCATGGGTGCTCCTCCCCTCGCGCAGGGCTTCTCTGGAGCACTACTGCTGGTGCTCCCTCCTTCTCTTGGGCTCCCAGATTAAAATGCAGAGCTGGATTTCATTCACCTCTGCACCCCTAGCCTCTCCCACCTCAACTGGTCACAGGACTGCAGGGACAGCCCCTGAAACATTAGACAGGATTCAACCCTGTCCTCCAACGCCTAGTCGCCTAGTCGAGGCTCAAGAAGGGATTCTGGTAGTTGAGAAGAGAGGAGGACAGCAAGGGTAGGAAGGAGGAGGTGGCTTGCAGCCAGGTCAGCCAGGTCAGACTGAAAGCATGCAGGACTCCCATTGGCTTTTTTCTCCTGTCCCAAATCCTGGCCCAGTCCCTGGGCTCCTTCAAGACACTCCATTCTGGCTGTCCTGACTCATCCCTGCTGAGGTGTGAATGGCTGATAATGGTTTAAGGAGGGAGCCGCTAATGGGCCACTGTGTAGTGTTAGTCTTGCAGGGCTAGGTGAAAAGCCCAGGAGCAGGTCACCTGGGCACAGGGGAGGGGACCCTGAGAGGAGAGTCAGCAACCAGGCTGAGCTGCAGGAGCAGTGCTGTCTTTGCAGGCTGGAACAGCCCAGTGTGTCCCCTCCCGGCTGGCACGTGCCTCTAGCTCTACCCCCTCCCACCCAAGGGGAGAGAAGAATCAACCTGGAAGAAAATTGAGGTCATGTCCTTTGTTGTGCCTAATTCTTTATTTTCCTCTTGCTCTTGGTTCGGGCAAAGAGTTGCTAGGTTCCCAGGGTGTGTGTGTGTGTGTGTGTGTGTGTGTACACACAGGTGAGGGGGCAGGGAGGATGCTAGAGAGCATCAATGTGTGTATATGTGACAGAGAAAGAATCAGTGTGAGTGTGTATGTGACACACAGAGAGAAAACACCAGTACATACGTGACACAGAACACCCATGTGTTTGTGGGTGAGCACCTGGCCTGGTGCCAGCCCTGTCTCTGTGGTACACTGAGAAATCCCATCTCCTCCCAAGTGTGCTGACCTGGCCTGTGGGCCAAGGCTGGCTGAAGGGCACCAACTGGGCTACTTACCTATCAGCCTTTTAGGACAAGTGAGGTTGGGCCAGCCTCCAGCCACCCTGGCTGTCCTAAATTCCCTGGGTTGCCCTGGTCAAGCACCTGGCCCCTGAGTGCAAGGGAGGGAGGCCCCTGCCCACTCAACCCAAGCATAGCCTGTCTCAGGAGCTGCCAGCCTTCCGGCCAGCCCACAACCTCAGGCCATTTGAGGGATAAATTATGAATTTTAATTGTCAAAGCATCTTAGTGTTTAAAGGCTTCTATATATAGGCTCTGCCCTCCAGGAGTGGCCCAACTTAGAGAGGAACAGGGGTGGGGCAGGGCCCAGAGAAAGTCAGCTTTGGTGACAAAGGGCTCCTGGGCCTTATCCTGGATTCCAGCCAGGGCACCTCACCCTGCTGTGTGATCCTGGGGGAGGACTGGACCACTTTAGGAGCTTTACATTCACTTTGCAAGGTCATCTGCGCGGGGCCTGCCTGAGTAGACAGCACCCCCTTCCTTGAGTGGGAGCCGTCCCTTGGGTGAAGAGATGGTGGGAAGGCCAGAAACCCAGATCCTGCACCCCCATATGACCCTTCTTCTGAGCTGAGATGCCAATCCAGGCTCTCAGGGACAGAAAGGCACCCCCGAAGGCCCCACCCCATCCTCTTTGGGCAGGGGTATCCATGTCCCATCTGCTCACTCCTAGGGCCTCTCCCAGATACTCCAGCCTACCACCACTGGGGGAGCCCCAGGCCTTGGGCTTGAGAGGGATGGACACAGACTCACAGAGTTGAGCAGGCTAAAGTAGAGGGAACAGAAGGGATCGGGATAGTAGCAGGTATTGGAGTTAGGTGGCATTTAACCAACATGGCAATGGTGGCTGGGAACCCTTCTAGAAGGCCCCTGGCATCAAGCGTCCTGTGGAAACCACAGCCACCCACCAAGGCAGGTGGAGTCATTTACACCCGTTTTGTGGGTAAAAAATTGGAAACAATCGGGTGTGGTGACACACGCCTTTAATCCCAGCACTCGGGAGGCAGAGACAGGGGGATCTCTATGAGTTTGAGGCCAGATTGTTCTACATAGTTCTAGGCCAAACGGGACTATATATAGAGATCCTGTCTCAAAAAAAAAAAATAATAATAATAACAAAAGAAAAAAGAGAAGAGAAGAGAAGAAAGGAAAAGGGCAACATAAAGAGTTCCTGTGACTGCTCAAGGTCACAGCATGGTAGGAACTCTGGAGAGTCTAAACCCTGCCTCCCTCCTGCTCCACTGTACTTTATAAAACATACGGACAGAGCAGAGCAGCGCTCACACAGCCAGGCAACCAGTGTCATCCTCACACTCAGTGTGTGAGGAGGTTGGAATAATTATCCCTGTTCTCCTGGTCAGAGGACTGAAGCACAGAGAAGGTGTACCATTTGCCGAAAGTCACACAGCAACAAGGGGCAGAGCTGGGATTCGTTATACCCCAGCTTGTCCTGACCACTCTTTTAGAGACCTCTAAGATCTTGAAGTGCTCTTACCCCTTGAGATCATAACGTCTTCCTTTGCAATGAGGCTGGCAGACTATGCTGCTCTCACCAAGCTGGGCACAGCGTGCTCGTGAAGATGAAAGAAAGGAGTTTATGCTGAGCACATACTAAGCACGATGGCCCCACTGGCCCTCAGCGTATCATCCCCACTGAAGTGGTGAGGAAATGGAGCCTGGGCTGTTAGCTCAAGGTCCTGTGCTAGTCTGAATCCAGACGAATTACATCTTAGAGACCGCAACACAGATGAGGAATGAGGTCTAAGAGAACCAGGGACTGCTCATGGCCCGCAGTACCTCAGGCTGGCCTAGGAAGGCCCACCCGCAGTCACCTTCTCTGTCACTCCAGTGTGACACACAACTCATGGTGGGGCTAGGTCATTGGATGAGTGATGGTTTGGGATATGTGTCCTTCACAAAGGGGGAAAAATAAGCCCCTGATACATCACAAATCAAGGTCTGATGAGTTATTTATGTCATGGTTAGACAAACTATAAATAAAAACACTACTCTTCTCCTGGTACTGGCTGGTCAAGCCCCCTCTGTTCAACTGAGTCCTGGTCAGTCCCTTGCGAAAGCCCATTCTTCCAACATGGTAAACTGAGCTCATGCCAGGGAGCTGGTAGAGCCTCTGGTCAGACACAGGCTATGCTGGGCCCTGCTCAGGCACAGCAGGGTGACCACAAAGCTGCCCTTGCACAACCCCACATGTGGTGAGGAGAGTGAGAACCTTGCAGATCTCTAAGAACCGAGTCAAGGCTGAAGGTATCAAGTGTCCATGGCTGGTGCAGACAGCAGAACCAGACAAGAGGAGGTGGGAGGCCCATCTTGGGCCCACTGTGAGCAGCCTGTCCTGGGAGGTTTGCAAGCAGAGGCCTTTCTGGGAGCTGTATCTCAGCAGCCTCTCTGAGCTCTAAGATGTCCACATCTTGGATCCAAGCCAAGGGACTAGAGACAGCCAGGCCCCCAGCTGAAGCTGCAGGCCTGCCCAGCACCAAACAGAAAAAGGATGCTGGCCAGGCCCTGCCCCCTTCCCAGGCCGAGAGTGATTCTCTGCAGAGAGAAGCAGAGGAGGTGGCGGGGAGAGATTAATTCCCCGAAATGAAAAAAAAAAAAAATAGAAAAACACACACACACACCACACACCCTAATAACATGTAATAAGAGGTTGGAGATGAGGAACAATGCCCTGGTAATGTCACCCTGGCGGCAATCAATTTGGGTGTCACAAGAAATAGGCATAATTATTCCGCCAGCCCTGGCGCTTGTCTCTAACCAGCTCCAGGGGCCCAGGCCTGGGCGGGGAAGGGGGGGGGTGAAATCAATTGTGGGTACACCAGGCTGGCAGGGGGAGTTACTCCAACTTAGCCTGCCAGTGCCTGGCTTCTAAGCCCCTCTGGTGGACCTTGTGGTTTAGGGACCCTTGGATACCTAGGAGCCATCTTGCTTGGTTACCCTTCATTCGTTCATTGGACAAGAGCAATCGGAGAGGGTCCCCAGGACGTTGGGAATGCCAGAGGATGGAGCACACACGTGTTTCATCCAGCAGCTGGCCACCACATTCTCGCTAAGCACTCACCAGTGCCAGGCTTCATGTCAATGCCAAGGTGCAGGGAGGGGAGCTTTCAGAGAGCTGAGCAGGGAGAGGGTGTTGAAATAATGAAGCACAGGCTGCCAGGAGCTCCTGGGCCAGGACAGCTCTTTCCCACCCTGAAGTGGACCCAGAGCAACTGGTGCTCCCAGAATGGTTTCTTCCTGTTCTTGCTGCACAGGGACATCAGTCATATTTGCTCTGCCTTCCCCTCCACATCCTTGGGGAGTTCCCCTCCCATCGCTCCTGCCCATGCCTGAGCTCAGAACATTTACACATTACAACATCCCCATTTCAGAGGAAACTGAGTTTCATGGGATAATAACCACTCAGTGAGCATCCATCCCACACTGGATGCCGCCTGCCTCAACCCCCCTTTCACACACCACAAACCTTGAATCCCAGAAATGCAAATCGAGACTATAATGAAATCCCAGTTTACACTCATTCAATCAAGAAAAATCAAGACAGCCAATAGATGGCATGGAGTTGTCTGGGGATGGGGGGGTGATGGGAGCACTCATCCCCTGCGGGAGAGGCATAAAGTGGTCCAACCAATTTGGAAAACACGTTGGCACAGTTCCTAGGAGAGCCGAACATGAACATGCCCTGTAGCCCAACAGTTCAGGGCACTTCCCACACTGCCTCAGGAGACAGGATGAGGGGGTTTGTGGCAGCACTATCTGTAAGAGCCAGAAAGAGAAACAACCCAAATGCTCATCAACAGGCGGGCCAGGAATTCCCTGTGCTACATTTAAGTGACAACCAAATCCATCAGAGAAAAATGAATGGGTGCTGAATATCCACTATCATTTGCAAGAATATGATAATGAATGAAAAAGCCAATTCCAGAGGACTGCCAGCCATTTATATTTTATATAGACTTAAAAAAAAATAACTAAAACACCACAGTTCTTATATAGCTAAATATATTATTTTCTTTTGGTCCTGGGTACTGAACCCAGGACTTCATGAATGCTAGGCAAGTATCCCACCACTGAGCGACACCCTCAGCCCCAAACACAAGAGGCAAGAGAAATTTAAATACATAGTGTAGGGTGGTAATTGTCTCAGAAAAAGGAGCTGAGGATGAGGTGTGGAGAAGCACACCGGAAGAGGCAAAGGCTGAACGTTGAAGTTGGAGAGTTGGATCACGTGTTCATTATGCTATCGTGAGCACTACTACTATTGGATTTATTTTATCTTATTATCTTTGTGTATGTCACTGGGTAGCCTTGATTGGCATGGAATTTACTCTGTAGACCAGGCTGGCCTTCAACTCAGAGATCCACCTGCCTCTGCCTCCCGAGTGCTGGGATTACAGGCGTGTGTCACCAGGCCCTGGCAAGTACTGCTATTATTAATACAAATGCATGGATCAACAAATGAACAGGCTAGGCCTGGACCAGTGAGAACAGCTGCCACCCATGGTCAGAAGGAGAGCATGTTAGCGTGAACGCGTGCAAGATGGGGGCTTTGGACGGGTTCCTCCACCCTTCTGATTGTTTTCTCATCTATAAAACTAAATCTCCGCACTACCTCCAAGGAGAAAACTGGAAGCACGTCACTGATAGGAACTGTGAGTAGCTAGCACTCACTAAGCACTCACTATCCCCTCCACACCGTTCCAAGTGCTTTGCATGTGTTAGTACATTTAATTGCCACCATCTCCATGGAGGTAGACAGCACAGTTAACTCCACTTTACTGGAAAGGACACAGAGGCCCAGAGAGATTAAGTTAGTTACCCAAAGTCACAGAACGAGGCAGTGGTGGAGCTGAAGCTTGAACCAGGCCTCTGGCTGCAGAGTCCGCCCTCACAGTGGAGTAACACCGGAGAAGCGGAACACTCCGGAGAAGCGCAATCGGCCCGCAGCACTCAAGGATATTCACTTATGCATTCATTCACATAAACAAAGGTCAGAATGAAGAATGCCTCAAATGTGTTTGGAAATGACCCTGCCTTCTCAAAGCTTTCTTCAGAGAGCCTCCTCTCACTCTAGAAACCCCTGCTTCCTGTGTCTCTGCAAAATCTCCAGGCACCCTCTTCTCCTAAGAGCCTGACTCCATCAGCTCCCACAGAGAACCATCCCCCTTCTTGAGCTCTCCACCTGGGACATCTTTAGTGCACATCTAGCCCTACCCACTCCTGCAGCTAAGGACTCCATGTCCCCTCCAGGGTGCCCTTGCCTCTAGATGTCTTTCCCAGAAGTTTGCCTAGGTATTCAAGGTAATCAACAGGGTCTAGCCAGGAGACGCAGCTCCTCAGGATGTACAGAATAAATGCATGAATGAATGGGCTGCTGTGCCATCACGTGTAAATCAATGTGGCTCCTTAGAACCGTGGGCACTTAGAGCAGCTAGGGGAGGCTTCTGGAAGGAGAGAGCCTTTTGAGGAGGGATGCTAGACCAAGCCAAGGGACGGTACAGGCAAATGGGGGAAGAACTGGTAGAGACAGACAAAATACAATCGGCGGTCATGTTCTGGGAGGGAAACTTGGGGGTGGAAAGTCACACACAGAAAAGCCAGACAAGATCCTAGCCCACAGGGCCAGCCTTCTATTTTCACAGGTACCTAACAGTGGCTCACCTGAGCTATCACGAATACAGGTCCTGTTCAACTTTTTTTTTTTTTTTTTTTTTTTTTTTTTGCTAAGCAACAGCCCATTCTGGAGGAGGAGGAGGAGGAGGATAGTGACCCTTTAGAATTCTGAGTTTAAAAAAAAACAAACAAAAAACCAAAAACAATTATCTAGTGTGAGAAATGTATGTTTAGAGACAGGGACAGAAGAGATGACTCCCCAGGATCAAAGAGGCTCGTGATAGGTAAAGCAGTCTCTCTACATTCCTTTCCGTCTTACAGGATCCCCCCACTCACAAAGCATCAACCCTCAGCGTGCAGCACACACCCATCCCGTAATAGCTGTCCCCCAAATCCTCATTTACAGTCTTGATGGAGCCCACCCAAGGCCATCTCACACCTCAACTGGGGCTGGGGGAGGGGCACAAAGACAGCAGGAGCTCCCCGGGGTCCTGTCCTTCTCTGGCTGAGTCTCCTCAAGGAGGCAGCTGGGTGTTGCCTTCGGATCTTCCAAGACCATGTCTCCTTTCCCTGGCACCTTCAGTATGGCTCCAATGCCTTCCTTCTTTACCTCTCCTTTCTGTCACTCCGCCTTGCCTCCCAGCAAGCCAGGTGCCAGCACCTTCCCAATGGCCGAGGACTCTGCACCCCTCTTGGCCCACACAAGGACAAAGGGCCAGAGGCAGTGGAACACCCATCCCCTCACCAGCAGTCCTCAATGGGTCCAGGGAAGCCCCAGGCTCTCTGCCTGCTTGGTGCCCTGGACTCCCCTGGCACCGAGGACCCGTGCTGTAGTCATTGGCATAATGGCCAGCAGGGCTGAGCCCAGAACCGGGAACCAGGAAAGCCGGGCGCCCTCTGGCTGCCCAAGCCCAGCCAAGGACTGAGAGAAGGCTGGGCCGGCAGAAAGGGGCTGGCCCAGATGGTCCTGCCCCCACCTCAGGCCTCTGGCACCCCCACCCACCAGGACAGAGCTGTTCCCATCTTCCATGTGCCCTGGTCGCCACTCCACCCACCCACCACAGGGCCTTTGAGAACAAAGGGGAGGTGCCGCCACAAGAGCTGGGCAGGGGCTGGGCAGGGACCCCAGCAATAAGAGACCCAGGGGACTGCCCACCTGCCTGGCCCCACCCCTCCTCAAAGTGGGACCCACCTAGACAGAAACATCTTCTGGGGTATCTCAGAGGGCAGGAAGCCCAAAGCCCACCCAAATAGGGTGTGTTTGGGGACACACAGGAGGCTCCTTTCTCACCTCCCCCTTCTCAGCAGGCTCCCACTTCCCACCCATTTCCCTCAGAGTGAAAAGTGGGGCAGGAGGAGGTGAGAAGCCGGTCTGAAGGAAGACAAAGGGGAGCCCCGAAGGTTCCTGGGTCTTCCTCAACTGGACTCCCCCCTCCCCTTTCTTCCCCTCTCCACCTCCCTTTCACCCGGGAGGAGCCAGAAAGGAACCAGAAGGAAGCTGAGAAGGCTCCCGTGGAGAGAGAGGGGCAATCCTCGCTGGTGCCTTGGGGAGAAACTGTTTCCTAGCTGTGTCCCCAGGCTCGGGGGTGTTAGCCAGGGTTGGGGCGGGGGTCTCTGGTCCACTGAAAGAGACTCATCCAGGGCTAAAAGAGCATATCTTCTGGGTGACCAATGCCCAGAAGAGGAGGATGATTTAGGGGGCACCAAGGCAGGAATGGATCTCTCCTTGACCATGGGGTCCCAGCTTGCCAAACCCGGGATCTGTTAGGGCCAGCGGAAGAGAAATGGGAAAATGGTTTGAAACTTGAGGATCAGGCCTGTGACCCCAAAGGGGGGTCTGGGTGGTACAGGATGTCCTATATAGCCCCAGGAGGGTGAAGCCTGGGTCGACCGCTGCTCCCAGAGGCACTCACCGCAGGGCTGCCGACCGGGGCTCGGCCACGGTGGAGGGGCTCACCTGCATCTCGGGCGCGCTGTCCGTCCGCTCGGCTCGGTCACCAATCGCATGTCTCTCCTGCCGGCGCGGCCCCAGCCCCAGCCCAGCCCCCCTCCTCCGTCTCCTCCTCCTCCTCCAACACCTCCGCCCGGTCCACGCGCCCTCGCAGGGCTGGCCGTCCGTCTGTCTGTCCCACGCGGGCGGGAGCCCAGCCGGCCCCGGGGCAGGAGCTCGGGAGTCGGGGGCGGAGGTCGCGGCCGCGGCGGGCTGAGGAGCTGGCGCGCTCAGGACGCTTGGCGCGGGCTCCGGGAACCTGGCTCTGTCCCTCGGGCCGGCCGGGAGCCGCCGCCGCCGCCGCCTCTACCGCTGGGGCCGGGGTCGAGGCCGGGCGCTCTCCGCAGCGGGGCCGGGGCCAGGGCTGGGGCCGGTGGGCAGCTGCCGCGCATGCTGCTCAGAGCCCCGCGTCGGGAGGGGGGCCCGAGCGGCGCGGGTGGGGACTCCGCGCGCTCCGGGACCGGGACGGGTCCAGGTCCGGCCGCCGCCTGCGCTGCCGCCCGCTCCGGCTCCCACGCCGGCTCCCGCTCGGGCTCCGCGCTCTGCCGCGGCGTGGGGAGGGAGCGAGAGGAGCGAGCAGCGAGCCAGGGAGGGAGGAGGGACACAGGGAGGGCGGGAGCTAGTGAGCGAGCGCAGGAGCCGGGCGGGGGAGGAGAAGGCGCGGCCGCAAAACCTGGGTGGGGGTCCTTCTTCTTTCAGAGAACCGGGCGAAGAGCAGGAGCGCCCCAGCAGCTGCCCAGAGCCCGGGGGGGGGGGCAGCGAGAGTGGCAGCGGGGCGCAGACGAAGAGCACTCCCGGGCCGGCGCCCCCGCGCTCCCGCCCTGCACCACGCAGCGCCCCTCTGGGTCCCAGGCTCCGGCTAGTCTCCAGCCAGCCCGGCCTGCGGTCTTCCCAGGGAGCGTGCACCCATTCGCGTGTGATTGTCTCTGGCCACATGCGTGTGCATGTGAGCGCGTGTGTTCACACGTGTTAACTGGGGTCACTGCACACGGCCGTGTGGACCGACACACGCACGTGGACAGACAGGACCCCCTCACCTGGCCAGGGTTGTTTAGAGGACGGCGCGAGGAGGGTCAGGCCTTGACCCCTCCTCTCGAAATGTCTGGGACCCCACCACCACCACCACCACCACCACTACTTCCTAGGGATCTTGGGGCGAGGCTAGCAGAACGCGAAGCACAGGAGGGTGGTGTGCAAGCCGAGCGGGCTTAGCCCGGCTACCCGGAGGCCAGGTCTAGAATCTGCCTTAGCGGTCAGGTCCCCACCCCGTCGGGTTTCCTGTCCAGCAGAGGGCAGCAGGCCTCTCTGGCAGGTTCCGGAAGGTGACACTCTACCAAGCAACCAGCAGAGGGCAGCATAGAGCCTCGGTCTGGGTTTAGCTATTCACCACCTAACTCCCTAAAATAAATTACCGAGTTTGGTAGATCCTGGCCTGGGACCATATCTTCAGATGGCCCCAAAGAATAAGACCTTTACATAGAGACCCAGACCCTTCTTGGGCCACAGATACAGAGACCAGCCTGTCAGAGTGGCATGGCCACGGCTGAGGAATAGGCAGGCAACCCATTAGAACCAACCCATCACATTCTTCTACTGTACACCCCTTCCCATCTGCTCAAAGCCAGATGCCCCTTAAAACTATGCCAGTTTTATTGAAATAATCATCAATGAAGACGCCACAAGGCAGAGGCCCCTTCTCTCCATTAGCACCTCGACACCCTTGATAGTTCATGAGGACGCCGGCAGGTATGGAAGGAAGCCGGCCTGGGAGGGAAGGGACCAGCCCAAGACCTGTCCCTTTCTGGGGTGGGCAAGGATCCCGCTCCCAGTACCTTACTCTCCTTCCAAGGAGTCGGCCTGACATTTCGGAGATGCCTGGCTGGCCTAGAGAGGCCAGCCCCAAGTCCCCACCCCCAGCCCTGCCTTGATTTCCACAGATCAACCTCACACACAGTCCAAAGAGTTGCACAAACCTGTTCCAGCGAAACCGATTCTGGATATCTCTCAGCCTCACTGCCACACCACTGCCTGGGACATTCCTGCCTTCTGTCTGTGTCCACCCTTATCTCAGGCCTAGCTAGAACCCCTTCCACGCAGGTGTCGTCGATGCTCCACACATCTTACATTCTTCCTCCAACAACCTCGGGGAGAGATACTATTACTCCCTTGTGACAGAAAGCAGGAACCCCGGGCTCAGGGAGGTTACGTGACTTGGCCACGGTCATACAGCTTGTAAACCGTGGAAAGGGAATTTCAATGGCTTTCCAGGGCTGAGTAAACCAGTGGGAGGCAGGCTTGGCAGAGGGACTTACTGGTAGGAGGGGAGTTGGGGCGGCCACACATGAGTCCCCTCCCTTCCAGAGCCCAGCGCAGGCGGCTCACGGGGGGCCCCCAATTCCGTGATCATTGCACCCCCTTCCCAGTCTCCCCAGCTCCCCCACCCCGGCTGTTTGTGAGTTACGAGTGCGCTCCCGCCCTCCCGCGCCGCCTCCTCCCACAGCCCGACAGGAATAGACGCTCTCTAGCTCCTGCGTAAAGGCTCTGCCAGACCCGTTGCGGGGCGGGGGCGGGGGCGGGGGCTATTCCTGGTGCGGCGACTGACGCAGGCAAGGCGCGGCCACCGCAGATCTCCGCCCCCGACTCACCTGCTCTCTGCCTCAGTGATCTGGTCGGAGAAATGGGGGAGAGTCCATAGCCCCCATCCTCAGTCTCCAGTTGCTGGATGAGGAAGCTGGTGTATTAGGCTGGGGTGAGGATGAGGGGCGTCTTGCGGTGCCCACCTACTCACACCACAGCTACCTTCAAAGCCTTATTCCTCCATTGTAAGCAACAGCCCAGCCATTGCTCTTTCTCTGTCTCCTGAAGAAATGACCCCTCTCGGGCCCTCCATCTTACCCCACCAGTGGAAGGAATGGGAAAGGAGGCTTGGGGAGGGTGGGGGCCTTACGGCCTGGAAGAAGCCTTTGTGAGGGTTCAGCTGGCACCTGGTCTCTGACCATGCTATTCTGACCCCATAAGGGAGGAGGCTAACATTGGGCCCCCTCCTTAGCTAGATGTCTGGTGGGGCGGCCCTCAACAGTGTCCTCACAGGTCCCAGAGCCACCTGTGAAGCATCAGAATGGCCCAGTTTGGGGGACTTCTTTGCTACAACCAGTACTACAGCTAAGGAATGCTCACCCACACCTGTAGGCCTTTGTTGATAAGTCTTTCTTCTGGGTTCAGTCGTGGTTCAAGAGCAAACGAAGCCCTCCCTCCTCCCTAAGGACCGGCTTAAAGGCCTTAGGCAAGGCCTGTCCCCCGGTTGCTCTGCTCTACCACTAGGGGCTCCCAAGAGCAGATGGGAATGAAGCCGACCATGGTCTCCATGCACAACTAAGCAAATCCTAATAAAGTAGGGGCTGTCGGTTTCAGGAAACCAGCCTGAATTCTGCCCACAGAGCAGGGGCTGGAGTAAGCCTTTCAGGGCGTGTGGAGGAGGGGACCCATTCTCTACCACCTATCAGCCAATCTGCAAGCCAGGCTCCAAGCTCTGTTTTCATCCTCATCTCAAGAACGGCATGGCTGTCAGCTGCGGTGGCTCACACCTGTGATCCGAGCACTCAGGAGACTGAGGCAGGGGGTTTGCTGCAAGTTCCCGAGACTCTACCTCAAAATAAAATACGACAAAGAGGCAACAACAAAGGATTGACATTGCAGATCCCATCACACAAACGAGGACGTAGGCGCTTGGGTGGACTGCTGCACGGTCCACGTTTATTCTGCGCACGACAGGCCAAGCGGGGCTTTGGAGTTGTGTTCACTATCCAAGCCACGGCTGGCTATGTTCTCCTCTCCTTCTTAGAGGCAGAGGTTTTAGGTGGCGGGGACCTAGCAGGGACAGGCTTCCCCTGAGGCACAGACTGGAGAGGACGGCACACACAAGCCTGCCTCCGTGTCTGCTGGTCCTGCCTGCTTGCATCCCAGCAGCTCATAGGGTTTTACGATGATGGTTATTTCTGAAGGCACTTGAAATTAATGATGACTCTAAAATGGCTGGGACAGCAGAGTCATTGCTGAGACCTCTAATTAGCAAGAAAAACGGAGCCGAGGAGCTAGGAGGCAGTGGAAGCTGGGTAAGCGGCAGTAGGCATGGAGTAGGGGGTGAAGGGGTGCCCACTCAAGGCCTTTGGAGCTGGGTGCTCAGGTAAACCTCATATTCTGTTTTATGCCACATATTACCTTGCTATGTGACCTTGAAGGGGAACTGCCCCTCTCTGGGCCAAAGTTCCCTCAATTATACACCAAGGCCTCAGGGTTCTTCAGCCTTGCCAAGACAATGGGGACAGTGGGATAAGACCCCTTAGTTCCTTATAGGAAAATTCTAGGCTCCTGGAAAGCTAAGTTCTAATAATCAGAGCCCTTGGTACCCCCAGCCTACCCCATGCTCTGAAGTCTTCTACGCTTGGGTTACTGAGGCCATTGGCCTAATGAAGTCCTAGGGATTCAGGTTGGAGTGAAGTGGATTGGGACATGACAGTAAATCCATAGGTCAGAGTCCTGTGATGGTGCAACTCTGAGGCAGACAAGGGACTAGGGACCCGAGGGAGCTGGATGCAAAGCCCTTACTTGGAAGTAGCCCTGTGGCCAGGTTTTGGGCCTTCCTGGATCCCAGATAGTCACTTCTCTGTTCACTCAGGGCTGGGGTCAGGGTGCCATCACTGGAAAGGCTCCAGAGTGAGTGATATGTCACTGTCAAGAAGCAGGCAGCCAGCAACCCTCAGTGGGTGGGTGGGCCATGGCTCTAAGCCTCGAGGGGAGGTCAGGAGGTTCTCAGAGGCCTCAGCAGAAGCCCTGGCAGGGTTGGAAGGCCGTCCGGCCTGAATGTGGTATCCACGGGGGCTGAAAAGTAAGAGCTTTGTCTGAAGCTAGTCAGTGAGTGCCCTGCCCATTTCAAAGCCCCCAAGAAAAGACCCAATGATGTTCCTAACCTGGACTTCTCCTGGAGTGGGAGGAGCCAGAGAAGTGTTCTCTCCACGGGGGATAAAGAGATTAAGTTGAGAGCAAAAGAATATGAAAATATAAATAGCAATTTGTATAAGGGAACCACTCTCCAGTTCTCTGGGACCCTGGGCTCTGTGCTTGGCAGAGCGGCTGCTCCTGAGGGCCTGGGCTTGGCGATCCCCACGGAGCCCACGAGGGCAAGTTTGAGCTAATGCATGCAAACAGGCAGCACTGTTCACGAATCCATTCAGTAAGTGCTCATCTTGAGTTCCGATGTGCTAGAGACTCGTCTATTAACTTAGCTCACAACCTATTATTATCTGAGGTTAAAGGCAGTGGAGTAGCTTCCGAGGCACTCAAGCAGCCTTGGGTTCTAGTTCTGAAACTCTCTCTAATAGTTGTGTGACCCTGGACAAGTCACTTCTCTTTCCAAATTTCTGTTGCCCTCTAATAGGCAGACCTAAGATGACTCTCAGTGGCTCCTGCCTTACAGCCTCTCAGTGTGTCATCCCAACACCCCCCCACCCCCCGCCCCAGCAGATGGACCAACTGATTCACTTCTTCCCTCCCTGGTGTCCCAGGGCTTCACACATGTCAAACAAGTACTCTAACCATTGAGCAACACCTCCACTCCCTGACTCACTTCTGATGAATAGAATGTGGCAGGAGGGACAGGATGTCACTTTGGATATAAGATTATATATATATATATATATATATATATATATATATATATATATATATAAAGATGCAGCTTCCATCTTAGGTGTTCCTTGTCCATGGCTGCTTGTTTATCCTCAGGGAATCAGCTGTCAGGCCGCCGGCAGCTCGGATGAGAAGCCCGCTTGGAAAGGAACTTATATCTCTAGTCAGTACCACAAGACCCAAGACCATGGAGTGGCCATGGAAGCAGATGTTCTTCGAGCAGAGCTCTGGGACGATCACAGCTCTCAGAATACCTTGGCTGGAGCCCCAAGAGGCCCCAGTCAGAGATACAACTCTATCTCACTTGGATTCCCTCCCTGAACACTCTATGAGGTCATCTTTATTTGTTTTAAGCCACTGCATGTGGGGATGATTTGTTACAAAGCAACACATACCTAAAGCGTGCTCCACCTGTTACAGGTGTAACCACTCCTTGCTCCCACCACGGCTAGGGACACAGGAATAATTCAGGCAAAGTGCCTCCTGCCAATAGAGCGAGGAACTGCGCAATATCTTGGTGGCTCCCTGATAAGGCTGAAAAGATGCACAGTCTGTCACTCAACAGCTCCATGTTGGACACATATCACAGAGAAACAAGAAGGCCAGTACAGAAAGGCCCACCGCCATGTTTTTGTAACAGTAGGGGTCATAAGCATTGGCTCTACCTCTCAATGGCAGGAAGATGGACAGAGTACAGTGTGATCACACAATGGAATGTCAAATGGTGATGAGGACAGACACAAGAGTCACACAGGAGAATGACCACCACTCCAGGAAAGTGCCACTTCTCAGACAGGGAAAGGTCATCTACACCTTGTGCTCAAGCACCCTGCTCCTAACTGTGTTAATTGCTCACTCAGCAACTCATTTGATTTCTCAACAGTCCCACAGGGGGCATCCTATTATTTGTTTCTATGAAAGAGACTGAGGCATGGGGTCCCCAGGGAGATAACCCTGGGCTTTCTAATCCAGTGGGCACCTGGCGCTTGGTTCTCACCCCGCTGTTAACACGGGGAAGACATGGCCTCTAGCCAGTCTTTGGTCACCTGGGGTATTCTCCTTCCTCTTCTTAAATATTGTAGTCTGAGACGTGGCAAAATCTCGATCAGTCAGTCTGTAGTATTTGTGGATCCCCCGAACCCAGTGTAATGCCAGTCACTAGACCTGTGGGGGAGGCCGAAACCAGGGAAGAGTGGACGGGAAGTGGGAATAAGGCCATCCAATTCAAGACAGTTCAAGTTCATGTGGGCTCAGTTCACAGACAGATCAAGGTTGAGGTTAAGGATCTGGCGGAACACTTGTGACATGATAGGTCCTCATGTAAGCCTCAACCACATCCATAGAGGGACTGTTGTTTTCCCCATTTAGCCAATGGGGAAACAGTATCGGAAAGGCTGAGCATCTTCTCCAAACACACAGGAGACATGGGACTGAAGGGACAGGCTCTCACTCCATGCTGCCCTGCCCTTCTGTAACGGCGTGTAGATGAGGGCCCAGGCTTTGCCGCCCACGTGGCTATCTCAGTCTAAACCAGGGGAGCTGAGGAAATGTGGGAGGAAAGGGAACAACTAGGACAGACTTCCTGGCCTGGGATGGAGAGGCAGGTGCTTCGGTGGACTCCCTAGTGACGAGGCACTCTACCATCCACCCTTCTGTCCATCCACTCATCCACCCACTCGTTCATTTATCACTCAACAAACATTTGCCACAGCTTTCTCTGCCTCCAGAGCCCATGGTCTAGCAAACAAGACTCAACCCAGTGTGATGCAGGCTGTGTTTGCACACACACAGAGCAGGCACTAGGGAATCAGGACAGGCACTCAGGAGGTAGTTGTGGCTGTGCTGAATCAAGGAGCGAGGACAGTTGTGTGTCCAGAGGTGGGGAGGTGTTCCACACGGATGGTAAGGGTGCAAAGACCACACCCTTGGGTGGGGAAGGCCACTGCCAGCCAAGAAGACTCCATGGGGTGCAAGGCTGAGTTACTGCTGCCTCTCTCCATCTGCAGGCAGCGGAGTCCCTGGGCTACAGCAGCCCTGTGGGGCAGGCTGGGCCCTGCTCCAGAGGGATTTAGAGCTGGGGAGTTCAAACCATAACGGCGCGTGTAATTATGTGCAAAACTGAAGGAGGGCTCCTTAATAATTGATGGTAGGAGAGAGTAAATATCGGCAGAGGCACCCGGCTGCATCGCCCCGTCCCGTCTGGCTGGGGCCCAGGGCAGCCGCCGGGCTGCTAATATGCCTATAAATTATTGAACTTATAAAGAAGAAAGCAGGTGTCATGTCGTACCCATAAACAGCTTGTTAGCTAAGACTAACGAAGGGGCGGCGGGCCCCTTGGCATGGCATCAGCTCCCCTATCCTGATCACAGAGGGAACCAGAGGCAGAGAGAGAGAGAGTCCAGTTTGTCCCATACCCGGCCTCCCACCATCTGACCTACTGTGGCATCTGGCAGTGCTGGAACGGGAGAGGAGGTCTCCGGACAGAGCCATGGGTGAGAGCTAGCCAAACTGTGGACAGTAGGCAAATGTGGCCATGTACTTGCCTCAGGGGTTGAGGAGCTGGAGAAATTGGGAGGCCTGTAGGGCGCACTTCCTAAGGAAGCCACTGTTGACTGTCTCACCCTGGCCCACCACCTGCCCTCTCCAAGCGGCTTTCCATTCCAGTTGCCTGGGCCAGTCTCCTTTGGTAGGCTATGAGGAGGGTCCTAGGAGTGTACATATATGGCATTCCTGGTGCAAAGCAGGCTTCAGGAATGGGTGCCCCTCCCCATCTACCTTCACTGAACAGAGCCTCCTAATTAGATCAGACCTAATGAGGCTTCCCTCTGCCAGGCTGTTTACGCTCCATTAAGACCTGAGCCCAGGACAGCAGCCGGGGAGGCACAGTGAAGTGGAGGAAGGTGTTGGGCTGCCAGCACCAGGCCCACCCAGGCTCTGCTATCCACAGGCATCTCATCCCAAGGAGCGCAGAGGGTAAATGGAGACGGGGCCCTGGAGCCAGAGCTGCCAGAATTGGCTTCTGGGAGTCTGACAGGTGCCCATGGTATGTTAAGTTCTTTGTCAGGGGAGGCTTCCAAATCCCTAGCTAGACACCAGCAAAGAGGGTGCAAGCCTGGCATACTTCTTGGGCTGGCAACCCTTACCCAATTCTGATACCTCCAAAAGGCATATCCCTCAAGTGGTTTCCTTCTTCTGGAGGGAAGATGGAAATCCTAAAGGCTCTCACGAAATAAGCCTCAGGCTGGCTTCCCCCTGGGGAGGGGGCTCCTCTTATGTTACCGTCTATAGACTCAGTCTGTCCCCAATATCTGCTCTGCAGAGCCACTCAGAGGCCCTGTGGTTGTCCAAAGCCAGACAGCACTGAAGCATCTGGAGTCTGGGCCTCCTGATCTCCCTGTGACCGCTGGATCTTAAGCTTAGCCTCGGCCAGGTGTATAGTGTGGTAGGGTGACTCCCTTCCTGCTGGCTCTCCAGCCCATTGTCCAGTGTGGTTGGGACAGGATGGGATGACAGGGGTCTGTGATATTTGCTAGACTGGCATAGTCAGAGAAGGGGTGGAGGAATCCTCAAGGTGCAGCCCACTCTGGGCTTTAAATACAGCTGTCTATCCTAAGAGGGGCATCTTTAATCTAGGACCACCGGCCATTTGTGAGAGATAGGAACCATCACTCTAATTTCCAAGCTTCTATCAAACTGAGTGGAGAGTGCACAGAGATGTGGCAGGGTGGCCACCAGGGGACAGCAAGGCAGGACAGATATCTGGGCAGGTAGCAGGAAGACCTAAGTCCTTGGAGAGTGGGAACAGGGATGACCACGGGTCAGAGGAGACCCGGATCTCTGGAGCAGACTGAGGCAGAGGCAGCCTGAGGCAGCCTGCAGGCCCTCTTCCTTGTTCGTCCAGGCAAGCCCTTGATGGTGCTGAAGGGAGAAGCCGGGATATATGTGATGTCAGGTCGCACCCTGGGGGCAGAGGCCACATGAATTCGGTGACAGGAGGGAGGCCAGGGACCTCTGGTCTGCAGTCTCCATGGGATCTGCTCTGCCTGCACTAGTCTACCCACCCCCATCCACCAAATCAGGCATTCTGCTCCTCCTGTTATAGGCAGAGGGGGAGAACCCCACCCCATCCCCAAGTCCAGTCCCATACCCCAGGAGTCACAGCTCTGATCCAGAAGCAGCAAGCCAGAGAGAAATGTCCAGAAAGGCTGGTTCTGGTGGGTTGAAGGTCTTTTTGCATTCCCACCTCAACACCCTCTAACATGGGATGGGGATCTGTTTGTCAACAAGGCAAGGGCATGTGCGATGACTGGGTGAAGCTTCTAGAACACGGTCTTTTCTGGCAAAACACTCAGATAGTCCTTTCTGTGCCTGCCTTGTTTGAGCTTAGCACTTGCTCCAGCAGGTCTTGAGACCCCACTAAGATAGCCTACTCTGATCGTTCTGACCACTGGAGCAGGTCCAGCACACCTCACCCTCAGGAGGATGAGCCATCGTGAGCGGGAGACCAGTGAGGGCTGCTCTGTGGGTGTCAAGTCTGGGGATGGTTTGGGGATACACCTGTGTTGTGTTGTGGGCCTGTGTGCCATGTGTCAGGGTGAAATGCGGTGTCTCTGTCATTAGAGTTGAGGGGCTCAGCAGTGGACCTTTCTACATCTCTTACTGTTCCTCAAGGTCCATCAGCCATGGGCAAAAGCTCCTGATCTCCCATGCAGGGTCTGCCCTCTGGGCTGAAGAGAGCAGCTGCCATAGGCAGCTTCCTCCTCCATCCCTCACTGCCTGTTTGTCCCAAGCCCCACTGTATGCGTGAGGACAGGGGAGGGAGACAGGCGTCTTCCTCTTTCTCTCCCTACCCTCTCCACATGGGGCATTTCTGTCACTGCAAAATGAACTTGGTATTTCTGGGCAGAAAGGTATCATCCTACAGGTCCATTTTTTGAGATAATGGAAAATGGGCCCCTACAGCAGGGTTGAGCACAGGGGCAAGCCTAGCCAGGCTCTTTTATTTATTTTATTATTTATTGTTTACTTTTTTTTTTTTTTTTTTAAGACAGAGTTTCTCTGTGTAGCCCTGGCTATCCTGGAACTCACTCTGCAGACCAGGCTGGCCTCAAACTCACAGAGATCCACCTGCTTCTGCTTCCCGAGTGCTGGGATTAAAGGCTTGCACCACCATGGCAGGCTCTTACTGGCCACTTTGAACTAAGGGAAGATGCAGCCCTGCAGAGGGAAGGCAGCATCCATTTCATGAAGAGAGCTGAAGTGACATGCTTTGGAGAAACCAGGCCATAGCAAACTTCCATGACCCTGGCAACTGTCACGGAAGTTTGAGCTTGGACGGAGTTTCCCTGGGTGGGATCCTCTTCATGAGCACCTGGTATGGATCAGGGGGCAGCCCGAGATTTCAGACCCCAGCAAGGCTCCCTGAAGTCTCAAATTTAAACATGGGTGTGTGCACACTGAGGCAATGTGTTCACACCACCTGCTGGGGTGTGAAACCAGCCAGAAATACCTGCGCTGTTGTGGTGGTTCAGCAGGCAAGTGGGGAGCCAGGCCTGGTATGCCCTCAGGAAGTCCCAGTGACTCAGACTGAATCCCACCCCACCCCCTGCCCCACACACCCAGACACCCTTCCTCCTGCTCCCCGCACCCAGACACCTTTCCTCCCATGCACATAGTCTAAGAACAGGCTTGTCTAGGAGCCTCAATCCTTCTACCCAGAGCAGAGCAGGGAGGCTGCCTCAGACAACTCAGGGGGCCAAAGGGTCTGGAGTAAGGAGCCCTGGCCGTGGGCTTGCAACCCAGAAGTTGGGGTCGAAAGGGCCCCAGCACACAGTGGGATGGGTAGGATGCTCACTCATCACTCTCCCAAGAGTCACTCAAGCAGTAGGTAGACCTCATGGCTACTCATTCCACCAGTGGCCAACTCTTTGCACTTTAGTTTGGCTGTGGTATTTTCACATCGATGAGTTGGAGGTAGGGGGTGGGTGTCTGTGTGTGCTTCATAGTTGGAGATAAATACCAGCTCATGTCTGAAGTATAGCAAGCAGACAAACTTATCTGGGGTTCCTGTGTCTTCCCATCCCAGCTCCATGCCTGCTGGTCCCAGACAAGTGTATGATTGCTGCCTCTGAAGATCCTCCTCTGTGCCTTCCCCCCCTGTACCTCATATGTCTCATCAGTCCTGGAGAACCGGCTCCGGATTTCCTTTAGAGGGGATCGAAGGCTTTCTGCAAGCCAATGGCTAGCTCTGGGGATGGACAAGTGAGCAGGGGGCCTTGCTGCTGAGCTCCTCTTGTGGTGGGCATTGACCATTCTTACTGGGGTGGAGAGTTAAGGAAGCTTAGGCGTGTAACATACCAAATGCCCCCTCAGATACCCTACTATCTGAGGGCCCAGGAGGCCCCAGCACAGCCCCAGCTTGAATGAGCAAGTACACAGGAAGACCTTAGTTTCCCCATCCACCTCTCCTGCAACCAACTGCAGACTGTGTCACCTTCCAGCCATATCAATAAAGTCGTGAGGAACCGTGGCTCTGAGCATCCCTGCTTGTGCTCTAGTTGCGTGTCTATAAAACATGGGTGAGCCAGGAGGTGACCCGGAAAAGACCTCAACCAAACACACAGCCCCCGGCCCTACGCCACAGTGGCGTGCAAGGGGACACCCACCTGGGTGTATATTTGCACCTAGAGAAGACTAACACACGCATGGTCTCACTCTGTTTCTGTCCCTCCAAGGAGTCCTGCTTCCCAGTATTCTGCTGTCATGGTAACCAAGAGAGCTAATTGGGGGGGGCGGGGGGCAGGGAGGGAAAAAAGGGTTGAGGGACCTAGATGTGGCTTAGAATGAAGCTGGAAGCTTAAGTTCCTCTCTCTTCTTTACACCACAAATATGGGTCACACCTCTGTGGGCAGTGGGGGTGGACACAACTGGGTAGAACTGCTTCCAGGGAGAGTCAGCTCAGAGGCCACCATCTCACTGTCCTGGGAGTATATGCTACACCTAGAAAACCCAGGCATCTCCCTGATGAAGGTCGCCATAGAGAAACCCCCTCCACTGAGCTCCCAAGGCTTCTCTGTCCACAGGGAAAGGCTAGCATTTCGTGGTTTGGTAGGGTCAGCAGATGGCTAGGGAAAGGTGTGCTCTTCTACACGGGGCCAGAGGGCAGACAGGCTCTGTGACCTTGGGGGCACTGCCAGGCCTTTAGTCTATGCCCTCAGGTGCTAGGACCCAGCTACTGCTAGGGCAGTAACTCGCTTTATACTTTCCACAGCCCTAGGAAGAAGGTGTGCTGGCATCCCTACCACACAGTGAGGAAGCAGAGGCCGGGGAGGCAGGACAGTCACTCAAAGTCACAGAGGAGTGAATGACAGTCAAGGAGGGTACTTATCTCCTGGAGAAGGCAGGGACCCAGCACCCATGTGAGCTAACTCCCTGTGTTACCAACATGGAGCTGGGAGGCTACCTCTCCAGTGGCCACGCTAGTGGGGAGCCAGAGGTGGGGAGGGTAGGGATGGCCAGCAGAGAAACCAACCCTCAAGCTCTCCATCCGGGGCTTGTCTATGGCAGACCTGGCCAGTTGGTTCCAAGAGCAAGAGCTAAGAGCACACTGGTTCTTTTGTGGAAGCATGGGCCAGAGCAGAGGTAAGCCTGCTCACAGGAGGGTCTGACAGGAGGCAAAGAGTGGCCAGCGCTACAAGGAGGAGAGAGGCAAGGGCCTTCCTCGAGGAGCCTGTGGTGGGGAGGGACTCAGCCTGCAGGCAGGGGCATGGGCAGTCAAAGAATCCGAGAAGAGTAGGTACGACGTGGGAACGATGGAAGAACCAGGTCTGAAGAAGGCCCATGGAGAGGCCATGACGGTCCTGAGTGGGTCTAGAGGCTGAGTAAGCGTGAATGCTCTCCACAGGACCTCCCTCCCCAACACAGGGCACCTTTCTAACTCCATGCTGAGGTGCTACAGGGACCAAGAGCCTCCTCCAGGCGGACGACTCACAAGTACACTGACAAGTGACACGTGTCTTTTCCCATCGGTGCTGCCTTTGAACCCAGGTTCCACAGGACAGGCACACTGGGGCCGGTGGATCCCCGCAGCTGTTGGGCAAATGGCAGTCTTGCTGGATGCTGTTCCAGGCGGCCCAGGAAAGGCCCTGGCAAAAACCTTGTGCTCCACGCGGCCCCACCCAGTGCCCTTCACTTCGGTCCACCCTCCCCCACCCCACTTCCCTGTCTCTCCATCATTGTTCCTGTGTTTTTCGCCCTCAGCACTTTTCCTGAAAGAGAACAGCTGGGCTGCTGGAGTCACAGAGGAAATATTTTTTCTGACTACTTTGCAGATTCTCCTCCTCTATGAAAACTGATGCCACCGTTGCAGATGGATTGACAGACAGACAGGGAGGTATCTATTTCCTCGACGCCTTCTCCTAGGGTTCTGTTCTGGGGAAGGAATGGTGGTAGATGGGGAGGGGCTTGGAATTGGGGCCTTCAGAGTGTCATCAATCCCATTTTACAGATGAGGAAGCTGAGCCCCAAGATCACCTAGATACAGTAGCCACTGAGTTTACATCCATACAGAAGCGAGCGCTTAAGGAGAGTTTGCTGTGTGCCAGCACAGTGGCTGGTGGGAGCATGTGATGGTTCTGAGTCAGACACATTGTTGGTGACACTTTAAGGCTCAAATGTGCACATGGCTATTCTGAAAGATGTCCCTCCCTCCCTAAGTGAGACTTGACCCCACGACCTCACAGTTTTCCATACTCTTACACTGGGGTTAGGCTGCATTACCACACTGGTTGATTGCTGTAGCGTGCCTGGCCTGATTCCTGTGGCCAGAGGGGGAGAGTACAGAGAAGGCCAAGCCTATCTTAGCCTCTGGTCACCTTCTCTGGGTCTCAGTGACCTTACTGTGAAAAGAGGAACCAGGGTACACCGAGTCTCAGGGAACAAGTAAAGTGGGGTTGAGTCACAAGGACCGTGTTGGCCGGCCTGATCTCTTTCCCAAGGGTCATCCTCCTCATCTAATTCTGCAGGATTGGAGATCTAAGGCAGGGCCCTGCTCCCCTGGACTCCTAGCGTGCTAAACAGAGGATCTGAAGACAAGGACAGCAGAGACCAGGCCTAGGACTTAAACCTGTTGTCACTATTAATGTCCCTAGAATCCTGCACAGTTTCTGGACCCCCACAAGGCCGCAGGCTCTCAGCTCGGCACCCATGTGCATGTGGAGGTCAGAGGTCAGCCTTAGGTGTTGTTCCTCAGGTGTTGTCTACCTTGTATTTTGAGACAAGGTTTCTCATTGGTCACTGAATGGACAAGGCTGGCTGGCCAGTGAGCCCCAGGGATCTACCTGTCTCTGCCCCTCTTACTTTGGGAATGTGAATATGTACTTCCATGCTAGATTTTTTTTTTTTTTTATAATGTGCGTTCTGGGGATTGAACTTAGGTCCTCACAAGCACTGTACTGATTGAGCTGTCTTACCAAACCTGTGGTAGATCTTGATCTGTGCAATTAAAATCCAAAGTTGGGGGGGGGGGCAGTGAGAGTGTGGTTCAATAAGAGAGAACCTGCCTAGCATGGGCAAGACCCTGAGTTCAGTCCTCTACACTGGAAGAAACCCCCCCACAACACACATGCACACATGCATGCGCACGCGCGCACACACATATACACACACACACACACACACACACACACGCACGCGCACACACACATACACACACACACATACACACACGAATGCACGCACGCACGCATGCGCGCACGCACGCACGCACATCAGGGAAATCCCTTCAAGAGGAGGAATTCCCCTTACTTGGAGCAGACATGAAATTACAAGGGCAGAAATCTCCATTTTCTGTAGACTCAGAGCCCTCCTTGGCTGCCCAGCGTGTAAGTGTTTTAACCACACAGTAGGAAAGCTTTTGGTCGACATGTGGCCTATGAAATTGCTCATGAATCTAAAACAAACAGGCTATGTGGTGATGCCTGTGCTCAACATCAGTGCCGTTCTTTGGTATGACAGAGGAGTCAGCTAAAGACATGTCTGGAAGACAGGCTTGGGAGAACAAAAACCAGGGCACAGCCAAGGAAGAACTGAAGGACATGGCGTGGGGTGGGTACAGAGGAAGCCGGGGACAGGTAGTTCCCAGGTGCTTGGCCAGCTGGTGCCAGAGCCTGGGTGGGGGAGGCTCCAGTGGAGAGGTCAGAAACCAGGCAACCAGGAGGATGGTAAGGGCTTTGTGGGGTCCCCTGGATGCAGCAGCTCCCAACACCGGTCATGGTGGGGGAAGGGGAGAACAGGAGGGAAAAAGGAAGGAACTCACTCCCCACTCCCACTCTGTCACGGCTCACAGCAGGAAGTGACGGAGAACAGGAGGGTCCGGAAGGTTTAGTTCCAGCCCTGCTTAGCCACCAGGTGACCTTGTCTTCTCATAGACAACCATAGCGATGAGATGAGGGTACCCATATGGATCTGCATGCTATTAGGTGAGAGAGGTGTTTGCAAACTGTAAAGTGGTGTGCAGATGAAGAGAAGGGGCCAAGCCTTCCCTGTAGCTCGGCTGTTGAAGCACCAGGAGGCCAATTTACTGTTTCCAGTGTGGTGTGTAAACAAGTAAACAGCATGTGCACCTGCGTGTGTGTGTGTGCGCGCGTGCGCGTGCGCGTGCGCGCGTGTGCGTGTGTGTGTGTGTGTGTGTGTGTATGTGTGTGTGTGTGTGTGTGTGTGTGTGTATTTAAGACCGAAGGCTTTTGGAAGCCATGCCATGGAGCCTAAAAGTGAGGGGGGTTTTCAAGATAATCTTAAGAGCCACAAAAAAAAAAATGAGTATGTGTCAAAAGGAATAAAGAGGTTTAAATGACTCCCAGGTGGGTCACAGAATACAAGAGTCCTTGCTGTTATTTTTTGATTGTCTCCATGCTGGGAAGACAGGCAGAGGGTCGCCATGGCAACTCTGGGCATCCAGCAGGGGGCAACCTGGACCCTGCAGGTTTTGTCTGGTTGAGCAGTGAGTCAGCCCATTGGAGTTCAGAGGCCAGATCTGGGTCCAATCCAGGCAGGACCCTTGTCCTGAATCCCAGTTTCCTCCTGTTCTGGAAGTCACTTGAAGGGTGAGGAAGGGACAGACAGGAGCTGTGTCGTGGAGAGGTCAGGTTAAAGATGTGGTAGTCTCAGGATGGGGGCACAGTCAAGGCAGTCTGAAGGGTTGCCACAGAGAGGAGACAGGTCATGTGTGGGCAACACAGAGGATGGGGTAAGGATGGGGGTAGGGGAGGTGATGGGTAGGCTGGTGTGCACAGGCTTGGTTCTGGTAGCGGTCCTCAGCCACTCCCAAGCCTCTGCCAAGCTGGTGTTTCCTGGGCTGGATCTAGAGTACTTTAGTCTTACTGGTGTGCTTCACAGGTCAGGATCAGCCACAGAGACACATGGAGAAGGAAAGCCTTCACTGGAAAAGCAGCTATGGTAGATCCATCCATGCATGCACACTCATGCACAGAAGCATTTTTCCCCCTGCGTGTGTAACTGTGTATGTATGTATGTAACTGCATGTATGTCTGTGTACATATGGAGGCCTGAGGCTGACATCAGGGGTCTTCCTTGACTGCTCTCCACCTTATTTATTGAGGCAGAGTCATTCAGTTGAATCTAGAGCTTGCCCGTGTTTAGCTAGCCAGCTTGCTCTGGGGATGCAGGGAATCTGCAGGGATTAAAGCCTTCTCGTGCTTTCTGAGGATGTGGACCAACTCTCACGATTGCACAGCAAGGACCTCATCCATAGAGCTCTCTCCCTAGCCTCACGGAAGTCATGTTTAGGGAACAAACTGGAGGCAGAAGGAGCTCTCTGTTTATGGAAATGTAACTGCAAGTTCTGCCTCTGGCACCCCTGCATCCCAGGGCGGGACAGTCAATCAATATGTTCTCAGTAAGAGAATGAGTGACAGAGACTGAATGAACAGTGTTCAGAAAGCTGCATGGGAACCTACGAGGCAGTTAACACCTTCTCTCCACTAATTTGCAGCCTGGTATTGAAAGAGCTAAACAAGCTAATGAAACCCAACTGATCTAAAAATGGCAGGTGATAGCGTTTCTGGGAAGCTCAGGGAATCTGAGTGTTGCATGACCTGGGCTGTACCCAGAGCTATAGACAAGCAAGATCTAGAAAACACAGCCCTGGCTCCTTCTGAAGGTCAAATAACCAAACCTCAAATGTGTGTGAAGTTGTGGCTGGTGCTGGGACCGTCTTGACCCAGGGTTTCTTTCAGTCATGAGTGGCACTAACAAGCAAGGGCCTGATGCATGTGCTACCTCTACCTCTCACTCATGATTCTGGAAGTCACACCATGCAAACAGCTTCTGATGGAGAGCGAGCACACCCGAGCTTCAGTGTGCTCCATCAGCAGAACTCCCCCAGACAAAAGATGGTGGTACTAGTCTGGTCAGTGCCACACTGGCCTCTTTACCTGATGAACTGGTCAGCTCTGTCCAGTCTGTGTCCAGGGAAAGGGGCTTGGTGTTTGTAGGTCTTGAAGTCTTTGGTTCTCTGGACTGATCCTCAGGGATTCTGGGCTGAGGTTGAGCAAGAGAAGCCTCAGGGTGCTTCTTAAATTCTGGAGAAGTCAGGGAAAGCCAGAGTGGAAAATCCAGAATCCATTTCTCCTTCATGCCAGATCCCAGAGGGAGGCTCACGTGACACCTGAAAGGCAGGCACAAATAGACCAGGGAGTCAGCCAGCACGAGGGTAGGTCGTTACTAACTGACTTCAGGCAAATCTTTTGCCTTCTCTGAATTAAGAACACGATGGGACAGAAGCATCCCTCACAGGGCCACTGTGGGGATCAAATAAGAAGGCAGACACAAAGTGCTTCATCAAGGAAAAGTGCCAGAAAGCGTTGGTACTACTCCTGCTGCTGATGGGGATTCACTAGGTAGAAGGGGTCTCATTCCAGAGTCCCTGGAGACTCAGAAGCCACTCTGGGCTTCCAGAAGTGCACAGTGAGATGGTGGCTGACGGCTATTCTCTCTTCTCAAACAAACCCACCATCTCTTGCCTGTGGCTGTAGCTGAGGAAGGCACATCAAGTGTGTGTGTGTGTGTGTGTGTGTGTGTGTGTGTGTGTGTGTAGAACAAGTAAATCATTTCCCCCGTGTCAATATCTCCTCTGGGTGACATCTGCCACTCATCTACCACAGATGCTCAGTCTTCTGTCCTTCCATGACTGAGTTCCTGTGGGGCAGAGCAGGGTCTAGCACACAGGGCCTGGCCAGTGGGGAAAGGTCAAAGGCAGGGAAAATGGGTAAGGCCTCACGCCCACTGTGATTTCCTGAGTTTGAGGAGAGGTGCCCTCAGAAGCCTAAGGTCAGAGGTGGTGATGGGAACTGAGGACATTTCTGGTAGAAGACTGAAACCAAAGAGAAGTTGCCCAAGGCCATGGCCCTGTGGCTGTGGACTCAGGTCTAGAGTCGAGGTGGCTCTGGATTCCAGGTGTCTTGAAACCCAGGTTTCTGTTCTGGTCCACTTGGGCTTGAGTGGTCCAAAGCCCTAAGCCATTATCCCTCTCCACTGTTCTCTACACACCAGGCCTTACTTACTCACGGATCTTAAACTCTAGGGCAGACCTATGTCAGGGAGGGTGGCATCTTCCTGTGAATCGAGAGGCAGGTCCCCAGTCAAGTGGGCTACCCAGACCCCCTAGGCCCTCATGGTGTTGAATGGAACATTTGTTGAATGGAATCGAATTTACTGTTCGATTGCAGGAGATGTAATTTGATCTGGGTCTTATGAAGTCCTTAATAGAGTTAAGGTATCACCAGGATCTGCTGCTTTTTCATTTGTTAAAAGAGGTTCTGAGCTGAAAAAGGGACTCAGCAGAGTGAGGCACCTGTCTGTTCTTCCTGCCCCAGCTGCCATGATGCTATACCCTGGGGAAGTTGCCATCTGTCTCCATTCCAAAGCTAAAGGTCTTCATCTCTGAAGTAGGGATTGTCAATGTTGATGATTTATCTGAGGGACGTGGCCAGAAAAGGGAAAGGAGGGAGGTGGGTCCCCCTGGAGTTGGGGGCCCAGGGGAGAGGAGCTCACATTCATTAGGTACATTCTGTGTGTTTCCTTCAGTTCAATCAGTGCTCACAGCATCCCTGTGTGGCAGGTGCCTGAGGCCATCGTGAAGAGGTGTTTACCAATTCTCTAGGTGATTCTTTTTCTTTAAGCATGTGGTTAAGAATTGTAGTTCCTTGTCCCCTTTGGAGTTACACGTGGCTCATGACATGCTTTGACCAATGAAACTTCAGTGGAAGTTACATGAGTCGAAAGAGAAACTGGTCATGCTTCTTCCTGCTGTCATGGCAACTGTGGATATATGAGTTAAAATGGCGGAGAGCCATCAGCCTGGGGTCCTGAGTGACAATGAGACCCCAGCTAGTCCATGGAACAGGCTGAGAAAGGAGAGATTGTGTTGTTTGAAGTCCCAGGAGTTTAGTCATCTAGTCTGACTGGCACAGTGCCACTGTGGTCCCCCCCTTCTCCACATGAAGACGTGGAGGCTGAGGAAAGTTCAACAGCGTGCCGTGGGAGCCAGAATGGGTCATCGGGGAAGATAGGGCTCAACCCCAATCCGTGTGATACCAGGACCATGCCTTTCCAAGCGAGGCTCTGGTGGCTACTCTAAGCTGGGCAGATGTGGTCAGACAGTGTCCCTAGGCAGTGGGGACAGGGTCTGAACTCACTGTCCACATCTCATCTTCTACTCCTTACTGAGCACTGTGCCCCACAGCCTTCATAGTGGTCTGCTGGGCATGCGAGATGGTGAAACCTGAAGGTCAGAGGTCAGAGGCTGGACACACTGACAGTGCTGCTTCCCGGGAGTGACCTTGGTGAACTGCAAGCCTTTTCTGAGCCGCAGTCCTCTTACAAGTCAATACCGCCCTTCCCTCTGGTTATTTTAGAAACTAAGTGAGATTTTGGCACACAGTAGGACTCTACACCTAAGCTCTGTTGTTGCTGGAGGCAGGCCCACTGCCCCACCTTCCTACCCCACAGCTTCATGGGAAAAAAGCCAGATGTCCCTCCTTTGGAGCCCCTGGGCACACTTTTATCTCATGGGCTCCTCCCTGGCCCCTAGAGACTGGGCAGCAGTGTGGCCTGACCTGCCTCATGCCTGGAGAAGGGGATAGGTCATATCTGGATTTCTGCCCCAAATTTCCCACTTTTTGGCCACCTACTCTTCTTCCTGACCAGGCAGTTCCTCCCCAGGGCTTGGTCACACCAAGTCCCATACCACACCCTGCTCAGGTGGACTGGGGCCCTCTCGCTAATCCACCTGTTGCTGGAGTCATGTCCTGAGCTATCATACCGAAGCAGCGTCACAGAATGCGATCTTCTTGGATCTCTCCCCAGGTGCATGGGAAGCCCCCAGGTTGGTGGTATCGGTCGGTTGCAGGGACTAAGGTTTTAACAGTACGGCCTGCGTATTCTACTTTTAAATGCTCTTTATGTCATTTTCAACAGCGCTGAGCAGCCAGGCACAGGAATGAGAGAGCACAGGCCTCAGAAAGGGTTCAGGGAATCAGAGACATCAGACAGGAGACAAGGCAAGGTCATGTGATTTAGGGAAACCATTTACTCAAGGCCAGAAGGAGTGATCAGAAGGGATCCGAGGGCCTGCTTTGGCCCTGGGCTGAGCCCATAGGAAGAGTGGCCCCTGATCCATCCTCAGCAGCCCAGACAGCCAGCGGCTCTGTCAGAACAGTCAGTCTGACTCCCCACCCTCCCTCCTCGCCTTCTCCCACCCCCTTCCCCTGCCCTTTTTCCCTTCCTAAAAACACAGAGAAATGGGATTCAGAAGCCTACACTGCCTGCGGAACATGGTTCAGCCTCCCAAAAGAGGAAATGCCAGTGTGCGGGTTCTCATGGCAACTCCAGCTCCACCCCCTGCAGCCGCCCAGCGCCCATATGGTGAGATCCGAGCAGGGCGCATTGACTCAGCCGGCCCTGGGTCTGACTGGGGCTGCCATGCGGGCCATGTCGGATCCCTCAGCTGCTCTTTGGCAGCCCATGCAGGGGACCAGAACGTGGGCTGGTACTCAGGAGCTGTCTCAGCACCAAGTAGGGTTCTCTGTGGCCAGCAATGAGCTGGTGCTTTCCAAGGTGGGCCTCACCCGCCTCTTGCCCCCTCCGCCTTTACTCTCTGATGTAAACCCTGAGTTTGGGAGTTCCCGGTATGGAAGTGCATGGGGATCAGAAGTGGAACCAGGGGCTATTTTTCTTGTCCCTGGCAATGGTACTATAATCACCTGCCCCACCCTACCAAGCAATGGTGAAGGTGCCCAGAGACCTGACCTCTGAGCCATGGAATGAAGAAGCAGCCCCAGCCTTACTGAGATGCCCTAGGGCACCGCCCCTCCCTAGCCCCGAACCTCCCATGCCCACCAGGGCAGTGCCTGCCAGCCTGCCTTGTAGACAGCCCTGCTTTTCCAGGCCAGCTGGCATTTCCGTAACTAATGTAGTGGAAACTAGTGCCAGGGTTGGGGACTGCAGGGCTGGTGGCTGAGGAGCAGTTTTCTCGGGCTTGGCACCCACCCTGCATCCTTTGCTGGGGTTCTGTGGTACCAAGAAGCTGAAGAGAAGAAGCAAGTCCCCGGTGCTTCCCATCTCCTCCTCACCTGACCCCAAAGTGGCCTCCTCAGACTTCAGCCCTGGGCCATCTTCTTTCCTGGGTGGGTGTGGCCAGGTTGAGGATGAGGAGGGCGGGTTGATCTACCTGCTCCTCTTGTACCCATTTTCTCTGGAGGCTATGCACCCCGTTTTCTCTGTGAGTTCTACTTACGTCTTTCTTGTTTCTAACTCTTCTAGCAGACATTTCTATACATGTCAGAGCCAGAGAACCCCAAAGGCAGTGGGCCAGACCCACAGGAACACATGAACGGGTCACAGAGTGTAGAAACTACACAAGGTCAAATAGCAAGTCTGGGTCCTGTAGGGCTGAGAAGCATAAGCCCTTGTCTCCTCTCCTAGGAGTCCCATTTTCAGAGTCCCAAGCCGCTGTCTCCAATTATGTCTCCTCTCGACTGAAAGAGGGCTGGATGGGTAGATGGGGGCAGGGAGCAAGGACTGTGGAACAGATGGGCTTGGAGGCTCCGCCGCGGGGGCTTGGAGGGAGGAGGAGGAGCCCCGGAGAACCTGGAACTCTTACAAAGTTGCGAGTTAAAACATTCTTCACACTCCCGCCTCCTTTACTGTGCTGATGAACCAAGACGTGACAAAAATGTGTCAGATTTTTTAAAAAACCACACACATACACAAATGCCAGGCCTGTATCTGCCGCCCGCCCAAGCTTGGCCCATCTGCTTCCTGGGGGTGGAAGGGAAGGGGCCTTAGCAATGGCACCTCATTCTGGACGCCTCAGTCCTGGCTCGCAGTGGCCCAGGCCATGTCGGGAGGCCGAGAGGGGAAGGCCTTGCCCTGCCCAACTGCCCATGTCTCAGCTGGGCTCACTGTGGCATCCAGTACATGCCCTCCTCTTCACTCTGAGTTGGGTGTAGCCTCCCTGTCACCTGCTTCGGCTGGGGGACCAGAGCTTGGAGAGCGTTCCCTCAATGTACAGGTGGCAAACCGAGTCTCGAAGAGTCGGTTCACTCAACAAACACCATCTGAGCACACATTTGCTCTTCACCTCGGCTCCATCAGGCAAATGGGATTTAGTGTTGGCCAGAAACACAGGCTCACTCCCTGGCCGAGCAGGGCCGGAGAGGCACAACTCAGCAGTCAGCAAAAGCATGTAGATAGACAGACCTCTGAGGGGAAGACAGCTGGACAGGCAACTGGGTCTGGAGAGGCACTCAGCTGGGCCTCACTCCACTGTGAGTCAGCCTCAGCACCAAGTTCGGCACCCTGGAGTTGTGGGCAGGCAGGGATGAGGGTCACTTCGGCAGCTACTGGTTGGGCTGAGGAAGATTGTCAGTGGTCACGGGATCAAATGTGACTATGGGCACAGAGGCAGAAGGAGAACAGCCAGTGCAGAGGACAAAAAGAAACTCCTCAAGGCTGGAGGCTTGAGGGTGGGGTAGGGCGGGGGTTAGACCCTGCCAGGCCTGGCAGGTTCCTGAGGGGACTGTTGAGCATTCCAAGCACTGCTAGAGGACAGGATATGGGCTTGTTGCTGTGGTCAGATGTGCAGAGAAGCTTCACTCCTCAGAACCAGTCATGTTTCTCTGCAGTACCTTTCTTCATCCTCATTCTGGAGTCCAGCCTGGCCAGGCCCCATGCCAAAGAGACTCCTTTCTTGTTCTGTTTGTTTGTTTTCGAGACAGGGTTTCTCTGTGTAGCTTTGGAGCCTGTCCTGGAACTCGCTCTGTAGACCAGGCTGGCCTCGAACTCAGAGATCCTCCTGCCTCTGCCTCCCGAGTGCTGGGATTAAACACATACGCCACCACTGCCCAGCTAAAGAGGCTCCTTCTTAAGAGCCTGAATGCCACCTCTTCTGAGAAACATCCTTGAACTTGCTGAGACAAGCAGATGCAGTGGGCCCAACATGGAACTTTGTCACCCTGAGGACTCCCAAGCAGGGTTCCTCAGGGTTCGTCAGCTCGGTCACCCTGTCCTTTTCCCATTGCCACACTGATCTCAAAGCCATCTGGCCAGACACCATCCTAGCGTGGACACAGGGCTTCAGAGAGGACAAGGAGATTGTCTCACAGCAAACAGCAGTTGACATGTTGGGGTCAGTTCAGAACGGCGTCACCCCCCGTCTGAGTTCTGAAGCTCTAGGGTCCTGCTGCAGAGCAGTGGGTAAGCTGGATGAGGTAGGCTATTGTGTACAGTGCTGGACAAATGGGAAAAGCTGCCCATGGCTGGGAGATTTCTAATGGAAGTCTCTTGGATCAGTTACTGTATATCTAGGCAGCCTGACCTTGAAAGCTGGAGGCTGGAGGAGGCTGTGGGAAGCCTAGCAGCAGAGGCCCAGCCTCCTCCAGGGAAGTGCTGGGAGATGGAGACAACTTAGTGGAGGGCAGAGGGGCCTGGCACCCCGTCCAAGGGTGGGGAGGTCCTATAGAGTCAGCAGCTCCCTCCCCACCCCCTGGCGGTATTCAGGAGCAAGCTCCTTTCTGAGGAGCAAGAACGGGCTTGGTTTCATCTCCTGGAGCCTCAGTCCCCCATTGCAACATGGGATTCCTGTGTCAGCTCCACAGGAGTCATTTGAGGCCTAGAGACAAGCCCTGGAGGATGGTCAACAGAACAGAGTCCCATGGTCCCAGGACCGAGGAGGAGGTGCCTCTGATTCCTCAGAGGGCCTCTGTGATGACCTGAACACCCGAACTCCCCAAGGCACTTCAAAGTCCTGGGATGAAGTTCCACCTGAACCCCACCTCCCATGGAGGACTATAAGCCCCAAGCAGCAGCAGCATCTCCCTTGCCCCCCAGGGACCACACACAAACACCAGCTGTGGCTGGAAGTGCTCAGGAAGTGTGGCTGGAAGGGGCTTTCTCCTCCGTGTCAATGGGAATGGAGGGAGGAAAGCCTCGGCTCCCTCCTCACTCTCCCCCCCCCCAACATTCTCCTTCCTACTCATTAGAAATCCATCTGAGTTAATGGATTAATTAAATGATTTAATATATGCACAGTGTTAGAACAGTGCTTGACACAGTGAAAACTCAGCATTAGCAGTCAATGATACGACGGTGCTGAGACTCCTCCTTCATATACTAGCGCCACCGATGGAAAAACTGCTAGGGGTCATATACTACTTAGTATGAATTAGTTTAAAAAGACACCTTGTTTTCCAGCTCACCTTAATCTGAGGCCAGCCAGTTTTGGGCTAAGGACCATTTTGGAGTCTGTTGTGTGGGAGGCAAAATAAGCAAGGTATGGGCCTCTGTTTGTCCAGTCTCAGGGTGACATCTCTAGCCGAGGTGGAGAAGGGGGAGTGAGTGGCCTTCAGGGACTAGGGTGTGCCCCCAGCTCTCCAGGGGCAGGGTTTGGGGGCTGGCATGCACAAATGTAGGGAAGACATTCCCTACGCACAAGGGCTCCCAGGACAGGCAGAGGGAGTGGGGAGGGGCTCTGGGGGCAGTTGAGACCCAAGCTCGCTGCCTGCTCCCCAAGGTTCTGGGCATTGAAGCAGATAGGGCAGGCAAGAGTGATTATACACAGAAAGGAAACAAGCCTTCAGCTGGAATACAGGAAGTGAGATGGGCAGGGGTGTGGTGAAACTGGAGATGCAGGGTGGGAGGGAGCTGAGTAGGTTTTCAAACAGTTCTGGATGGAAGGCTGGATAGGGTCAGCTCCTTCCACCCCTGCAGTTTTCAGGGGCACACCAGGATGCTAGGGTTGGTCTAACCCCCAAGATGACGAGCATTGAGAACATAGTCACAGAGGAGAATCCAGTGAGCCTCTGGTTGACAAGGTTTCATGAGGAAGTCAGGATGCAATTAAAGCATGCGGCTTTGTGGTCAGACTTACAGAAGTTCTTAGGCAGCTTGGAAACTAACAGGAATGTGGGAAGCCCAGGATCTGGTAGGGAAACATTGGCTTTTCCTAGCCCAAAGCAGCATGTAGAGCCTCATTGGGGAGGGAATACAACTGTAGATGGTCCCCCACCCACTCTGGAAGATCCACACCCACTCCAGGGCAAGCCACCCTTTGGGTCTCAGATTCTGTCCATGAAATGGGGATAATAGTGCCTACCATGCTATCTAAGGCTCCAAATATGATCCAGTATGGTCACTATCTAGTTCCATGGCTGGTCTACCATCCAGGACAGCCATGCCTTCAACACAACATGCAAGGCACAGGCCAGTCTTCTGCCTTACAGGCCCTAGGTTCCTTGTTTGGCCTATGGCTGCACAATGGGAGGGTCATGAGGTCCTTTTATGGCAGACATGCCTGTTCTGCCTCCACCTTCCTGGGCACTTCCTGATTTTGACACTGGCACACCCACATGCCTGCTGTCAGGATCCTGCAGGGCCTGAGGTGGGCAAAATGGGACTGGATGGCAGACACATTCACACCTTTCCAGCTCCTTTCTGTGATCAGGGAGATGTTCATATGTCTCTAGCCTGAAGGCTCCCAAGGCTCACAGTGCTTATGATGAATAAGGTCACATTTGTAGGGGGGACAGCATGACACAGCAACTCCTGTCCCCTTCTCAGCTGCCCCTGCCATTTCCAATCCAGCTCCTGTCCCAGGAGGCCTCTGAGCACTTGACTGGTTGGTTGGTCTGCAGGGAGCGAGAGAAGGGATTTCCTATGTGGGTCATCAGGCAAGAGGGATGGAGCTGGCTGGGGGCCTCAGGGACAAGAGGGCAGGTATCTGAGCCCAGGGTGTCTACTTCTAAGTGGTGGTGAATGAGGGGCCTGCCCGCCTCTCTGTGGTCTGGAACTAATGCCTCCAGCAAAGCCTGCATATTCTCTGGCTCCAGATTGTGAGGCAGTTTTTGAAGCTGATAAACCCACTCCTGGGTGAATACATGTGTCGTCATGACCACACAAATACACACACGTGTCAGACATACACACATCCTGTGCTGGGAGAGGGCAGGGGCCACACAGGCCTCTGGGTATAGACAAACAAAGGCCCTTTAGGCAGGCGGCCATGATGTCACCACGCTCGGAAGGCAATGGCTAGCTTCTGAAGACAGCTGATGGGGTTTCTGTGGGGTGGGAGGTCACCTCGAAACCCAAAAGACATTTGAGGACCTGTCTCACCTCCATAAACATCAAATCCTAGGCTAAGGCTTCCCCTTGTGGCATCTGGAAGCCGCCCCCCGCCCCATATCTAGCTTTAACCAAATGCACCATTCTGTCATTCAACAGACACAGGTGACGCCCATGATCACGCCCTGGCAGAAAGAAGAAGAGGCTGGCTGGGTCCCCAGGACTGTGCCAGGGTGAGTGAGGTGGAACTTTGCTGCTGCAGGGCTGGGGTGGGGAAGCTTCCAACTGAGAACTCCCCTGGATGCTGTCTCCCAGCTAAGCAGGCTGGGCTAGCCAAAAAGCCCACCACCTTCTCCTAGCACGCCGAGTCTTCTAGCTGAGCCAAATCCCCACTCCAAGTTCCCTTCAGAAACAGCAGCAGCTTCTTCTGTTTCTCCTCTACCTCCTCTTACGGTGGACCCTCCCCCATGGCATCTTAGCCAGACTCCACTTACCACGGACACAGGGTCATCCTCATTACATGGCTCTGGGTCCAGAGACCTAGGCTCACTGGAGACAGGCCACAAACCCTGGTCTCTCAGACCCCAGAGGCTGAAATGGGAGGGGCTTGAGGGGTGCTGGATTATCTTTCAAGAACGACCCGCTAGTCCCGGGGCCTGTTAGAAGAGATCCTCAGGCCCCCAAGGTAAGGTTGTTGGACAGGGAGGCCCAGGAAAGAGCTGGGCAGGGGGTGCCACCACAGGGCCAGCAGGACCGGGTCAGCCTTGGCCTCAGACTGCGGCCAGGATGTGCAGCACTGAGCATCTGTTGGGAGGCTGGGGGAGGCTGAGGAGCCCTTTCTAGAAGAATGAACCAGATCTATCCCCACCTACTCCCCAACCCAGTGTGTAGAGTGTGTGTGTGTGAGTGTGTGTGTGTGTGTGTGTGTGTGTGTGTGTGTCCCCAGCAGTTGGAGCAGGGAGGGAGGAGGCTTCTGAAAGCCCTGGGAAATGAAAGAGAAATCCTCCCAAATCCCCGGCTGCCTGCCGTCACTAATGGCTGAAATATGCTCTTGACAACAAGGTGAGAGACCTTGGATCCTCCAGCTACCCCTGCCACCAGGAGCTGGGACTCCAGGCCCAGCTGAGAGAAGAAGTTGAGACCTTGGCTGGTCAGGGGTTTGTGGCCCACCATGAGACCCCCTGGCTTTCCCGATGTCTCCTTCTAGGAGTACCTCATAGGTTCTTGTACACCTGCTATGGGTGGCACCAAGAGGGCATGCAAGGGTGGTATATTCACTGGCAGGTTCTCAGAGATGGCTGGGCAAGGCCTTGCCTGCCTGAGCTGTCCCCTCAAGGCCCATGTCCTTCCACAGTGCCAGCTACCAAGAGGTCCCCAGCAAGTTAACAGGGCCTGTCTCCAGGACTTGAGAGGGCCTTGTGAGGCACCAGGGAGAGGCAGGCCTAGGAGCAGCAGTCCCTCTAGCCTCTGACTATGGTAGGAGAGAAGGAGGTATCCCAGTAGCACTTCTGGCCATGCCTGGGCTCTTGCATCCCCACATAGCCATGGACTCCTGCTCGCAGAACCCCCTACTGAACCCTACCTGCTTATGCATGTGAATGAACTTGCATGCACTGGGCCTGCAGGTGCACCTGTCTGGGCCCTGTGAGCAGGGGCAGGGCTTGCTTGCTGCATTCTGGGCCCCAGGGGTGAGAGGGAACGATTTTCAAGACTGGCCACTTGGTGTCTAAGCCAAAGCCTTAAAAACTGCTGGGAGACAAAAATTCAGAAGGAAGCTCCTCACCACCTGTTCAGGCTTAGTGCCAGACCAGTGTCCCACTGTGACCCCGCATCAACACTTCTCTCTCAGGCCTATCCACTACCAGTCTCTGCATGGCATATACCCCAGCTCCATGCTGAACCCTAAGAGCTGGAGCCCCGCCCCCAGCCAAGAACTTCCACATGCCGCAGAAGGGTTGAGGCACCTGCTGCTGCTTACTGCCTAGGTGGGACTCCAGCCTACCTGGCCTGAGTCTCCCATTCTGCCTATCACAGCAGATGCTGTGCGCTGAAGGACTTTCACAGCTGTGGAGGCAGCCACGACCCCAGCTGTCCTTTAGGCCAGCTCTAGCTCACAGCATCCAGCTCCTAAGCCCAAAGCAGCCCCAGCTTGGCCTCATTCATGCCCTCAATGGCTGGCTTCTTTCCTAGGCTGGGGAACTGCCCACCCATGAATGCTGACCTGCCTACCCACATAGAGAAGATGAAAAGCAAACCTGGCCACTTCTAGCTTACTTACGGTGTGTTCTGGGCCCACTCTCCCTGGCTCAGAGTCCTTGCATAGACTGTTCCCTCTTCCTGGGGTGTTTGTCCCCTCCCCAACAGTCTGAACACATCTGCTTTTCCATAAGTGGACTTCAAATGTTTCCATTTCTGAGCAGCCTTCTTCCTCCAATCCATCCATCCCCACTCATCGCTAGCATAGCCTGAGACAGTTCCCCTGCCCTGGTCAGGCCTGCCCAAGCTTCTGTCCCCAGTAGGCTATGGGCTCCCTGAGGGCATGGCCGTAGACCTTAGTACCCAGTACCCAGCGAGTGTTGGTTAAGTGAATGGAAGATGTGGACAAAGGGCATCCTTGCCAAGTCCCAGCTCTGCACTGAGACCTCAGCTCCAGGTCCTTGTTGTCACACACCAGTCCCTGTTCAGCATACACCACAAACCTGGGGAATCTGAGGTATGATCAAGGCCTTGTTCTCAGAGCGTAGCTCCCCAGAGCTTGGACACACCGCAATATATGGAGTGCTGTTGTTACCACCCTGGTGGCTAAGGACTGAGTACCTGATTGGGGGCTGCAATCAGGAATGCCTCCAGATTGGGGGCTGGGGTGCAACTGCCCACCCTGGAGCTCCTCATGCACAAAGAGATGTTCCTAGATGAAGTGATTTGGGGCAGAGGCAGGCAGAGGCTCATGGGAGATCTTGGGACCCACACAGCCTGCTTCCTGCTGCCACAGCTTAGCTCTGCAATCACCAGCAGCTAGTATGATTTCTTTGCACCTCAGTTTCCCCTATCTGTAAAACAGAAATGGTGAGTGGAGGATCACACGCTTATAAAATTCTTCTAATGTAGAGTGGCACGTATCACGCATTCAAAATGCAGCTGGGGCTGGAGATGGCTCAGGCAGTGAAGGGCTTTCCCTGTGAGCACAAGGCCTGAGTCGGGCCAACAGAATACATTAAAGCAGGCCCAGGCATGGTGGCTCTCACTTGGAATCCCATGTGCTAGGGAGGCAGAGACAGGCAGATCCCTGGGGCTCAATGGCTGGCCAGACTAGTACTTGAGAGCTCCAGTCCAGTGAGAGATTGCCCCTCCCCAAATACACACACACACACACACACACACACACACACACACACACACACATACACACACACACAGTGCCTGATAAACAATACCCAATGCTATCCTTTGGATTCTACATGCATGTAGACACATGTGTCTCTATACACATGCACATACATACCTGCCCCCCCCATGCACACACACATACACAAACAGATTTGCACTGCTGTTTTGTTTTAACGCTGGTCCAGGTGTCACACCCTGGATAGGCCACAGCCAGGGGCAAGGAGGAGGCAAAGGTGGACTGCCGAGGAGTAACTCAACCTGTCGGCAGCGGTTGGCTTGGCTTTCTCTGCTCCTGGAACTGAAGGATCTGTCTAGTCATGTGGATAGCAGTGTATGGAGGCAAACAGTACCACAAGAGGTTGCTGACCCAAGGACTCTCTGGGTCGGAAGAAGAGCAGAAACCTGAAGCAGATGGACCAGGAGGCTGCGGGGCTGGGAGCATTCATGCCCCACAGGGGAGCCATGCTTGCCTTTCTGAGGAAGGGTTGTACAAGCCTGAGTGAAGCCGGCTCGAGGGAAGGGCGGCCATCTTCCCTGCTAAGGACAGTCCGAGTTGATGCTCTGTCACCTCCAGCAATCCAAAAGACCCTTGATGGAGTCTTCTGGGGCTACAGGGGCCTTAGGCTGAGCAGCCAGGACTTGCCCAGAAATGTGGAAGCTGTTCTTTGGGCCAAGCAGTCCTGGAAGAATGGGGGTGGGTGGGGTAAAAGTTCCGGGAATGGGCAGGATGGTGGAAGCTCCGGGGGAGCTCTGGTAAAGGGTCACAAGTGTCTGTTGGAAGGGAGGGTGGCAGAGCCCAGTGGAGATGAGGGGTTGGCTTTCTTCAGATCAGACCCTCACTTCCCCCTCCTTAAGACCCCGCCCCCGGTTAGCACACCAGTGTGACATTAACAGCTGACATTCATAAGCTACAGCTCCTCTTCTTGTCTGCCAGACGGGGCTCAGTCAGGAAGAATTGCTGATTACAGTCACGATGCAGAAATATCAGCGAGAGTGGCCATCCTGGGACCACCTGTTTGAGGTGAAGAGATTGCTGGGGCTATCTGTCCAGGACACTGTGAGTGGAGGGAGGAAGGAGAGCCTGGTTGTGGGGAAGGGCGGGAGGGAAGAGAGCTCATTGTGGAGAGGGGAGCATCTGCTAGCTCTGGTCACCCATTTCCTAGGCAAGGTCTTCTCTACCAAGGGCCCAGAGCTGGGTCTGCACCAGAAAGGGCATCTGCCCCAGGCCCCATTTATCAGGACTCCAGGCCTGTCTCAGCCTCTCTAGGCCTCAGTCTCACCTTCTGCCATATGGGTACAATAATTCTAGTCCTGTCTGCAATACTGTGTAAAGGAGGGGCAAGAGTCAGGCCTCGGGAGGGTGCTCCATAGGCAAATGAAGGAGGGTTATGGACTGGGGTTGAAGCAGAGGTGCCAGGGCCACCAACCAGGGGACAGGCACGTCCCAATTTAATGAACTCTCAGAAGCAAATACCACTAACGCCCTCAGTCAAGTACTAAACTGTGATCACAGTTAAACAGACGCTGACAGGCCCCACACCAACGATAGTCCGCTGCCCCGAGCCTGGGAGCTGTGAGGGCTTTTAAGACTTCCAGACCATACACAAACCCTGACCAAACTCAGCCGCAGGGCAGCCCTTTGCTTGAGAGAGCCTAAGAATGCCACATGTGGGATCAGAAAACAAAACAAAACAAAACAAAACAAAACAAAACAAACAAACAAACAAACAAAAAAACAGGCTCACTGAGAAGCCTCTGAGATGGCCGGACAGCAAGCATGCGAAACACAGATGGTCACATATGAACTGGCATGATCAGGGTTACTTACATACATGTTCAGGTTATATGAACATATTCAGCCAAGAAAGAGGCAAATGCCAGATATACACTCAAATATACACTCAAAAAACATACCTCAAACACACAGAACAGGGAGACATATATATGATCTGGTGTAAAACACACACACACACACACACAAACACACACACACACACACACACACACACACACACACACACACACAGCATCCGAGAGACTCCAAGCTGGGCTCTCACTGGCCCTTGAGGCCCTCTCTACTGAGAAGGAAATAAAAAGCCCCATGCCGCCCGTAGGCACACGTGGCCTCTCTAGCCTTGGCAAACCGAGCGGCAGTGATTAGGCTGGCTGGGAGGCGAAGCCCAGCGTGGCCTGAATATTTCACGGGAGATTTTGCTTCACAGAAAATCCCTCCTTCGCCTCTGTGCATGTCAGGGTATAATTACCTATTAAGTGGCAGAGCAGGAACCCGAGGGTTGGCCCTGCCTCTGGTTCTGCTCAGCCCTGCGAGCTCCTGGCCAGGCCTGTCCCGGCTCTCAGCTGCCTGAGCAGAGAGGGCCGCTGGAGGAAGCAAGGCACTGAGGCTAGGCCTGGTGGCCTGGATCCTGTCCTCAGAAACTCACTTCCTCCCTTCCCAACTCAGAGAATACGCTCCCAGGGATGAGGTTGCAGCCCAGATCTGGATCTCCTCCAGAACGCCCTCTCCTCCATCTCAGGGCATCCAGAATGTACCCGCCATCGCGGCGAGTAATCAAGGGCTGAGAGGTGATGGCGCTCCAGGACCTATGTCCAATGCATCCGAAGTAAACGAGATTTAGAGCCAGCAAGGACACACTTCAGAACAGACCCAGGAGACTGCAAACAAGGTTTCCACTAAAGACCTGTGCACACCTGTTCACAACAGTGCTGTGCACAACAGCTCCAAAGTCAAAACTACTCCAGCGTCCCGAATGAGCACAGAAACAAGTGTGGCACGTGTAGTGAACCATTGTGCAGCTGTGAACACGAACAGAGCTCTGGTGCACAGCAAGGCCGGTGCACAGCAAGGCTGGTGCACAGCAAGGCCGGTGCACAGCAAGGCTGGTGCACAGTACGACAGAGGAACATGAGGCAGTGATGCTGAGCACCCCAAGTTCCTGTGATTCTTACTTGAAACCAGAGTGTATTAGTGGTTGCCAGGGAACGTAGAGGACAACGGGGAGGCCGTGCTCACAGGTACAGGGTCTTTTCTGAAAACACCCTAGAATTAGACAGTGACTATGGTTGCATAATCTTATGGATAGTCTAAAAAACATTGAACTATCTATTTCAAAATGGTGGTTTTTATGGTATAAGAATTAAATCTCAGTGGTTTTTTTTTTTTTTTTTTTAACAAGTTGCTTAAAATGGAACAAACATACTCACATGGGGCCTGTAATACTCTGCCTCTTGCTTACACATTCGTCTCCCTTCCAGGCATGGAAGCCCCTGAAGGGTGGAGCCCAAGGCCCAGGCATGGTCCTAGAGTTGCCTGCCAAGGGCAGGCACTAGGCTAGAACAGTGACCACACCAACACGCTACCCAGGGGACACTCATGGGCCGTGAACCCCCAGGCTGGCACCAATCGAGACAAGGCTTGTGATGCTTATAGGCTTCAGTCCACGCCCTAAAGTCAGGTGACAGGCTGGAGGCAATACTCAGTGGTGACACAGAGGAGCAGATTATTTCCTGTCCTGTGGCCCTCCAGATTCCCTGGGCCTCAGCATCGAGTCTGCTCACTAGCCTGGCCCCCTTTGACAGGTGAGTGTCCCCAGCCACTTCTAACCTTTTGCTCATATAGACTCCTTCCGAACTCTTCCTTAACCCTGTTCTCAGGTATCACGCATCTCTTCCCTCCCCGGAAGTCTCCCTTTCTCACTTCCTGCCCACCCCCAGGGTTTCCTCTCCTGAACACATGCAGTATTTTTGGGAACTTGAGTGCACTCGTCTGCGGGCTGACCTGGGACCTGGCAGGCCTCCAGCTAGAAACAAGGTGGCTGGTCACCCATCAAGGAGCACCAGGCCAGGGGAGGAGGGGAACAGGAGAGGGACAAGTGACAAGGAGGGGTAGCGTAGCAGAGAGAGAGGTTGCTTTTAGTCTCAGGGTCCCGGCAAGACTAAGCCAGAGTCTAACGCATAGGGAGAGGGTTGGACACGGGTTACCTTTATACATACACCTACAACACAGGTCCGTCCTGAGCAGAGAGGCAAGCAGGCCCTCCTTCTGTCCCCAGAGCACAGTGGCAACAGCAACGGGCTGAGACAACTGTATACCCGGGGCTGTCTTAGCTGCCTTCTCCAGTGAGCCCTGATCCTGTGTCTACCTTGAACCTGACTCTGAAGGCAAAATGAGCCTTAACTCTCCAGGCAGGGCAGGTGGACTGGCCCTCAGAGAACTGGAGGAGATTCCAGATGGCTCACTCTCTCTCCTCCCCCTCCTCAGGGCTGGATGACAGATCTGAACTGTGGGTGTGGGAGATGGCTCTCAGCTGAGTGACTGACAGCTGGGTCCAGGGTGGATCATTGGTGGCTGATTTTCTGACCTTCCAGACACAAAACAGGCCTCCTGGTACTGCACGTAGCAGGTACATAATGGATGCCAGCGCCTTCTCTGAGCCCCACTCTGGGGCCTCTCAGAGGAGTTGTTGCCCCCCTCCTCCACCTCCCCTCATGTGGTCTAATCACCTTCCTCTCCAGGCAGAGCCCCGGAGGCTGTGAACTGCCAGCCGCACTCGCCAGTCTTTCTTAACCCAGATACACCTCGGCAGGCGCCACTCAGTACCCTCAGCTGGCTGCCAGCTAACCCCTCAGAGGTGTTAGCTGATAATGAAGACGTTAGCTGTAAGCTGAAGTGTGGTTCCCTGCCAGGAGTATTTTGGTCTTTCCGGGTTGGTTTTGGAAATGGGAAAACCTTCCCAACCTAGCCAAATGGCAGACAGGGATGCAGAGGGGGGTAGGGGACAGTTGGTGCTGGAAACTTCCACCTCTCTGAGAGGAACAGGGTATAGACTTTCTAGTTTTAGAAGCATCCCAAGAAGGTGACCCTACTAACTAAGATAGGAAGTACCTTTGAGCCTCAGTTTCCTTGATGAATAGAATGGTAACCTCCCAAAACCATGTTGCCATCCGACCTCAGTGAAGCTAAGGCCGTGTGCTGGGCACAGAACAGCAGCTTAGTCCCTGACTTCCTTCCCCCTTCTGTCCTGTCAGCCTCCCAACCCCTTGCTCCTCACACTGCCCCCAACAACCACGGAGTCTGCTGTCCCTATTCCCGAAGTCTCTTCCCAGGCAAAGGTCAACAGGACGGTGGAATGATGGATATGAGGCCTGGGCACATTGGCAGAGGCTGAAGGTTGCGGCACAGGAGGAGAGGACCTTTCCTCACCGGCCACCTCCTATTGTGGTCTGGATGAGAAGTGTCCCCACATACTGAACACTGGGTTACCAGTAAGTGGAGCAGGTTGGGGAGAGGTAGTGGGACCCTTAGGAGGTGCAGTTATTGGAGGAAGTACGCCTCTGGGGGTGGGCTTTCAGGGTTCACAGCCTCATCCCACTTCTTCTCTGTTTCCTGTTAGTGGTTGACATGTGACCTCTCACTTCCTGTTCCTGCTGACATGCTGTGTCTGCCTGTTGTCATGATGTCCCAAGATTTTGGACTCTCTCTGGAACCATAAGACAAAATACACTCTTCCTTCTCTACATTGCTTGTGGTTATGGTGTTTTACCTCAGCAAAGAGAAGTAACTACTGTAGGTCCCTACCTCAAACCACACACTTCAGATACACCAGGGGTTTAAATATAGTTAATTCAAATAAACAACCGGAAAACATAAAGGACAGTTTATTTTTTTAAAAAGCAGAAACTTTAGGGGAAAAGAGTGATATATTAGACTATAGGAAAATATTGAAACTTTAAGGGATCAAAATAAACCATAAGTTTAAATAAAACAAAAAGTATACAAGAAACAATCTGTGAAAAACTATTTGTAATACAAATCAAAGAGTTAAGTTTCTTAACCTCTCACAAATCAATGAGACATATTTCACTGCCTCTGCCTGCTCCCCAACCATTGATGGGGTCTCACTGAATCCCCCTCCATCTCCCAGCCCACCTGAGAACACATCTGCCTTTGGCCTCCAGGACAACACACCTATGCATCTTTCTCTCCATCCCTGGGCTCCTACACGGCTGCCCTTCGTTCGCTCTCTTCTCCAGCCTCTAGCCAGTGGAGGTCCTGGGCTTTCTCTTTCCTGTCTTTGCTCACTCCTGCTCGGCTCTCACTTAATCTCAAGGCATTCAATACGATCTTGAAGATGATGACCACAAATCTGTGTCTCCAGTACAAAACTGTCCCCAGAGCTACAGCCTCATACCTCTGCCAACCCCACAGTTCCCCATAGAGGTCTGGTGGTGTCATACCCTTTACATGTCCGTAGTCAGGATTAGACCACAGGCATGCCACTTAGGCCCAGCACTCACACAGGCCCTACATCTGGCTGATACTCTCCTGTCCTGCATCACTTGGAAATTTAAAAAGGAAAATCCAATGAAGGACCATCTATTCTTGTACATAGTCATCCATTCTTTCCACAGCTGGGTCCTTCCCTGCAGCTTTATCTCCTTCCCTTCTGGCTACAGATTGAGCAACCCTAATTTGAAAATCCCAAATCCCAAACTTCTGAGTTGCTAAAATGATGCCACAGGCAGAGAAGGCCATGCTGTGGGACTGGGGATGTAGAATACTTTCCTGGCATGCAGTCCCCAGCGCTACATGAATTGGGCATAGTGGCACATGCCTTTAATCCTAGCACTTGGGAGGTGGAGGCAGGAGGATCACATCCTGATATTATCCAGGCCACCCATACTCCTCTCCTGCTGTGTGTGTTGTTTTGTTTTGTTAATTATTTTATGTGTAGGTGTTTTGCCTTTATGTATTTCTGTGTACCATGTGCATGCAGTACCCCGGAGTCCAGAAGAGGGCATCAGATGCCCTGGAACAAGAGCTGCAGATGGTTGTGAGCCACCATGTGGGTGCTGGGAATCAAACCTAGGTCCCCTGGAAGAGCAGCCAGTGCACTTAGCCACTGAGCCATCTCTCTTCAGCTCCTCCTGCTCTCTTTTTTCTCCCTAGCACTCTTGTACACACATTATCTTTCATACCCCCATCTGCTTTTCCTCCATTAAAGAAGGCATTTTGGGTCAGTTCGGTTCACTGTTATGTTCCTAACCAAACCAGTGTTCAACACAAGCAAGTACCTAGCAAATATCTGCTGAATAAATGGATGTGGGTAGAGAGAAATGGGGAAAAGGCCTGGAGGCAACTCACCAGCCGAGACTCAGAAATGGCCAACGGATACATACATCATTAGCGACTAGAGAAATGTAAAGTGAAATCATTTTTTCCTATCAGATTGACAGGACTGTAAGCGGCTGCTAATGATGGTAGCTGGGAAGGACAGCCTTGTGCGTGGTCTGTGGGAGTGTGAGGCAGTCCAACCTCCCCAAAGGGTATCTGGCCATACAGAACAGATCAAATGTGGAAATAGACACATTTTCTGACTTGGGTAGGCCACTTCCAAAAACATCTTGAAGGTCTTACAGTGCAAGTGTACACAGATGTACAAACCCAGAGCTTCCTTGAGTGAGGTTTATAAATAGCCGAATGCGGGAAACCACCTAAATGGCTCCGACAGGATTAATAATTGATGAAGAATTTACAGAGCATCTACACAATGGATATGAAAGGGAAGATTTCCATGGATAAAATCTGGGTGGTCCACATGTTTGGAAAAAAAATATGGTGATGGACATACACCTGGTATGACCATGCATTTTTGCCTTTAAAATACATTTGTAAGCACATGGAAGAAAGTTCAGAAGGACCAGTATCAAATGCCTTAGCAGGGGTTTGTTGGTCCCCGGGAAGAAGAGCTCCAACTGCATGCTTTTAATTACCCAGGTAGATGGCTGGGTAGGAGACATACTATTTTAATATTGGGAAGACGCTTCCACCTAGTACAAAAGGATACAGAAGGAAGCCGTTCCAAGGCCCCCATTACCCTGCTCTCTTTCATCCCTGTGGCCTCTCTCTTCCACCTCACACCTCAGGCAGTCTAGGTTCTTTCTGTTCCCGATTCCCTTCACAGCTCCACACCTGTCTCACAGCCCTGTTCACAGGCCCACAGGCCCAGCTAGCCCTGCCCCATGACCTCCTCAGCCCAGCTCTGCTGTTAGGAGACAGAAAGGGAAAGCCATGAATCCTGCTACACTCTTCAGGACCAGAACTGTGATCTCAGTCTCAGAGCTTGGGGGCCAACGGCTGTGGCCTAAGCAGGCCAACTGTCTCTGGCTGCAGGATGGCCAGAGCAGGGGATGGATAGGCCATTCCTGGGACTGAGGGAAGCTCCCCTACCCCCTACCAAGGAAGGAGCCCTACAGAGAGCTGGGAATTTCCAGGTAAGTGCTGTCAGGTGGCTGTGGGACCAAGCATTCAAAAGCCAGAGTGATAGCAGAGGAGCTGCGGGAGCTGAGCATCCTGTGGTGGGAGTGATCTTGGCAGGTGTTCATGGCATCCAGATCCCGAGAGCCAAGTTGGGCCTCTCTTAGCAAGCACCTGCTGCAGGAACTTGAAGCTCTAGATTGGGTATCCTGCCATGGCAGGGGTTCACTCACTGAGGGCTGTCTGGATTGGGACCCTGGACCTCACACTGAGCCTTCACACCCAAGAACAGCACAGGCACAGAGAGTTGCCTTGCCCTCTCCCTACCTGGGTCAGATGGCACAGGGAGTCAGAGGGGCTGCCAGAGGCCCAGGGAACAGCAGCCTGTGGGTCTCGGCATGCACTGCAGGGGAAGAACAGGAAGGGTAGTGTGATACAGATGGGCTTCCAGCTACCCTGGAGTGGGTGGCCCTGGACAGATCCCCACTGCCTAGCCCACAGGGCTCCACGCTGCACAGTACAGGCCTCTGGACATCAGCCTCCATGCCCATTCCCTAGCCCGCTCGAGCACAAGTACCCACCCTGAGTGACCACAGCCTAGGGGCACAGACTCCCTGTCCAGCCCTTCCTTCCCCACTGTTTCCCTGGGCATTCCAAAGGTCGGCCCACCTTGGCCTTATTGACACTTACAGCACCCAGAAGGACAGCCCCTGCTCCCCAATCCTCTTCACCATTCCCATGCTGCCCGTCAGGTCTGTCTCCCGCCTGCTGGAAGCTTCACCAGTTTGTCTTCAGCCCTTAGCACCCAGGATGCCTGGCTTCTGATCCAGCCCCCCACAACACTGACAGTGAGGCCCCCACTGCTGACCACCAGTTTTCCTGCCTTGGTCTGTGGGTCCGTGAGCCCGTGGCTGGCCGACCTCCTCCTTTGGGACGCCTTCCCGTGCTGTGTGGCACCCCCACCCTCCTCTTAATCCCTGCCCGGTGTCCCTTCCTTTCCTCTCCCAGGTCATCACACCCGTGCCTCAGTCACTGTTCCTCAGTGGTACCCAGAACATGGCCCTCAGGCCCTGTCATTCCCCCTCAGCCCAGGCACCATCTCAACAAGCCGTTGACCACAAAGTGAGGAGGGTGTGGAGGCCTCCGTGTCACACTTCCCTCCTCCACATGCATGTCATCTGTCCCTGTTTCCACAGTTTTGAACAGTTTCAACAGAACGCTGTCTCCCAGGCACAGTGATCAAGGTGTAATTAACGTGCAGTGCAGCTTATCCTTTCCAGTGCGTGCGTGCGTGCGTGCGTGCGTCTGTGAGTCTGGACAACTGTGTACAGGCATGTAGCTACCACCACAATCAAGGTAGAGAACAATTCAATCCCAGTGTCCATGGGCTGTCCTTTGGTAACCAACGTCTCCCTAACCTCGGGCCACTATTGACCTGTTTCTGTCCCTGTGGTTCTGCTTTCTCCAGCATCTACAAACAGACATCCGTATGGAGCCTCACGTCTGGTTCTATTCACTTAACACAGTGCCTTTGAGATTTATCTGTGTTGTCTTGTGTCAGAATCTTATTCCTTTTTATTGCTGAGTAGTATTCCATTATTTATCCACTCACCAGCTAAAGAGCACTTGTGTGGTTAACCAGTTTTTGTAGACTATGAATAATGCCACTATAAATATTCAGATGGGTTTTTACATGCGTGAAGCTGTTCCTCTTGGTAAGTACCTAGCAGTAGCATTGTGAAGTTGTGTGATAAGTTTTCTTTGTAAGAAACTGCCATGTTTTTTTTGCAAAGTGGCTATACCATCTTGCATTCCCATGAGCAAACTTTGAGTGTCCCAGTGGCTCTGCGTCTTCTCCGACACTTCATACTGTCTCTATGTGAAGGAGTCAGGGTAACAACAGTGTAGTAGCATCTCACTGCAGTTGTGGTCTGTACCCTCCCCCTCCACCCCCCCACTTGTTCCCATCTCCCCCTCCTCCCCCCGTATTGACGCCTGTGAGCATCTTCTCTTATGCCTCATTCATTTTCTAGCACCAACCTTATAGGAAACTTTCTTCTTAATTATTTTATTTTATGTGTGAGTGTTTTGTCTTCATATACATGGCTACCGTGTACCTGGTATCCATGGAGTCAGAAGAGGGAGTCAGAGCCCCTGGATCTGGAGTTACAAATGGTTTTGAGCCTCCGTGTGGATGATGGGAATCAAACCCAGGCCCTCTGGTAAATAGACAGTGCTCTTAACCTCTGAGCCCTCTCCAGCTCCAGTTTAATTATTTATTTACCCATTTGATTCCCCCCTACTCTATCGGTATCTGGTGCTAGATGGTGGTGGCGGTGGTAGCTGGCATCCATAACACCCTGTGCACTGTTCTAGCACTTTACAAACACTAGCTCATCTAAGCCTCATAACCATCCTGAGAGACAGATGCTGTCGATAGTCCCACTTCATGTTTCTTTTGTATTGCTGGGGATGCAGCCTAGGCCCCTGAACACGTTAGGCAAGCCCTTTACACTGAACTGTACCCCAAACCCTCCAGTATTCTCATTCTGCATAGGAGAAAACAGAGACACAAAGGAGGAAATCAGCCCACGGACACACAGGTAACAAGAGGCACAGCCAAGCTTTCATTCCGGTGTTCAGGACTCAGAATCAATGACTTCATCAGGACATTACACGGACCACAACAGCCATGTAATAAACCATTAGGCAGGACAAACAAACAGGAAGCCACAGCCTTGGCCTTTGTTGTTCTGACAGTGACCCTTGTGAGCAGCGTGTGTTCCCCTGAGAGCACACGCTGTCTGCTCTCTACAGTTGTCTGGGCCACACAAAAGATGCTTAGGCCAATAGGCCGTGAGTTGAAGCAGTAAGTGACACTACTGGACCACAAAGCATTTCAGAGCTTTGCATGACCCCTTGACCCCTACTGTCGCTGTCCCCCGCCACATAACTCCCCACACAGTGACTGGAGGCCACAGGTAAAGCTGCAGGGTTACAAGGTAGAGCTTCTGGTGGTCAGGCCCCAGGTGGCTGGGTGCACCCAAACTCCCTCAGCTCCCCACCCTGGAGTGTGTGCTCCATGCTAACAGAGGGAAGAGGCAGGGAACACCAAGACCCTGAGCTTCCAAGTTTCCAAGGCTCTTACTGTGTAGCACAGGCCCTGGACCTTGGTCTCCCAGGATAGCTTTCCGGGTGCAGAACTAGGCCCTTCTGGAGCCTCCAAATAACTGAAGTTTGAGGGGGATCACCACAGTCGTCAGCTGTGGGGTTTCTTCTCCACAAGAAAGGAGCGCCCAGGTCCCACAGAGGGGCTCCTAGTGGGGGTGTCCCCACATGGGAAAGAGGTAGGAGATGAGGCAAGGTGGCAATGTCATGCATCGGGACTCTACAAAGGTCTGAACTTGACTTTAGAAAGGCCAGGGCACCCCGTGAGTGGCCACCTGGCCTTGGGGCTGGGGCCAGTCCTCAGAAAGACTCCAGGTGCCCAAAGTGGATCATGGGGGAAAAGGAGAAACCCATAGGGCTTTGATACTGCTAACTTAATTGTAGGCTTATATTTCAAACTCATTGGCGCTTTGCTTGGCAATTATCACTTTAGATGTGGTGTGCTCCTGTGGGAGCACAGAACAGGGGAGAGAAGCCGTCCCCCCACCCCAAGATAACATGCACACTAGAGGCACTCAAGAGAAAGGCCTTAAAGTTCACACACTCCCTGCCCTTCTCACTTTTCCCACTTTTTCTCCTTTCTTTCTTTTCTTTCTTTCTTTCTTTTTTCTTTTTTTTTGGGGGGGGGGCGTGTTTTCAAGACAGGGTTTCTCTGTGTAGCTTTGCACCTTTCCTGGAACTCACTCTGTAGCCCAGGCTAGCCTCAAACTCACAGAGATCCACCTGCTTCTGCCTCCCGAGTGCTGGGATTAAAGGCGTGCGCCACCACCGCCCGGCTCTTCTCACTTTTTCTAAGAAGCAAGACAAGAGTGTAGTGGAACATTCCCTCCTCAAAATCAGAGGTGCCATTTGGCTCCTCATAGGCGGTTAGAAAGATGCTTCTATTGTGAGCTCTTTCTAGGCAAACTCAGCTTGTCATGTGACTGAGTATTGACTCCCATGCATGCATCCACAGGCCTACCTGGCTTCGGACTCCACCAGGGGTGCTGCAAACCAGGGCATCATCTGTAAAGCACCCCGCAGTGGTCTGGAAGGTGCTGGCGACTGGGTGGGCATGGAGGATGTTTAAAGTGAAGATGCCCCTGGAGCAAAGGGTAGGTTGAGCGGGAACCCGGGGACCTGAGGACAGGGCTTCCAGAAGATGGCTGTTTGTGAACTGACAAATCCTGTTGGATGTGGCCATTCAGCCTGGGGAAAGACCAAATGGCATCCCAACACCTTTTAAATTTTATGTCATGTGTATGGTGTTTGCATGTGGGTCTGTATATCACATGCCTGCCGTACCCTCAGAGGTCAGAGGAGGGCGCTGGATTCCCTGGAGCTGGAGTTCCAGAAGTTGTGAGCTGCCATGTGGGTGCTGGGAATCGAACTTGGGGCCTCTGGAAATTGACTGGTGCTCTTAACCACTGAGCCATCTCTCCAGTCCAGCATCCCACCCTGTTTTTGGTGAAGAACAGACTGCCCTGGACAACAGAGACACCACCAGCAGCAATGACCACTCTTTTCTTCCCCAGGCTTTCCCTACTTGAGTGAGAAATCCAAAAAACGCACGATTGGTGATTTCTGTGAACACCGGCATTTTCACTTGCTGTGGGCCTGAGAGCTCTTAGAATTGAGAGACCTCGCAGCCACGCTCGAGATCACAGGATACGCCCAGATGGGCGTGCGTGGGGAGCTGTACCCTGAATTCACCGTGTGTCCTGCTTCTGACTCCTGGCTAGGGGTGTTGAGAGGAGTTTGTCCTGGGGTCAGGTTTCAGGACTGGCTTGGGGCTAGAGCGGCTGGGCTGGGTCAGCTCTGACCCTGTGCAGCTGAACACTCTCGTCTCTACCTTGGACTTCACGGTCTGGTTCTCAGAGACTGGGCCATGATGGATGAACGGACAGGCTTTCAGGGAACACCTGACCAGAGTGGCCTCAAGAGAAGCCCCAGAGGACACCCTAACTGCTCTCCTTTGATTCCCCCCCCCCAGCAGATTGGACTTCAGTCTGGCAACGGTTTGAGACAAAGAGCAGAGGACAAAGGTTCAAGGCAAAGGGTGGCAAGATCCCCAGGGGTCCTGAGGGCAGGAACGAGGTTGATGGTGGAGGAACAGGAGGAGGCAAGGGCCATGCCAGCACAAAGGCAAAGAGTGAAGCCATTGATTGCCAGCCCCGTCATCGCCACCGTCATGGCCACCACAGATGCACCCGTGAGCCCCTGTGCTGAGCCCTACTGACTCACACTGCCCACGGACACCCGAGGGGGTGGGCACTGCGAGTGTCCCTCTCTCAGGATGGAGGACAGAAGTACAAAAAGATGAACTGTCTCAGAAGAACAGAGCCACACATCAAACACAGGCTCCATAACTGTCCTTAAGAGTCCCTGATGATTCCAGTTGGCCACATTAGAAACGAGAGAAGGCCACGGCAGGAGTTCTGTGGGGGGAGGTTGGTGGTCAGAGTTACCTAAAAAAAAAACTTCTTTGCACCATTTAGTAGCTCTATGACCCTCAGTGAGTAACATAATGTCTGGGACTAGTTACTTATGGAAAAACCAAGTATCTTATGATAGGGGAGAGAGAGGAGAGAGAGAGAGAGAGAGAGAGAGAGAGAGAGAGAGAGAGAGAGAGAGAGAGAGAGAGAGAGAGAGAGAGAGAAGAGAGACAGAGAAGAGAGACAGAGACAGAGACAGAGGTGATACATATACTCTACAAAAGTAGACACCCTCCCCAACCAGGCCATAGTACAGATACAACACTATCCAGAACCTCTAAGCATGTGCATGGCATGCACATGTGTACATGTGTGTGCTCATATGTCTGTGCCCTGCGAGCACTCATACACACTACACCCCCCTCCCTCGTCCTGTCCCCTACTGATATGGTGGCGCCAGCCACTCAGCGTCCACCCCGATCACCACGCTCTCTCTCTCTTTCCCTCTCACCAACACACCCTGTCCCCACAGCCAGTCAGTTCTAGAATGACCTCTTCAAGCTCAACCTCTCCCGCCCCCGCGCCCGCCCATCTTGTCTGGCACAAGGGTCTCAGCTGCAGTCAGAAGGACCATCCCAGTCCCGTCTGACCTTGTCTCTGCTCCCCTGAAAAAGCCTTACAGAAAGTCTCTCCAAGCCAGACGTGTGCCTCGGGGGCCCAGAGAAGCCTGACAGACGACTAAATAAAGATGTAAGGCCTCTCCATGGCCAAAGATGCCAGAAACAGAGCTAGAAAGACAAACGGCTGGCTGGGGAGAATATTTCCAACACAAGCAACAGACGAAAGTTTGACCATTCCTAATGTGCTAAAAGCTCCTTTATATCAATAAGAAAAAGGCAAAAAGAAAAGAAAAATGGGCAAAGGATCTAAAGAGTCAACTCACAGAGGAAGGAGCGCTCGTGGCCAATAACCACATGAAAAGATGGCCTCATTGGGAAGGCACAAAGTGAGTATTGGGACCACAGGGAGGCGTTTTTCTAGATTGGCAAAAATTAACAAGACCGACTGTGCTGGCTGTGGAAGGTGGTGGGGCGGCCACCCCCTCACCAAGGATGGGCAGGAGCAGGCTTTATCTTTCAGAAGAGCAATGGAGCTGTCGGAACTTAACGTCTGCACCCCCTCCCTGCAACTCCACCCTAGAAATCCATCCTACGGAAATGCCTCTATGTGTCAGCGAGATACATACACCAGGATATTCACTGAAGCATTGTTTGCAAGAGTGAGGGATTGGAGAGAACCTAAGTATCCATCACCCGGGGACTGGTTACATAAATTACACCATGTCCAAACAAGGGAATATTAGGCAGCGATTAAAAAGAACACCGTAGACTTGTGCTGTGATGCTGACAGATGCTCCCCCACACTGGTGAGTGACAAATGGGGCCTACAGAATGATGTACAGATGTGACTCCACTTCTTTTCTAAGATAATACACAATAAATATGCTTGTAAAGGCACAGGTAAAGTGCTAGAAGGAGACACAACCGACCAATGGCGGTGAGGTGTTGGCAGAGAAAGCTTTGGGGCGAGGGGGCCTTTCTCATGTGAGGACACTCCTACATGGCTGCAGCTCTTTCATGTCAGCCAACTCTGCTTTTTCCCTGGTATGTCCTCTCCCGCTTGTGTGCCTCGCCTAGTTCCCTTTCACGCTGCTGCTCCTATGACCCCATCTTCTGAAATCCCTCCTGAAGGCCACCCCCAAACACCTCCCACAGGCCACTGCAACAGTAGCAGTGGGTGGGGGCATGCAGGCTGTGTCCTGAGTGCACGGAGGCCTGACGCTGTACTGACTCACCTCTCCGTGTAGCAACTACCTGTAGCAGCCTATCATTGCCCCTTTAATAGAAGAGGAAGGGCAAGCACAGCGAGGTTGCAGGATCTGCTCATGGTCACGCTGCCAGGATTAAGAAATCAGCTAAAGGAGCCCAGACACTGCTCTGTGTAGCTTTCCACCTGTCTCAGCAGCCCAGGCAGGGGATCCCCTGATTCTGTGCCTTCTGTGCCTTAAGGCTTGCCTGAGAGCTCCTGATGACATTTGTCTTGATCCTTCCCCCACAGCTGGGCACGGTAGGAGGGTGTGCAAGGAAGTTAACTGAAACAGAAAGCCTGCAGCCTCCCTAGAAAGCTCTGGAGAGGAGAGGGGTTGAACCCTGTGACAGACCCACTATCAGGGACCCACTGAGCCAGGATAGAAGAAGAAAAGCCAGGGCACAAGAAGAGGAGATGATGGATGTGAAGGAACCTCAGCTACATCCTGTGTATCTACTGTGTGGCAGGCCCAGGGGACCACCCTGGCTAGGACACCAGGGACAAGCGACAACCTCCACTCCTCATGTGACTGATGTGTCAGAAGAGACTGCCCCAAAGCCCAAGAGGTAGCTGTGAGATGGTGCCCACGGGAGGTGCCTGGAACTGTGCCTGCAGTCAGGGGCCATGAAGGAGGCATCTGGCTACTGAGGGTGTGCATGGAAGAGGATGGTGAGAAGCACTCACAGAGCATGCAAGACCTCAGGAAGAGCCCTGATTCTGGCTGGAAAACAGGCAGGGTGGGAAGCCATGGGGACATGGCAGGGGTGGTAGGCACCTGTGGAGAGGGGAGATGGTGGAGAAAAACTCTGAGAAGGAAGGGAGTGTCTTGATGGAGGATCTGACCTCAGCCCAGGGCCTTGACTCTCGCACCCATGGACCTGGCTTCTTAGGCAACAGAAGGTTAAAAGAGACAATTGAGGGCAGGTGGGCCATCTGGTTACTTTTGCTCCCTGGGATGCCTGTTATGAAGAGCGAGGTTGGGGGAGCACATGTCCTTCAAGGCCCCCACCCCAGGGAAAATGTGAACTGTCTATTTAGGAAGAGAACTCAAGATAACGTGATCTCAGATTCTGTCCCTTAGTGTGACATTGGAGGCAGGTCCCCGCACCCCTCTCTTGGCTTCCCTTTTTTCAGATGGGTGCCTTCTGTACTCCTAATTGTTCAGGGATGGGCGTGGATGAGGGAAATAGGGATGAGGGATGCAGAGGGGTGGGATCTGGGAGGCAGAGGAAGCAGAGGATGGGGACAAAAGGCCCCTCAGCTCTGGCTAACGCCATGTTCTGAGCTGTGGTCAGAGAGCTCCACACCCCACCTCTGCCCAACTGAGGCTCCCCTCACCTCTCCAGGCCAAAGACCCACCTCTGGATGCCAGTCTGATGGCCCAGGCTCTCTGACTGGTGCCCTAGGCCCTGCTGTGTCCTCTCATACCCAGCTGTGTCCTCCAGGTGGTAAGAAGAGGGTACCTGACTCCATGCTTTCAGAGTGAGTGTACTCCAGTGTGCGGGCCTGGAGGCCACAGACCCAGCACACACCAGCCTGGCCTGGCAGTATCCAGATGAGCATCACCACACAATACCCTGCCTGTCCCCAAGTCTTCTAGGAAGGAAACACACATGGCTTCTCAGTAAAGGTGTCACTACCAGCCCAATGCCAGGCACTCTGCCAGCCCTCCCACACGGGAGTACCTTTGCTCACAGGGAGCTGAGGGTCACAGCTAGTCCTGAGGAAGAGTCATTTTCCTGGGGGCCCCAGCCTCTCACGGGTGCCTTCCTCTTCATCTTCCCTTCCTTGCTGCCCCCACCTCCAGCTCTCCCACCTGCTCCAAGCCAATGTTTTAAACACAGATGCATGGACCACCCCAGCCCCAAGGCCGCCCCCACCCCAGCTCTGATCACTCAGCGCTGTTGTTCCTGTTTTTTGGTTTTTTTTTTCCCACCTCCCTCACTAGCCCTGTGGGCAGGGACCATGTCTGATTCATCTAGGCCATTCTGAGCAGGGTCTGGCACGGGAGTCCTGCCCACAAGCGGCAGAGCTGGCAGTGAGGACAGACAAACAGGGCCACTCAGTCCTCCCACCCCAGCACCCGCTCCTCTGCTGGAAGATGCACCACAGAGTTTGGCTCACACGGGGCTGGAGCCAGCGCAGGGAAGACACTGAGTCCTTGGGACTCCTCACCACTTGCCCACTCCTTGGTGGCAACATACCCTGCCTCAGGCCTGACCAATCTTTTCCGAGTGGCTCTACTCTGGATAGGCCTACCTAACATTCACTCCACACAACTAAGGTGGCATTCCCAGACTGCTGTGCCCCAACCAATGGCAGATCCCAGCAAAGGTGGCCTCAAGGGGAAGCATTTTCCTGAAAACAGCAAAGAGGACCAGGCTTCTGGAACAGATGCCCAGGCACAGTGCTCTACAGGTCACCGGGGCCACCTTGAGCCCCAATCCACTTAGTCTGATCCACTCTCCTCCGTATTAATCCACTTCCTCTGTCAGCACAGCTGGTTCAGCGCTAACCCGGATCTGGCTGGACACACAGAAGGTACCACTTCAACACTTCCGTTGTCAAGGTGCTAGAAACTCTCCTTTTTTTTAAACCTGCTTTGCTGACTCTCTTGAATGATCGTCACATGGCTGTGTTGGCTCTTTGAAGGTGGATACCCCTAGTTCCTCTGACCTCGGGTTCAGACCTGGCCCTCCCCCAGCTCAGAAACAAGCACTGAATGGGTGACTGGCCTGAGCAGGCATCACTGAGGGCAGCTGTGCCGGGGCCGGGGATGCCACCACCTTGAACCCCTACTTACTCAGCCAAGTCCCCCACTGCCTGCTGGTTGCTCTCAAGCACGGGGTCAAGTTGGCTTGCTGGCAAGACACACAGCTCTCATTTTAATTAATTAAAGAAAAATCTAATCACTGCATTAAACTTCTCATTACTCCACTTGAATACCCGTTAAGTAAATTTAATTACCAGAGGATTGGGTTTCCAGCCTCTTTCATTAGCTTCCGATAAAGCCAGGGAGGGAGGGGATGGCTGGGAACAGAACAATGCTCTTCTTAAGCCACAGAGGGCAGGGTGGGCACTGGACGGGGCCCCCATTGTCAGGCTTTGGTGTCTGTCTCCTGGATTTGAGCCTGGACCTGGACCAGGGACACCTCCTCCCAGGCTGCCTCTGGCAAGGTCAAGGACTGGCATTTGTCTGCAGTCAGTAGCATGCCTCACTTTCAGCCCCTTTGGTCGTTTCTGCCCCCACCTCTTTCCTCAAGAGTCCGAGGCTGCGGAGAGCAATGTCAGCAGCACAGCTCAAAACTAAGATAGCAGGACAACGAATAAAAGGCGTGAAGGCAAAGCCAGGAACAGGTTTATTGAATGCTTGTTTCCTGATGGCTTAGTAGAAAAGGCTACACCTTGCCTGTGAGCTCCCTGGCAGTCAAGGCAAGCAGAGCAATAGACTTTGGCACTGATACAGTAGTCAATGGAGTGTTTGTGAGGAAATGCTCACTGCACCTCTCTCCTCCTACATGGAACATGGACCTCTGGAGATAACCGCTGGCTGGAACAGCAAGCAGAGACTCCCTGGAAGAGAAGGGCCCTGAAGTGTGCCTTGAAAAGCAGACAAGGGTGGAGAACACAGGAAGACATAAGAAGGGCAGGAAAGAGAAGAGCTGCTGGGGACCAGGCAAAGGGGGAGAGCACCCCATCTCCCAGGTGCAGAGAGGCCTGCAGCAGCTCACTGCTCCCCTTCTCCACGGGAATAGCCTTCAAACAGGCACCCCTTGCTTGAGCAATGCTGGGCTCTGTGGCTGGCTAATGGCTGGTTAATACAGAGTGGGGAGCCTGGCTCCTTATCCAGGGATGGTCCTGAATTATGCTGCAGGACCGGCTGGACTTTACCTAAGAACATGTGCCAATAGACTCCCATTTCTGCCTCAGCCTCCCTTTTTCTCCCCCTCTTCTCCCGAGACCTTGCCCTCTGCAGATCTCATGCGTACAAATCCTTGGCTCAAGCCTTGCTTGCAGGGATTCTGACCCATACACTTCCCCAGCGATCCTTCTAAGTTTGAAGAAAACACGGACGTCTCAAACATCCCCAAAATAGGAAGAGGAAGAGAATAAGGGTGTCCTAGGCTCCTGCCAGATGCCAGATGTCAGGTGGCTCTCTTGGTGGCCCTGCCAGATGAGGAAACAAAACTCAGAGAAGAGGTATCGGGATTCATCTGAGGCCCCACAGTGAACTCCTATCCATTTGGTCTGGCTTTAGGCTGTCCAGTTGGGGTAGATTCTGTCTGCAATAACCATGTATTATTTGTCCCCTTCAGTCGTAAAGTCTCCTCAGTAAAGTTCAAGATTTCTTTGAGAAACAACCTCCTCTCCGCCCTGGTTACCTGACTTCAAAAGGGTTAGACCCCCGGCCCCCTAAGCCAGCAGTGTCTTCAAGATCCGTGGACCCAGCTGAAGACTCAAATCTTGCCCATGAGGACCAAGAGGTCAATTCCAGAGCTTTAATTTGTTTTGTCATGAAAGTAGATTTCTATCTTCAAGCCCAGACTTAAATCTAGAAATACCCTGGCCTGGATTGTGTCAAATGCCACTAAATACAGCCATCGCCAAGGAGGCATAAAGGCCACACTCAGAATTCAGAGTCTTTTCACAATGTCTGAACCACTGAATCAAGCTTTGCCTGGAGCCCACCCTACCGCCAGACACTGGCTACGTGAGCTGATAATTTCATTTCACTGAAACAGGGTTTCTCCAACTCTTACTTGTAATTCTGATACGGAGCGTTCACAGAAGTGTCCTTTCTCCTCCAGGGCCAAGAACACTCAGGTATCCCTAGAGCTAGGGAGTTGAGGTGATTGGGGTGCACTTACCGTAACTGTTGCAGTGCTTGGCTGAGTCCTGAAGCACAAGGAGCCCCCCGGACCAGGTGGGGACAGGAATCAGCTTGAGGCTGGTCAGGGCTGGACGGGGTCAGAGCCCCGAGAGTTAGGCAGGAGTCTATGCGGCCCACAGACTCAAGACAGCCAGGACATTGCCTTGGGATCCCTAGAAAAGAGGAGAAGCAGGAGTGAGCTGTGGGGGTCTTATGAGGGGCTGGGGGTGGGGGAGGGGGTTGGGAAGTGGGGTGGCAATGTTGGCCTAATAATGTAATCTGAGGTGAGATCAGCCAGGCTTGCCTTCGCTTCCTTAACCTGGTATCTTGTTCCTACTCCTAGGTTCCCCAGGTGGTAGGAGAGCCTCTAGTCAAGGGTTTCCCCCTGAAAGAAGGGAGGGAGGAGCCTGACCCTCCTGTGTGAGCAATCAGAAGGCCACAGGCTGTATCTTCACACTGTGCTACTGACTCATTCCTGGACTGGGGTCACTCCAAGGGTCCCCTACCCTCTGCCTCACATTCTCCAGGCAGAGACTCTGGCTGAGAGACAGGGTGTGGTGACCACACACACAGACCCTTCCAGAGCTGCTGGTTTTGACAGGTCACTCCTTCTTCAGGGTGCTGGCTCTGAGCTCAGAGCTGTCTCCTTTTGTCCTGGCCCGATAAGAAGATCTAAAGACAGAGGCCCAGAATCATAGGCTCACAGCTCACTAGGGCTCACTAGGCCTCAGGAAGTACCTTCGGATCTGCATGCCCAATAGAGTTTTCTACACTGAGACCAAGGTTCTTCAAATGTGCTGTCATGTCCAACATGGCGGCCACCAGCCACCCATGCATAAAGCTGTGTGGATAGTGAAGCTAACTGATTGTTTTGTGTGTGTGTGTGTGTGTGTGTGTGTGTGTGTGTGTGTGTGTGTGAGAGAGAGAGAGAGAGAGAGAGAGTTGACCCTCTCCTCCTGTATGATCTGAGTATGAAACTCAGACATTCAGTTTTCACAACAAGCCCTTTTAGCTACAGTGTCATATCATCCCCGGCCCACTTGGTTTTATTGAATTAAATTACATTTTAATTTATAGGCAGCTAGTAGCTATCATACTGGACAACACAAGCTGGATCAACCCTTGTCTAGCTGAGCCAGTCAAAGGAAAATCTGAGGTTCAGAGAAGAATTTGCCCACGGTCACACAGTTAGACAGTAGCAGAAACCAGAACCCGGCTCCCTCAAACCTACTCTCACCCTTCCAGGAGCCCACCATCCTTCTTGTGAGTGGTGTCAGGCTCTCTTATCACGGCACTGTAAGCGTCTCACAGCCCTAAACCCCATGCTGCTGCCCCAAGATAGTGTGCCAGGCTACCCTTGAAAGGCTCCACCTTTCCAAGCAAGTACCCTTTGCCAACCTGTCACCGCTGACAGAGCAGCCTTAAGAGATGACCTTGAGACTGTCTTGGAGAAAATGTGTCTAGAGGTAAATCCCTTGGGATCTGGGAACAAAGCTGGCCTCTACCTAAACATTTCAACCACGTTATCAAAGGGACTCCCAGCTCCTCTGCTCAGTAGGACAGGACTCAGACAATAAAAATAACCAACACAGTATGGCAGTGATAATCATGGGTAGGAGGACACCGAAGCTAGGAGGGTGGGGTCAAGGCACACAAGGCTCTGTGGAGCCCACTCACACCTGTTCCCCCTGGGCTCCAGACCACAGACTCACGTTCCAGGTAACAGCTGAGGTCTGAAGCAGCCACCCATGGCTCCGGCTCCACCCAGGTAGGGCGGAGTTGAGGCTGAAGCGTAGGTTCCCTCCTTCCAGGGGAGACCTCTCCATCTGGTTCCCTTGCCATGATGGCAGCATTAAAAAGGAAGGGGTGACCCCTTTCACAGGTGAGAGGAGGAAGCCAGCCACCAACGAAAAGAGCCCCTTGTGCCACATTCTAGCTAGCAACCACCATGGCCTTGACATGGTAGAATTGAGATAGAGTGGGCTTTTTTTGTCTTCTCAATTTTATTTCATAGAAAAATACATAACAATTGAAAGCTAGCAATTCAAGAAGTAAAAGTATCAAAAAAAAAGTTCTTGAAAACGCAAGGACACACACAGGAGGATGAAAACTTATCAGACTGAAGCTACGGCTACATCTAGGGACCTTGACTCTGAGTGCAGTCTGCCTCCCAGGAGCGAGATGCAGGCCGCTCCCCCAGCAGCCTCCTGCCCTGAGCCTGCACTCAGCAGCAGAATGCCCAGGTGAACTGCCATCCACACCAGACTCCTACCCTTCCCCCAGGGCATCAGGTAGTTGCTGGCACAGGTGACCTCAAAGGCCATGGCCTCCAACCGGACAGCATCAGTCCACAGGTAATAATGGAGGCCTGAGAGGTGAAAGACGTCATGTGGCTGAACAGCAAATGTACCCCCAACCTGTGAGCTACCTATGCAGGTAGAGCGTCAGGCCAGGGTCTCTCAAGCCTATTGTTCAAAGGGCAGATGATTCTCATCACACACACACACACACACACACACACACACACACACACACATACACACAGAGTCACAGTCACACAGAGGAACACACAGACAGACACACACACACAGAGTCACAGTCACACAGAAGAACACTCACACAGAGTCACAGTCACACAGAAGAACACTCACACAGAGTCACAGTCACACAGAGGAACACACACACAGAGGAACACACACACAGAGGAACACACGGACACAGACAGACAGACACACACACACAGAGTCACAGTCACACAGAGGAACACACAGACACAGACAGACAGACACACACACACACACACAGAGTCACAGTCACACAGAGGAACACATAGACACAGACAGACAGACAGACACACACAAAGAGTCATAGTCACACAGAGAAACACACAGACAGACAGACAGACACACACAGAGTCACAGTCACACAGAGGAACACTCACACAGAGGAACACACAGACACAGACACACAGACAGACACACACAGACAGACAGACACACACACACAGAGTCACAGTCACACAGAGGAACACACAGACACACACACAGACAGACAGACAGACACACACACACACACACACACACACACACACAGAGTCGTCAACTGCCAGTGTAGTTAGCTTCGTCATCCGCTCGTTCCTTTCTCTGTCTCTGCATTACTTGTTCATTCACAAAATGCTTTTGAGGAAGTACTGGGTGCTAGGTGTGCCGTAGGTACCCGCAATGTAGGAGGGCATGAGGGCACGGGATAGATGAGTCTGGTACTGTCATGGAGCCAGAAGATGAGCAGAGAAGCAAACACGGCACTTCCTAGGAGAGCCGAATGCAATGGAAATCCTAACACCCAGCAAGAGGAGGGCAGCAAGAGCAGGGCTGGAGCTGCTCTAGCCAGAGGGTCAGGGGAGGTCTTCCTGAACGGGGCCACACTGAACTTATGCTTCAGGAAGTGAGGCTGCAAGGCGGCCGAGGCCCTGAAGGCCAAGATGGGGGCTTTGGCTACCACCTCAAATGTAAGAAAAAGCCACCGGAGGGCTTTAACCAGATAAGTGCAATGATGTTTGCTTCATTGTTAAGTCCTTTCTAGCTGCCAACTGGAGCCGGGGGGGGGGGGGGGTGACAGTGGGCTGGCTGTCACAGTCACCCAAGGAGGAGGAGACAAGGCTGGAGAGCGTGAGGGGGGAGGCCGCCCGCCTGCCTCAGCAGCACCAACAGCAGTTGTCTGATGCTTGGGATGAGGAGGCGGGGTAAGGAGACAAGAGGAAGAGGGTGAGTCCAGAGCCACATCCACAGACACATGCTGCTCTTACAACCAGACCACCGACTTAAAAATAACTCTGAAAAATAACAAGCAGATGCGACACCCATGGAGCCGCCTACCCCTCCTGAGTCTCAGTTCCCGGGGGGGGGTGCATCTTCCTTCCCGAGCCCCCTTTCTGTTCCCTCATCCTGTGCAGGGAACACAGGAAAAGGCACAGTGATCCTCACCCTCTGACAGGAGACAAGCCAGTCCTCAGACAGGACCAGATGGGTGGCTTAGAAGAGCCCCAGCAGGGGCCTGTTCAAGACTATGCTGGCTGAGCCCGGAAGAAGGGACGGGCAGGGGTGATGGGGAAGAGTGTGGAGGCTGAGGGCAAGAGGCAGTAAGGGGTAGAGCTTTGAGCTGGACCATGGAGCATCCTAGATTGGAGTTCCTGCCTGCTCTGCCCTTGCCGGGTGTAGGTCTGGGTTGACCATCTCATGTCTGAAGGCTCTGTTCCCTGATCTACACACAGACACACCACCACCACCATCAAAAGCTGGATGGAAGGTTTTGAGACATCTCTAACTATCAGCACCCAGCCCCGTTGGTTCCCTACAGAGGGCTAAAAGGCCACCTGGGCTTGGGCTAGTTAGCTTCCAAGCTATTCTAAGGAGTTCTAGAAATGCTATGCAGAACACTGAAAAGACAGAGGCAGCTGGAGGAGCCTGTGCAGTTTGCTCTAGTCTCACAGGGAGAGATGTATATCAAATAATGACAGAGACTCCCGCAGGCACAAGCAGGGCCTGCATGACTTCCTTATGGACAAAACAGAAATGGGGGGGGGGGCTGGGAAGCTCAGTGGTTGAATAGTCAGTTCCAAGCCTGTGAGTGAGCACATCACACGGGGTTCTGGTGGGAGGCTCTTATGGAGGTGGCAGGGATGGTCACACTGGCTTTCCAGAGGCTCTCACAGGCACTATCAGGTCCTGCCAGAAACACGATTGATAGACTCAGATGGAGCCTTCATGGTAGACCTAGTCCAGGAGGGTCCAGAGGGAAGGGAACAATCCTTTGCTCAAATCCCTCCACTTGCTATATTAATAGGCAGGAGAGTTTCTAGGGTCTGAGTGGGTCCCATGAGCAGCTCCAAGAACGAGATGCAGAGTGGAGCCTGGTTGCTTAGAGTTCTTGAGGCCTCGGTGACCAGCCCCTTCAGCTCTCTTATTAAACTTATTTTTAAATTTTATTTATTTATTTTATGTATATTTTATGTTATTTATAGTGTGTGTTTCCCATGCTTGTATATCATGTGTGTGCTTGGTGCCTGTAGAAGCCAGAAGAGGGCACCAGATCCCCTGGGACTGGAGTTACAGATGGTTCTCAGCCACCATGTAGGAGCTGGGAATGGAACCTGAGCCCTCAGAAAAATCAGCCAGTGCTCTTAACCACTGAGCCATCTCTCCAGCACCTACAACAGCTCTTAAAATGGTCCAGCCACCTCCAAAGAGCCTTGCTCCATCACTGTATCAAAAAGTCTGCTCAGAGAGACATCATCGCTGATATCCCTGGCAGAAGACTCCAGGGCCTGGACAGGACTCCAGGTTTCTGCCAAAGCAGTGTGGTATTCATGCCAGAGAGAGTAGAGCAGGGCCCAGTAAGAAAAGATTGTAGACCCCTGTCCAGTGTGAGGAGTAGTGAGCTCTGTCTCTGAAGGCTACAAGGGAATCTGGGATGCCCACCTGTTGGGTGGGGATTTTCCCTAAACAGGAAAGTTGCTTCCTGTCATACATTTCTTAAATTTCATCTATGCACAAAATCAAGGCTAGATTGTATGTGTCAAAGTGAGTGTGACAGACACTGAAAGCAAAATAGTGCCCAGGACAGCAGTCAGTCACATCACTGTACTCTAGAACACCTGTTCTCCAATCAATCAGTGCCCAGGGCAGCAGTCAGTCACATCACTGCACTCTAGAACACCTGTTCTCCAATCAATCAGTGCCCAGGACAGCAGTCAGTCACATCACTGCACTCTAGAACACCTGTTCTCCAGTCAATCAGTGCCCAGGACAGCAGTCAGTCACATCACTGCACTCTAGAACACCTGTTCTCCAGTCAATCAGTGCCCAGGACAGCAGTCAGTCACATCACTGCACTCTAGAACACCTGTTCTCCAGTCAGTGCCCAGGACAGCAGTCACATCACTGTACTCTAGAACACCTGTTCTCCAGTCAGTGCCCAGGACAGCAGTCAGTCACATCACTGCACTCTAGAACACCTGTTCTCCAATCAGTGCCCAGGATAGCAGTCAGTCACATCACTGCACTCTAGAACACCTGTTCTCCAATCAGTGCCCAGGACAGTAGTCAGTCACATCACTGCACTCTAGAACACCTGTTCTCCAATCAATCAGTGCCCAGGATAGCAGTTAGTTACATCACTGCACTCTAGAACACCTGTTCTCCAATCAATCAGTGCCCAGGACAGTAGTCAGTCACATCACTGTACTCTAGAACACCTCTTCTCCAATTCAGTCCTCACCTGCATCAGGAGCAAATAGGTTAAAATGTATCATCCCATTTAGCAGATGGGAAATTGGGTCCCAGAGAAGAAATGAGATCAGCCCAGGGTCCTATAGCACAGCAGCCCCAGGATCCCTCAGTGGCATCTCACCTAGAGAACTTCCCAACTCCCATCCCCAAAATTATCCTACCATGCTTGCCTAGAAGAAGCAGGAACCTCCCCATATGGAAGGGCTCCCCAGCTGCCAATTCCCCCATCCAGCAGGTCACAGGTTGCTGGGGGTCCCAACTCAGAAGACTCCTCCTTCAGTATCCACGGACCCTGGGTTCTCAGCACTCAGAGAAGAGAGCATGCCAGGTCTCTGTAGGCCTGGAGCTGGGCAGAGAGGGTACAGGCTGTCTGTCAGTCCCTATGTGCTTGTGCCCCACTAAAGGGTCCAGCCACCAAATGTCCTTCAGCACCACACGGTTGAGCCAGTGCTCTGGCCCAGCCAGGCCCCATGATGGATGGCGGCTGAACACGGTGAGCCTGTCCCCAGAGCACGCAGGGTTTAAGCAATAGCCTTTTGGCTGAATATTTAAGAAGAAAATCCCTTTTTGAGAGAGAGAGAGAGAGAGAGAGAGAGAGAGAGAGAGAGAGAGAGAGAGAGAGAGAGAGAGAGAGAGAAACCAGCAAAACTAGAGGAGGGAGACAGAGAGGGAGAAACCTACCCCATCACCGCAGTCAAGGTCATAGGCACCAGTGCGGGGCGGGCATGGGCAAGGAGTCTTTAATCTGGGAGTTCAGGCTGAGGAAACTAACCGCTTGAAGCTGGAGTACATTACTGCCCTGAATGATCTGTCGGCTTCTATTAGGCTAAATATCTCTGTATAATGGGGAATTATCCTCCGAATAGGCAAAGTGCCTGCCTCTGGGGGGAGGGGCCGTGGGGCCTCTCTTGTGAGGACTCTCCCACAGTGGGTGGTGCAGGGGGCAGGACCAACCTGAAGCCTCCCCCCCTCCTCCTGGACAGTCACTATCAGGAGCTGCTTCGCCTGCCTAGTGGGGTGTGGCAGGCACCAGTCTCCCTTCCCTCTTCCAGAATCTCCTTTAGCTTCCTCCTAAAAGGACAACAGACAAGTGTCCAGGCCTGACAATGCCTCTGGTGACCTGGGGCCTCTTTAAGCCTCTGTTCCTCCATCTGTTGATGGACCTAATGACACCCAGTCACCATGCTGGTGGCAGGTGTGAGGCAGAGCACAGAGGGGACAGTTGTGCCCACCAGTGAGGATCTTACTGTCCTCTTCCTTCTCTTCGGCCCACCTAGACGCCGTAGCCTCCTCCAATGGGCCTCCTGATCCCCTCCCCTGGCCCTCCCCCCTCCACACCTGCAGTGAGGCCCTGTCTGGGCCCACCCAAGGGGACAGTTCAGGGCCCCTCACTGAAGATGCAGCCTCTGCTACTGCCGGGCACATGCTGCACCAGAAGGGCCGTTCTGGAGGCACATCCAGGCAAGATGCCAATGGGTTAGAGGACCCAGAAGAGACACCTTCCTTCTCATCCCCACCACCACAACAGGGCCTGGCACACAGCACAGATTTACAGTTATAAAGCAGGGGTTGGAAGGGGCTGGGAACAGATATGGTGGCTTGTCAGGCAAGAATGGTGGCACTCATGGAAAAGGAATCGGCACCTGAAAGCTGGCCAGGAAGCCAAAAACGCCAGGGTACAGATCTGCAAAAATAGGGAGGTGGCCAAACCATAGCAGGGCAAAGGCAGGACTCACACACACACACACACACACACACACACACACACACACACACACCCAGCAGTATAATGAAAGGTCCCAGGGAAACTGTGTATGTGGGGTGAGCATCAGGGCCTCCGTGCTTCCCTTAGCAAGACATCTCATGCCTCCCAGGGGAACAGTTCAGGGCCTCTCTGAAGACACAGCCTCTGCTACTGCAGGGCACATGCTGCACCAGGAGGGCTGTTCTGGTAGCACATCCAGGCAAGATGTCAACAAGACACACACAAAAGATGCCCACTCCCAGAGCACACAGAGACACACTGTGTTGCCCTCATACCCTGACCCTCACCCAGGCAGGTCTAAAGTTCCAGCCCAGAATCACTGCATTCTGGGAGAGCTGCTTGTTCGTTCATTCACTCATTCATTCATTCATTCATTCATTCAGCTAATTCCACCAATGCTTTGTGAGAACTAAGAATACAAAACACCTAAGATCCTGCCTTAGGGCACGCATAGGCTAGTGGAGCCATACTAGAAGGTAGAGACAATCCTGGGGTGGTGTGAATGGAAGCCAAGAGGCTTGGCAATGTGGCAAGGGGTGTCCACTTCACAGTTAGATTCAGAGAAGGGCTCCAGGGAAGGAATGTGAAGGGGTTTGGAGGAGGAAACAACAGAGCAGGGCTTTGCAGACAGAGGCAGGCTGGAGCAATGGATTGGAGAGGGAGGCCATCCCCCTCCCTCAGGGTCTGAAGGGTTTAGCTCTTATCCTCAGAGCCATCAGGAGCCTGAAGGGTTTTAAGTGGGGAATGACAGGGACCAATTTGTGCTTCAGAAAGATCTTGCTGGATGCCACCAGGTGGAGGATGGATTACAAGGGAGAAGCTGGCAGTGAGCCAAGCTGAGAAGAGAGCGGAGGGCAGGGAGGGTGGGTGGAGCCTACGGATGGTGGTAGGTGAAGGGATGGAGAGGCGGGGCCATCTGCAGTGAAGTCGCACTTCCAACACCCTGTGCAGCAGCATCCTCTTGCACACCCTTGGTGCCTGCTGTCCAAACAACACAGTCAGGCCTTGCCAAGCCCTTGTAAGACATCAGCTACTTTGATCTCCACAATGCTCTGGTGGCACACACAAGCCAGAACTTGTCCCTTGGTTCCGCAATTCAACAAGCGTTTATTAGGAGCCTATTATGTTCCAGGCATCATTCTATCCTGCTCAACATCTGGGGATACTGAGACCCTGAAGCACTGCCCAGGAGTTCTAGGAGGCCAACAAAAAGTCTGGCTTAGAGATGCTGTCTAGAGCTGGGGGTGGATGCAAGGCAGAAGCTGTGGAATGAGGAACCTGGGGAGAGGTGGCCCATCCACAAGCTCAAGATGAGCTCCAGGCTGGAGGGAGAATGGGAAGGTGGAGACACCGGGAGAGAGGTGTGGCCATGGTGGAGGGTGGTGGCCTCTATGAGCCAGAGCTGAAAGGACGCCAGGGGCGCAGACCAGGAATGTCAAAGTCATTAGGTCCACAGGAAAGGGTATGCAGGAAGGCTCTAAGGAATATGGAACTGGGCTGAGCCCTATGAGGTGGCATAGGGAGATGGGAAGTGGAGACGCAGGAAGCTCTGTAGACCACCACCACCACCACCACCACCACCACCACCCCGTGGACTGTGCTAATAGAAACCCAGTGTTTTCACCTTAGGCTACATGCTATACACTCAAGCCAGCTAAGATCACTGGCATGGTAGGAGCCACCATGATGGAATCCTCCAAGGTCAGTTCCATTTCCTTCAAGCCCAGCCCTCTCTCCTTGGGCATTCACATTTGCTGTTGAAGACCCGAAAATCTCCTTCATTCCTGAGCCCTCCTCTTATCATTAGCAAACAGGGATACCCCTAACTCACAGCAACTAGTCTAGTACCTGGCAGGCACGTAGGTGCACACTAAAGATTACCTCCTATCCCATCCTCGTAACTGGGCCTTTTGGAGTCTGCTCCTCAGCATCCCTACTACCTCAGACACGCTGTTTAATTAACTGCCATTGACCTGAGTTTAACAACCAGCCAGTTGGTAGCCATGTGATCGGACTAGAATGCTGTCCAGGAAGTAAGTGGGGCAAGGATGAGACCAAAGCCAAGGTCACGGTGTCAGAGGTCCTGTTCTTACCACACACACCAGCACTCTTGGAGATGTAGAAGACCCTCATGGGAGTCTGGGAAGATGGCTGGGGACAAGCTCCACTCAGGAGGGCCCCTCTGCCCTCAAACATGTCCTCATGTCTCCTTATAGCAGCAGCCCTATGAGCTACTTCCTCCAATATAGCCACCCAACGTCTTGGAATCTGCCTCACTGTATGCCAGGCCTGTCCCAAGCCAGAGCACTGGAGAGAAATGGAAAATAAGTCAAAAGAAGGCACTAACTCTGGGAGAAGAATCAGATCCTGGAAACCCTAGCGTGGTGGTGACTTTCAACTGATTGAGGCTCTCCTGGTAGGCTGTCCTATCACTATGATGATGGCTCACTACTTATACCCCTAAAAATAGCAGCTAAAGCGTCTGGGGCATGTCTTAGGGTTTCTGTTGCTGTGGTAAACAGCATGACCAAAAGCAATGTAGGGAAGAAAGGGTTTGTTTCATCCAGAGAAGTCAGGGCAGACCTCAAGGCAGAAACCTGGAGGCAGGAGCTGATGCAGAGGCCATGGAGGAGTGCTGTTTACCAGCTTACTCCTTATAATTACTTAGCCTGCCTTCTTATACCATGCAGGACCATCCACCCAGGGGTGGCACCACCACCATGGCCTGGGACCTCCCATATCAATCACTAATTAAGAAAATATACTACAGGTTGCCTACAGGCCAGTCTGGTGTGGCATTTTTTCCAATTGATGTCTCCGCTTCCCAAATGATTATAACTTCTATCAATCTGACATAAACCCAGCCAGTACAGGGCACTTTCTCTGTGCCACGCTCGATGTGAGTGATTTGTGTCCAGAGGTATCAGGGTGGATCTGAGGCCAAGGTTGCCCCCTTCCAAAGCTACCAGTTTGGCTAGGAGATGGGTGGAGCTGCTGGCTGGGGTCTGGGTCTTGAGCCAGCTACAGGCAGGGGGTAGACTGAGTGGGTACCACGCTGGATCCAGAGATCCAAGTTGAATTACTCCAAGTATTTTTCAGCCTCACTCCAAGTGGCTGCTGTTGCTGAATCTGCGTAAGTGGAGAAGGAAAGAACCTTCCAGAAACAGTCCAGAGGCCACAAAGTCAGAAGTTGCTTAAGCTGCAGCAGCAAGCCTGGGACTAGGTTGTAGGGAGAGCTGAGAAGATGACATAAAGGACAAAGCCTCGCTTTGGCTTCCGATGGCTCTCTCCCCTCTCCACCCCTGCCTCAAAGCATTGCATCCCCACGGTGGGGTGAAGACCCAGGGGTTGGGGAGCCTGATGCTGCCAGTAGAGCCTGAATGGACTTGGACAGAGACAGAGTGTTGAGGGACTACAACATGGAATTAGGAGAGCAGCTAACACATGGAGTAGAGGAAAGTCCAGAAGGTCAGGTATCATGGCGCCACGCTGGATCATCACTCTTGGAGTCTCACAAGAAGGTCAACATCTAGAACTATTGGCAGTGGGAGGTGCGACTCTGGAGCCATGAGATCTTCCAAGTGACTCACAAATGGAAAGACTCTTGTTGCTGAGAAATGTTAGAGGGTCTGCTCCCACTCAGAAGACCCAGCTCCTTGGTGCATTAGTGGCTTTTCAGACCCTGCAAGGGGTCTGACCTGAGATGGGGAACACTGGCAGCTAGAGGTAGACGTCTCAGGGTCTAGCCTCCATCCTCCAATACACTGTGTGTCTTGGGCTCAAATCCAGCACCAGGTGTCCATTCCTATAAAGAAGAAGGGGTAGTTCTCATGCCTCAACTTCCTGGAAGGAAAGGAGGGAATGTTTGTGGGGATATCAGGGGCACCGGGAAGGATCCTTCACAGATCTGAAATCGGAGGCCACAGCGTCTCAAATGCCTCTCTCTAGTGGAGCAGTTACATCGCTTTACCTGTGGGAGGTCAAACCTCAGACCCTGGGTCCTATGGGGTCTGTGGACAGGCTCTGCTCAGCCCTAACTCTGGAAGCACAAGATCTGCTCACATGCCTCAGACCACAGAGGAGGGTCCCCTGGTCTACCCACAGCCCAGTTACCATTCCAAGGGAATAACCCGAGTCCAGATGCAAGGGGAGGAAGATTCAATCAGAGGTCTTGCTGGTCAGGGTGAGAGCTTGGAAGGTCCCTCCCAGTTCCAGAGGACGGTAAGGGAGAAGGGGACAAGGAGTTGGAATCTAAGCTAAACTACTGACTTGCTGGACAACCTTATAGCGTCTTTTACCTTTTGAGTTCCGGTTTTTCTTAATCTGTAACTGTGACAATAACAGCCATCACTCAGTGTCCATGCAGCATCCACTGTGAGAAGCTGTGGGAAGACTGTCATCATCGGGCTTCTGCCCAGGGATTTAAGATTTGCTAGTCAAGGCTCCGCGTGTGTGACATCAGCCTTGGACGTCTAATAAGTCCCACGGGAAGACAGGCGGAGTTTGCACAGGGAGCAGAGATGAAAGACAGCATCCGTTCTGGCTACACACTAAGCCTGATTTGGGCCACACGCTGAGCCTTGATCCAGGTCACACACCCAACCCTGAGCCTGGTCACACATTGGGCCTTGGCCTGATCCCACACTAGTCCCTGATCCAGTCACACACGTGCCCTGATTCTGGTCATAGACTAAGGCTGCCCCTGGCTCAGCGTCCCCCACATTGTGGGTTCTCACCATGTTTGCAGTATAGTCACCAGTTACTGTGACCAGTTGTACCTGGAGCAACGTCAATCTAGGAGTCTAGATTTCTCATTTTGTATAAAAAGCTGCTGCATTTATCCTGCTGACCAGGAGCACTCCCATTGGGCTTTAGGGGACAGTATACTCTGAGATTGGGGTAGCCCTGGTGAAGCCTGTGGTGGCAACAGGACATGACCTGGCCAGCGACACTTACAATGCCACCTCTCATCCCTTCTGAACTATCTCATCCCGGGGAGAAGAGGACCTTGCTGTTCCTAAGTCCCCTCCTAGTCACTGTCTACGCTATCTCTTGTCTTCCTTCGGTGCTGCTGGCTTCTACCTGAGGCTTTCCCTAGTGCACATGGGCATGTGTGCATGTGTGTATGTGTGCATGTGTGCATGTGTGCATGTGTGCTCACGCATACACACATGCAGGGACATACCATACACTGTTCAGTCCTGCTTCGGTCACCCACCCTGCAGAGTGTTGCTCCCATCTTCCTTCCACAAGCCACAGCCTAGAGGTGTTTTTCAGCTCTGCTGAGAAGGCAGGAGGCTGGGGGTCCTCGGTGAGCAAGGGAAAGGGGCTCAGGTCTCACCATGCGGTGGGGACATAGTCTATGGTAGACTCAGGACATTAATGGGGCCCAATCCGGTTTCTACCCAGGTTTGGAGCCACCAAGGAGCTTTGCTCCTCTCTGCCTAGCTCAGCCTGAGGAGAAGGGCCCTGGGTGGAGCAGGCAAGCTCCACTCTTCCTCCAAGTCCAGGGGGACCAGGGGAGTCTTGGAGCTGCCCTGCCCTGACCAGTGGAAGAATGTTGTTGGGTCCTTCCTCACACACAGTGAGGCCAAGAGCTGATCTGCCCTATCTTCCCAAGGTGCTGAGGCCTGCTAGCCAAGGGCACTCTGTGGGGTGTTAGGGGACAGTATGCTCTGAGTCCAGAGATGGCCTTGGGTGGAGACTAAGGTTCAATGGAGAGATGCTGGACTCAACAACACCAATGCACTTCTCACATCCTCTGACCAAGTGCTCTTCCTCTCCCGTGCCAAAGACGGGGGAACGGCATCAGAAGTTGGGGACTCTAGATCCATACCCTGGCTCTAAGCATTAGAGGCTGTGTGGCCTTGGCAGAGATATGTCACCCCTCTGACCTTTGAATCCCTCATCTGAAGAATGGGGGTGAAAACATGTGAACTTCACAGTGGCTGCAGCTCAGACGCTTGTCATCTTCCACGGGTGAACCTGCCAACCACTCACCCTCCATCTTTCCACTCCAGGCCTCGGCCTCTGGGAAGGTTGGAACTGTTTCAGCCGGAGGCCTGGGAGCCCCTGCACTCTCTAGGCCAGCACACTGAGTCTCCGGCCCACACTGCACTGAGCACCCACTCTTGGCCAGGCCCACCTCCACCCTCCAGATCACAGAGTTTCTCACCCTGTGTCCCTGTGTCCATCACTCAACACTCCCCTGGAAGACAGGCCTAAGTTAGATTAGGTCCTTTCCACGTGTGAAACCTAACTCCAAGGGGCTCAGTATTTAAGAGCGCACACTGCTCTTACAGAGGACATGAGTTCAGTTCCCAGCACCCACAGCAGACAGTTCACAGCTGTCTGTAACTCCAGCTCTAGGTAATCTGATGCCCTCTTCTGGCTTCCATAGGCACCGCACACACATGCACAAACCCACATTCAGACATATACACAATTAAACATAAAAATAAAATATTAAAAAGTTAACTCCAACAACTTCTATGCTTTTTACATGACCCAGACTCAGCCCAACATAGCTAAGCCTTCCTTCCTATCTCCATATCCTCCTGTGCTCCTCCACACCAGGGCTCTGTCCCCTTGGTGTACACTGCCCCCTCCGCCACAGCTGTCTGACCATGGAGTAAGACATCTCCTCAGAGAAGCCCTCCAAGACTGTCCTGTCTGACTGTCTACATTCTCTAGCATTCCCTTGTCACCATTTGCTGTTACACCCTGAGCAAAGGCTCCTGGGAAATGGCGGGGTCCATTCCTGACCTATGCCCAGGACTAACCAGTAGCACATGTGGCCACAGCCATCACTCACCATGATCCTGAAGAAGAAAGAGCTCGGAAGGGTCATGTGACTTGCCCATGACCACACCATCAGAAGAGACAGAGTGTGGGGCCATGTCAGTACTTAAACCCTGACAACAGGGAGCCTCCACACGGTTGGGGACAGGATGGAATCCTATTTTAGAAGGTCCTGGGCAGAGACTAGGCACATGGCTGAAGGTGAGAACTAATTTAGTGACCTGCAGAGTCCTAATCCACTGTGATGCTGTGGGCCACTGGAAAAGCTCCTCCTGCCCCCAGACAGACTTAGGAAGAGGCAGGGTTGTCCCAGTGCCTGGAGGACACCGGTTATCAGACCCTAGGAAAGGGTGTGGTCCCAGCTGGAGACAGCTCTCCTCACACCCAGAGAGACTGACCTCCTAGGCCACCAACAGTGATGAGGGTGTCCAGGTCCCAGCACAGCAGAGCCCGGAAGGGTGACATGGAGGGAGGAGCCCTCTCCTAGTGGCCAAACTAGGGCCTGGTGAGCCCAGCCCACCGATTTGACAGCAGCAGCTCCAACTTGTTCAGAATCTGTCTTGCGCAAAGTAATTACAGTTCTTCCTGTGTAATGAGATGGTTTTTAAAGGCCATTCAAGAGAAATTTCCTATAATGAGGTGAAGGGGTTTACAGTGTTAGACATCAAGGCAGCTGGTAATTGGAGGGACCCAGGCTGAGCCCTGGAGTGAAGTGTTGGGAGTTTGCACATCTAAAAGGCGTGAGCAAGTGAGCAAGAGGAGCAGGAGGCTGGACCAGGAGTCCTGGGAAAGAAGTTTCTGCCTTAGCAGTAGCCTGGTGTGTGTTGTGGGACAGATTTGGCCTGAGAAGGCTGGAATCCTGTTGGGCAGATGGGAGTGATGGTCTGGGCTGGGGGGATGGGAGGGGCTTGTGGGGTGGAAGTTCAGAGGGGAAATGAAGAAATGAAGAAGGCACTGGGCTTCAGTGTCCCACAGATCTCTGCAGACAAGCCTAGGAAGAAGGCAATCATACTGAAATAGGGTGAGTTCTAACCCAGTGCCGATGTTCATAGGCAGACCATTTCTACACACACACACACACACACACACACACACACACACACACACACACACACAGAGTTACTGAAAGACAGAAGCAACATGATACAGCCACAAATCAGAGCACCCAAAGACTGCCAGCAGCCACCAGAAGCTGGATAAGGTGAGAAGAGACCTCCCTGGAGCCTTCAGGGACCAACCAGTCTATCACCTTGATTTCAGACAGACAGCCTGCAAAAAAACGGCACAGAGGAAATTCTACTGTTTGAAGCCGCCCCGTTGGTAGTAACTTACAGCACCCCAGGAAACTAATGCAACGGCCATTCTAATGGCTGCCACTGTCCAGTGGGAACGGTGACCACGAGAGTGAATGAGTGTCCCATTTCCAGAGGTATGCAAGCAAACCCGGCAGGTCCTCAGCAGGCCCAACACCTCATTTACTCTCTCATGGAGCTCACTCTGTGCAGCTCAGGGAACAGAACATGACAGGGTTATCATCTCTAGCCCACAAACTTGGAAACTGAAGCATATAACCCACCCAAGAGCACAAACAGATGGTTGGAGCCAGCAGCAGGCCTGGCCTCCAGGAGTCAGGACAGCCAGCCTTTGGCTCCCTACTGTATACGCCCAGTATTCCAGTCTTCCTTTTGAATGGGAGTTGCCTCTAAGTCAGTGGTGGCTCAGCAACCTAAAAGGCAGAAACTCCAATCTCCCAGAACCCAGTGGTTCCCAGGTAAATGAATCCCGGGGCAGGGGGGCGTTGGGGGGGCATTCCCAAGCCACCCTGTGGTGATTTGAATGAAAATGAACCCTATAGGGTCATATGTCTGCATACTTGGTCCCCAGTTGGTGGAACTGTTTGGGTAGGATTAGAGGGTATGGTCTTATTGGAGGAGGTGTGTCACTGGGGGCAGGCTTTGAGGTTTTAAAAGACTCTTGCATGGGCCGGGCAGTGGTGGTACACACCTTTAATCCTCAGCACATGGGAGACAGAGGCAGGCAAATCTCTGAGTTCAAGACCAGCCTGGGCTACACAGAGAAGCCCTGTCTCAAAAAATAGAATAGGATAGCATAGCATAGGATAGGATAGGGTAGGATAGGATAGGATAGCATAGCATAGGATAGGATAGGATAGCATAGAATAGCATAGCATAGGATAGGATAGGATAGGATAGGATAGGATAGGATAGGATAGCATAGAATAGCATAGGATAGGATAGCAGAGCATAGGATAGGATAGCATAGCATAGGATAGGATAGGATATGATAGCATAGCATAGCATAGCATAGCATAGCATAGGATAGGATAAGATATGATAGCATAGCATAGCATAGGATAGGATAGCATAGCATAGCATAGCATAGCATAGGATAGGATAGGCTAGCATAGCATAGGATAGGATAGGATAGGATAGGATAGAATAGCATAGCATAGGATAGGATAGGATAGGATAGGATAGGATAGGATAGCATAGAATAGCATAGGATAGGATAGCATAGCATAGGATAGGATAGCATAGCATAGGATAGCATAGCATAGGATAGGACAGGATATGATAGCATAGCATAGCATAGCATAGCATAGCATAGCATAGGATAGGATAGCATAGCATAGCATAGCATAGCATAGCATAGCATAGGATAGGATAGGATAGCATAGCATAGCATAGCATAGCATAGCATAGCATAGCATAGGATAGGATAGCATAGAACAGGATAGCATAGGATAGGATAGAACAGGACAGGACAGGACAGGACAGGATAGCATAGGATAGCATAGCATAGGATAGGATAGGATAGGATAGGATAGGATAGGATAGGATAGGATAGGATAGGATAGCATAGAACAGGACAGCATAGGATAGGATAGGACAGGACAGGACAGGATAGCATAGGATAGCATAGCATAGCATAGGATAGGATAGGATAGGATAGCATAGCATAGGATAGGATAGCATAGGATAGGATAACATAGGATAGCATAGGATAGGATAGCATAGGATAGGATAGCATAGGATAGACCCTGCAATCCCCAGTACTCTCTCTGCTTTGTGGTTTGGATCAAGATGTGAACTCTCAGCTCTTCCTGCCCTCTGCCATCATGCACTCTGACCCTCTGGAGCTGTAAGCCAAATTAAACACTTCCCTTTACGAATCACCTTGGACATGGGGTTTTATCACAGCAACAGAGAAGTAACTAAGACACAGTCCAAGCCCTTCAAATGGCACTGCTGTAGGTCTTTGCCTCTGTGAGTAGCACCAGCTTCTCAGAGGGCACTATGCAAAGGAAGAGGCTATACTAGCCAACAAGCTTTTACTAAGCAACTACCATGTGCATTATGGTGGTGCTAGCCAGGAGAAGGCAGGAGCCTGCCTTTTCTTGGGGACAGAGACCCCACGGAATTGCCAGAGCAAATCTGACCTCTGGCTGGTTATCTAGAACTCATAAAGCAGACAGAGTTGATGTCTCTGGGCACCTTAGGTTGGGGCAGTAAGGAGGGCAGAACTCCAAGACAAAGAATAAGAAAAGTATGTCCTGAGAATGGTCCCTTGTCCCTGTAGGGATGACAAGAGCTTACTGAGGTCCTGCAGCCCACTCCTACAAAGCAAAAATCCCTCTGGTGTCTGGAGAGCTTCGCAGAGGCATGGAATAAAACAGCAGGGCTGAGGCAGCCTTGCTACCTAAACAGCCTCGCCAGCCCAGGCAGCCTGGCCTTAAATGGTGGCTAATTGGCAGTGAGTGGCCCAGGGACCCGAGGAACAGACTTTGAAATCACCTGGTGTGACGTGTCCAGCAGGAACAATGGGCCACCCAGCCGGCATCGAGTTGCAGCTCCTTCTAATTAGGTGTCGCTTTGAACACGGAGGCATCAGATTAATGAGGTTCCCAGCGCTCTCTCTTGCAGCACCATGGCGGGCTGCCTCTGTTCTCTGATCACAGTTTGATGCCAAAACCTTGTTCTCTAAATCAAAGGTTCTCCCCAAACTCCTGCACTTTCTGCCATGCCTTGGGTTTGTGCTGGCATCTCTGCCAGGGAGTTAAGCCTTCACCTCTTTTTCCGCCATGCCTTCCCTCCAAGGACCAGCTTGTGTGTCGCCGGGAGAGGTTCTGCAGGGCCAGCAGGGGTCCCTCCTGCAGCCCACGTGGGGGGCACCAGACATTGCTGGGGTGGCCCCATTTTCCAGCGCATACAGCTCAAGGACACACAGCAGGCTGGCCCACCACACCCCCAGCTGAAGGCCCCTCCAACACAGCTCTTGGCAGCCTGGGGCATGTGCAGCCTTGGGGGATCCGCTGGCTAGTTGCCCGCCATTGGCATCTGTTCACCAGCCTTCAGAGGGGTTGAAACATCTGCAAGAGCCAGCATGCTTGGCCTCCCGCTCTGGCAGCTTGCCTTCTCCCCTGCCCCTCTGGACCTTCCCTACCAGACTCTCTCCCTTCTTCCCCCAGGATGCTCCCCTCTCTCTTCTCCATTTCACTAACACCTCCAGCCTTTCAGAGCCCCACCCTACCTGGCTCTTCGCTTGTCAGCAGAGATGCTGGCTCTTTATTTACTTCTGTAGGAATGTACAGTCCCTAATCTGTTCCCTTGAACAACCCCCTTTCGGCCCTGTACCCCACTGGTTAATGTGACTACCTTTGCTCATTATTTCTCCCCCGTGAGACTGTGGCCAGGAGCAGCATTTGCGTGACCTCTGTGTCCCCTGCAGTAAAGACTGCCTGACACAGAAGATCCTCCTTTGACACAGTGGGGCAATAGGGAGAGAAACACCACCTCGTCCTTAGTTATCTGCCACATGGGAATGAAGCCCTCAACCTGCTTCCTTGGGGGGCTCCTGGACCATCCAGAGGGACACTAGGAAAAGTACACACAGGTGTGGGGTGGGGTGAGGCACTCTAGAGGGAGGGGTACCTCTAGGGAGAGCATAAGTGATAACAAGAGCCTGGGGCAGGGGCAAGTCAATGTCGATTACTCTCTCCAAGCCTGAGTTTCCCTGCATATAAACCAGGCTGGCCTAGGACACACAGGATGTATGCGTTGCAATCCACTCTAGCACTTAGGGGGAGTATGGAGAGTTTTAGGCTAGCCTAGGCTACATAGCTAGACCCTGCTTCAAAAGAAAAAGAAATCCACTCTTCAGTCTTCGCCTCTGGAGCACACACCATTAACTGGCTCTATTTTAGAGATAAAGAAAAGCCAGGCCTGTCATAGGAGGGGCACTGCTCAAGCCCTGGCAGCCCACTGGCACCAGAATCAGGCCTCTGCTGCCCGCCCCCCCCCCCCCCCGCACCGCCCCCAGGCCAAACAGCCCTTCTAGGCTGTGGCAGGGTCTGCTGTTCCTGAGCCTCGCTTAGCTCTGGGCCTCTTTTCCCGTCTGAGAGGCAGGCACACAGCTATGTTTTGTGGATGCTTTTTGCTGGGCCTGGGTAGGCCAAGACACTTCCTGGCCTCCTCCCAGAATTCAGGTAGAAAGTCCTCCTGTCCAGACACTCCTGACCCTTGATGTCCCCTCATCTGCTGTGCAGCTTCCTGGCAAGCGTCCCCACCTCTGGACGGCTCTGGTTTACTCCAGTACACCTACCCCTGCCATCTTTTTGGTGATTTAACCGTGCTTGGTGGCCAGCGCCAAGGCCCTCTGCTCTCTGTCTAGTCACCCCTGTGACCTTGGCTCCGTTCCTTCCTGCTTGTCTCCCGAGCCACAGTCTGGCCCAGTTACCCTTGGTCCTTGGTCAAACCTTCAGCTCCTTTATCACAGCTCCTCCTTGCCATCATTTCTTGCCCAGGGTGAGAGCTCATGGCCATCAGTGTATTTAACACTCAAATGCTCCCTAGCAGCTTCTTCATACTCCTCTCTCCCCAGGACGAACGAGCCAGTCCCCTTTTGGCTCCCAGGGTGGGGGAAGCCGCATGTACTTGGAAAAAATGGTCCCCAAGAAAGACTCTAGGGCTCGTTGGCCAGTGGCCCCAGGACCACCCAACTCCAGCTGCTGCAGCTCACGACCGCTCTCTACATGGCACTATGCCCCTTTTCTCACTTATCTCTACTTACCATTTATATGGAACTGATACTACATATCATTTTCACAGAGGAGGCAGATACCAGCAGAGGTGCCTGGTACCTGCCCACACGTTTCAGCAGTCCTTACCCAAGGACAGCCTTACTGTCAAAAGCTCACACCCATCACCTGTAAACCCACGGTGTCTTTACTGGACCCTTGTCCTTTCTGTCAGTGGTCACATGGTGGGCTCTCCCATGATTTAGAAGGGTCATCTCTTGCTGGGACAGATGGCTCAGGCCTGTAATCCTAGCCACGTGGGAAGCTGATGGAGGAGGACCTGGAGTAGTTCAAGGCCTGCCTGGCTATGGAGTGAATTCCAGGCCCAGGCCCTGCCTGGCTATGGAGTGAGTTCCAAGCCCAGGCCCTGCCTGGCTATGGAGTGAATTCCAGGCCCAGGCCCTGCCTGACTATGGAGTGAGTTCCAAGCCCAGGCCCTGCCTGGCTATGGAGTGAGTTCCAAGCCCAGGCCCTGCCTGGCTATGGAGTGATTTCCAGGCCCAGGCCCTGCCTGGCTATGGAGTGAGTTCCAGGCCAACCTAAAGACTTAGCTAGGCTATCTCAAAGCAACAAGTACAAAGAAGACTGAAGATGAACTCAGTGCACATGCTCAGAATGTGCAAGACTCTTGGTTCAATCCCCAGAAGTTCAAAAAAGAAAGAGAGGGTGGGAGGGAGGAGGAGGAGGAGGAGGAGGAGGAGGAGGAGGAGGAGGAGGAGGAAGTCCACTCCCCTAATTTTGCTGAGTTGAAAATAAAGCAATCTCAGGCCAAACATGGTGACATACACCTACCAACTACCAGCACTCAAGAGGCAGAGGCAAGGGGGTTGTGAGTTCCAGGCCAGCCTAAGCCACACAGTAAGACCTTGTCTCAAAAGTAAAATAAAACAACAGTAACAATTTTGACCCTAGGTTATATACAATTTGATTATAAATAACATTTATAAGACAGCAACATTAAGCAGATGGAGGATGAATCCATGGGGGAAGGGAAGGTGTGGTGGCATTCGTAACCTTGCCATGAGCTTCAGGTCCCTTCTGACTGAGGTGGCAGTTGCATGGAGCTGTGACAAAGTCTAGAAAATATGCACACCACAGAGTGCCCATCTAGCTGGTGAGATCTGCACAGGGTGCTACCGGCCCATCCTGTGTTGGAGGTATGCAAGACGTGGTCCAGAGAAGGCAGTCACTGCAGACACCTCTGCCTTTTTCGGTGGCCCCTCTCCTGGGTTCTATGTTGGCTCTAGGTGTGTTTCCTTCACCCCTCCTGTGGCTCCTCCCCCCTCAGCTCTGCCACCATCCAACCCTAGACCCGTGTTCCCTGCCTGGTGACCTTAGCTGTGTTAGGCCCTCAGCATCATGCACAGCGGCTGGTTCCCATGTTCCAGCCTTGCTCCAGTCCCTCCTGACCTCTGTTCTTGACAGTCCAGCAGTTCGTGGGTCAGTTCTGGGTGAAGGGGGCATCAAAAACAAACTAGACAGGACTAGGCAGATGGCTTAATGGTTAAGATCACTGATTGCTCATACAGAGGCCCTAGGTTCAATTCCCAGCACCATGTAATGGTTCACAATCATCTGTAATTCCAGTTCCAGGGGATCTGACAGCCTTTTCTAAACTCCATGGTCACCAGGCATGCATGTGGTGCACATACATACAGACATACAAATAAAACATTCATACGTGAAATAAATAAATAGATAGATAAATAAATAAATAAATGAACAAATAAATCTTTAAAAGACAAAAACAAAAACAAAACCTATCCCTCCCGAGTTCTGAACTTTCAATTCTCTGGTCTCAGGAGAAGGCCAGAAAATACCAGGCAGGAAGTGAGGGTCCTTCTTTGCCTCCTTCTCTGCCCCACTTTGCCTCCATGGTAGCTCTAAAATCATCTACCTGTCTCGATCCCACGATAGCCTTCAGGCAGAATCCCCCATCTCTTTCTCTACACCCTCCCCCACCCTCCTGCAGCAGCGTCCTTTCTAAACGGTCAATCAGTAGCCTCCCGTGTTGACAAATCATGAGCTTGTCGCTGCCCCACAGAGAGCCTGATCCTTGTCACCTGATCCCCAGAGAGCCCTGCATGCCTGTGTGTGACCCCCTCCCATCTCATTGCTTCCTTCTTCCTGCCCAGGCTCTCTCTCTCTCTCTCTCTCTCTCTCTCTCTCTCTCTCTCACAGGTGTTTTCATCAAGGAATCCCTCTGTACCCATCACTACCCATCCCCTGAGGAGCTTACACACAACACTCGAGCACAGTAGGCCCTTGGTCATGCTAGATGAGCATCTCCCAACATCCTCTCCTTCCCCCCGTGAGGCTGGCTGGTCTGTGCCCAAAGAAAGATGCATGTATGTGTCTCCAAATAACCAATACTTCACTCTCCTCCAAACAATAGCTGATACCCAAATGACATGATGGCACGATAATTTCCGCCTCCTGGTTAAGCTGCCTCGTGCAGTCAACGCGGCCTGTTTATAGCCCCAGGAGGACAGCCGCTATAACACGCCATAGTAGTCAATGGGTGGAGTCCTCTGTTTAGACACCCAGGAGTTGGTCACCAGGGCACTGCTCCCTAGATGGAATGCAGTGATGAGCCTGGGATAAGAATGAGACTGCACTGTCCACCCTGAGGGGACTGTGGACCCAGGCAGGGTCCCAGGCTTTGCACCTGGTGCATAGGATGGAGTGTTGCCATCCTTTCCATACACAGCAGGCATTCAGAGTGAACACATAATGTCACTTGGCATGGCCTACTAGGCTTAGTGTCTGACATGGACAGGACCAGCTGAGGGGTGAGTGTGGCTAGGAGAATTTGACTAAGCCGGTCATACTGTTGGAGTGAGTGGGGTCCCATGAACCATCACAAGCAGTCCTGAGAGGTAGTGAGCTCCCTGTTCACAGAGGTGCTTAGGCAGGGCAGCACACAGTGGGCAGATAGTGTAGATGGTAAGCCCTCTGCAGTTCCCCAGCATTGGGATCGAGCCCTGTGTGGAGTAGAGCTTCAGGGTCCGATGATACCAGCTCCAACCCTGTCTCTGCCCCAGCAGCCTGGGTGGCCCGGCATGTCCCCAGCAGTGCTCAGCTGCAGACTCATTTCTCCAGGAGGAGGTTGACTGTCACTAGCAGGTACCTAGTGGACACTTAGTCCATCCTCTCCTGTGCTGGGGCCTGTAACCGGTCTCTGCTTCTTTCTGAATCAACGCACACATCCCTTAGTACTGCCTGTCCCATAGCTTTCATCTACCTTCATCTCACCCGGCTGACCAGTGGTGGGTGCTGGCCTCTTCCTTGCCAGCAGGTAGCCTACCCTTCAAGAGTTTGAGGCTGGTGTGCCTCGCAAGATTCTGGTGTCTTACAGTCACTTGCTTTAAGGAAGGGAGCATGCCGCAGGGGTAGCCGACAATAATGGCCATAAGCGTTTGCTCCATAAAGTGTCATTTACCAGCAACTAACTCATTCAGTCTCCACAGTGAAGTGCTGAAGGACACACTAGCCCTTTCTTTCTGTTTTTTGCTTGTTTGGTTGGTTAGTTTGTTTTATTTTGATGTGCGTGTGTGTTGGTGAGGACATATGGGCTATGTCCCTCAGCCCTTCTCTTTTCTTGCTTTTTATTTTGGAGACAGGGTCTTACAAGGTAGCTCATGCTGGCCTTGAACTTGTCTTCTCCTTCCTCAGCCTCCTGAACTTCGAGGTCTACAATACCACGCACAGCCAGGAAGACACTGTTCTTACCTTCATGTTACAAGTGAGGAACTGAAGAAACAGAGCAAGCGATTTGTCTTAAGTCACAAAGGAGGAAGCTCAGAGGGCCATGGAAGGCTGAAGGTTATGTTGGGTGCGGGGTGATGATGGAACTCCGTGATCGTGGAGAGCAGCACACACACAGAAACACATGCATTCAAACACACACACACACACACACACACACACACACACATACACACACACACACACACACACACACACACACACACACACAGCCATGCAATACTTGTGAACACACCCAGACCCGTGTGACACGTGAGTGAAGGTCCATGAGTGCCACTTTTACACACGCCCGCCTCTCTCCTTGCCTCCTTCCAAGGCACTGCAGGCAGGGTGAAGAGGGGAAACTGAGGTTGCCCGGGCACATGTGGTGTCAGGGCTGTCCTCGATGTGGAGTTTCGGTCCTGACCCACCCATGTGACAAGATCCTTTACCTAGATGGTGACTTTGATTCTCACAGAGGATTAAACATTCCTGCCAGATCACACACGTCAGGGTATCTAGGAAACTGCTGACAAATGCTTTCTCACACTACCCCGGGGGTCTCCAGAGTCCCCAATTCCAGACCTTTTCCCTCTTCCTATTTGCCGTGAGCAGGTCAGAAATAATAAGACCATGATGAGGGGAAATTAAGGTGGCAGAAAAGAGGAGGGGGAGGACCAGAGCGACAAGCTGAACTGTGGCATGCCGCCCAGCAACCTGCACAACCCTCAGCTGCCCCGCGGCTACCAGTGAAAGGAGCCCGGGCAGGCAGGAGTTAACTCTCTGCCGTGGAGCAGAAAATGAGGTTCCAGTTATTAGTTGATTTATTGCTCTGTCCTCAATCTGCGCTCAGGTCCTGGAAGGAAATGTTCCACTCGAAAGCATTAAGCGTCTTCAAAGAGCAGAGGCATTAAAAATTGAAATCATAAAGTAGACACGTAAATACAGTGGAGGTGAGAGGGGGCAGCCCAAAGCAGGCCTGGTGGGAGGGCCAAGCCAGGCCCAGATACTACTGGACCAGGCTTCCACATGCATGTAAGAGCCGCCGCCGGTGTCTAGAAACAAGGGCTGTTCGGTAAGAACCTCTCTACCAGCACCTGTTTCTGAAGGCTCAGGGCTGCTCTACCCCAGACAGGACTCTCTGGGGGTTAGGGGTCATGTACTCAGCAGGAGCCTGATACAATATCAATATCAAATATCAGGGGAGAGGAGTAGAGCACGTATTAGGAAACCCCAGCACAGAGGAGTGAATTCAGAGTCCCCTAGGGGATATGCTGGGGGGTGGTGATGGAACTCCATGACCGTGGAGAGCAGCACACACAGAAACACATGCACACAAACACACACACAGCCAGGCAACACTTGACCTTGAACCTTGCCCCATCGCTTCCATCCTTCCTCTCACCCACCTGTTCAACTACTCCAGGAAGCCACCCCGACTTGATGGGCACTGGCCTTTCCTGGCCAGCAGGAAGGAGTTTGAAGCTGGTGTGACTAGTGGGATTCTGGTGTCTTCCTCAGATGAGGTGAACCCAAGTGCTCCTGCCCTGTCACTGGCATGAGTGTTAGGGGGAGTCACTGGCAGGTCCCCCCACCCAGTGACTGGTCCACCCACACACACCAGACTAGGGTCCAGTGAGCTGAAGCAGTGAAGACTGCCCCCAGACATGCATGTTAAAAAGCCACATGTATTTGTGTACAGAAGCAGGTTCACAGACCACGTACATGTGTACCATTTTTAAAACACATGCTTGCATGTACACATGTGTGTGCCAACAGTGGCACACGTGGACAGGCACTATCTCCCATACTCATGTACACATGACAATGTACACTCATGTGGCCATACCCATAAAGCTGTAATTCACACATCTATATATACATATGAAAACATCTAGGCCCAGTATCATGCTCCAGAGACATTGGCAAGGAACCAGCCTGTCATGTCCTCATGGGCAGTAAGGGTCCAGGGACCTACTAGCATGCCCTTCTTTGGCAATGGGGACTCCTTGGCCTTGGACACTCTTGGAACTCCCCAGGATCAGGAGGCCTGGCTCGGTGTCTTCTCCAGACTCTGATTCTGGACAATGGGACCTAGACAAGACCCTGGCTGTGTGTTCAGTGGCTACAAGGACCAAAAGCAGGCTCTTCCTCAGCCAGTAGCAGAGCTGAGGCATCCACCAACCTTGCTTCCTCAGTTCCAACAGCAGGGAGCCCGGGAAGGACTATTGCTAAAGGGAACCAGGGAGTTGGCAAGGCTCCAAACTGTGTATGGGCTGGTATGAGCTGAAGAGGAGGCCAAAGCCTCAGGAATCAGGAGAGCAGCCAGGAAGAGACAACAAGAATGACCTGGAGAAGGGCTTGCCCCGCAAGCATGAGGACCCAAGTTCAAATCCCAAGAAGCCACATAAAAGCCGTCACACAGCACTGACATCTGTAACTCCAGTGCTCCTATGGGGAGATGGAAGGCAGAGAGACAGGAGACTCCTGGGAAGCTCACAGGCAGGCTAACCTAGTACACAGTGGAAAAAAAGAGACCCTGTTTCAAGGCAGAAGACAAGGATCAATATCAAGAGTGCCCTTTAATGTAAACATGTGCTCCATAGCACCCATGAACCACATACCCCCCACTCACTCCACCCCAGAGAAAGAGAAAGAGAGAGAGAGAGAGAGAGAGAGAGAGAGAGAGAGAGAGAGAGAGAGAGAGAGAGAGAGAGAGAGAGAGTCCCGGGGAGCAGTGAGGCAGTGCACCAGAGGTTTGCCCTCTCAAAAGTCATGTTCAGTGGTGTTCAAGGCCCTAGCAGGCTGAGTATGTCCTTGGAACTGGGATGGTTGGATGTGGATATTGTTGGGAATCCACAAAATCTCTTCTCAGCACCGGAGACCTCTCCACTGAGACCCCATCTCCGCATAGTCACTCCAGAAGGCAGAGTGGACAGCTGAAGCCCTCCTGCTTTGAGGCCTGAACTCCCTTGTTCACATGAGTCTGTCCTCTGCGCGGCCCTCACAGCCCAGCAACCCTAGTCCTGGGGCTGCATCAGAGATCAGGCCTGGAACCACAAAGCTGACGAAGGAGGCCAGGGGAGGGAAAGGGAGCTGCCCCGCCATGCCTGCAGGCTGCTCCGGAGCTCTAGCAGCCCTGCCACTGTTGAGGACCCGCCCATCTTCCTACAGGCTGTGGGCTGAGATTGCTGTCATAGCTGCTGACTCCACGAGTGCTCACACACACACACACACACACACACACACAATGTACTTTCACACATTCACACATGAACATTTAGGCACAGTCACATAAATAAACATATACTCTAACACACTCATAACCTGTTCTCCTACATACATGACATGTACAAACACATCCTTTTAGACATCTCCACATGCACACACTCACATATATACACGTACACACGTGCATTCACCCTTGCACATTCACACCCATTATGGGAAGATCTCATCTCTGAGCCACTGTGTGATTCTGCACCCAGACCAGCTGAAGACAGAGCCATGAGCTGGGCTTGGACTCAGTGAGCTGGGCCCAGAGCTCACTGCACAGCTTGTCTCCCTCACTCCCTCACTTCTGGAGCACAGCAGCCACTTCCTCTAGGTTATGTGGGACCGTAGCTTCTATCTCCAGCTCCAGCATCTGTATCCCCAGTACCCCCTCCACTCCCCGTCACAGGGCTGCACATATCCGCAGCTTCACCCACCCCTCCACTGCAGACACACTCTTGGCCTGGGCACCTTGCTCTCCCACGTGTAAATTTTCCTAATTGGGAGCTTGTTAATTATCTTTACACTTTCCATAGGAAATAAATAGCAATTAGAGAAATAAGTGGCATTATCATTCTCCAGCAGACTCAGCAATAGTGGCCTGGCTTATCAAATGCTGCCCATGGCTGGGCCAGCTGCCTATCTGGTCCCTCTCCTCTCCCCTCTGCCTGTACACATCCTCACACGTGTAAAGCCCAGCGCCCACCACCAGGCCACCCTGGCAGCAGGTTGTCTCTTGGAATCAATGTGAAGAACTATAAATTGCTGAGAAAGGGCCTCCTTCCCTGTGTGACAGAAGGTTAGAGTGTTTAAAGAGAGCAGTGGAACTGTTTTTATTAATCAGAACTGCTATAAAGAAAGCATTTTAATTAACATAATTATCCCGATTGAGAAAAGCAGTCCTTATCCCATAGATACTTTTCAGACTAAAGATGCAAGCTGTCACAATCAGTCATAATTAAGGCAAGCCTGCGATTTTCCTCTCTCCTCCCTTCCCCTCTGGGCACTGCTCCTCCCTGGGTTAGACCTCACAGGGGACACACACAGGCTGACACCCTCCACCTCACACTCCTGTCCCCAGCTGCATCTCCAGCTGCCTCCAAGAAAGATCTCCTCACTACAGTCCTCGCGCTGGCCTTGACTGGCCTCTCAGCCTCGTGGAGAAGGAAGATGGGTCCCTCAGGAAGGCAGCTGCTTCCATGGCCAGGGAGAGAATGCTAAGAAGAGAAAAGGCCAGTGGGTCCAAGCCTCCACTCCTGCCTGATGCTCACATCCACTCCTAGCTACCTACCCACCAGGGCTAATCCTGCCTTAAATCCATTTCCCCACATAACAAGCAGAAATCTACCCACATCCACATCCAAGTGGATGGCCCTCCCCAGACCAATTAACTCCCTTCATGGACTTCCTAGAAGTCCAGCCCCAGCCCCCTTCAGGCTCCCACCACACCTACCCACAGTGCTATGCCCCAGCCAGGCTGGCCTTACAGAATCCCACAGGAACTTCCACCACAGGGCCTTTGCACATGCTAGTCACTCTGGCATTCATTTTTCCAGCCCCTACTCGCTACCCTCAGCACACATTCACCCTGTAGGCTCAGACCAGGTTGCCAGTGTCAGAAGCCTCCCACCCTCTGGTCCTGGTTGGTTGCCTCTCTGACCCCCTCCTACCTGCACTGGGTGGTGGGTGCATCTTTGTAACTCTGCCCACACTCTATTTACTCTGAGTCCATGAGACTGTAGGCTCCACACAGGGCTGGAGACAGTGCTGCTTTTGCTGTTGTTGATGTGATTTGCATTTAATTTTTTTTTCTTCTTTGACAGTTTGATTGTATTTTTGCTTGGTCTCTGTTGTTTACTCAGTGGTTGGCTTGGGCTAACCCCAGGCCTATCCTGGTCCCAGGGATGTCTGAACTGGAATGAAGAGCAGAAGGGAGGCATGGGAGCCACTCCACAGCCCCTTGGCCTTGGGTTAGGCTTGGGGCTGCTTTTAGGACAATCAGAAGTTTGGATTTTCACCCCTCTGGGCCTCAGCGTCTCCATCTGGGAAATGAACAGCCTGCAGGCCGTTAATCTCCTCGGCATCCCACAGCCATAAAATCCCCCAAAGCTGCAGACCTCCCTCCACTTCCCCTGGCAGAGCCCATGGCTCCATCAGCTCACCAAGCACCTGGCACCTTCCGAGGCCCCCCAGGAAGGGTGAAGCTGGGTGCTATCTGATCCCACTGCCACCACCCCCAGCATCAGGGTAACTAACACGTTCGCAGGTGACACCGTGGCCATATTTCACCTACAGCTGCAGCTTCCTCCCTGGAAAGGTGCTTATTTTTTAGTACGTCTTAAACAGGAGGCCGCAAAATGTGTTGTCAGCGCTTTTTAAACGGCTTGTTAATGCCTCCGCAAAGCTCAGCACTGGCCGGAGAAGACGGCTCACTCTGCGTGGCACGGCCACCTCAAGCGCAGCCTTAGCGCCACACAGCCATGCTGAGCCCCACTGTACCCCGCTGTCAGTGGGCCCAAGAGCAAAAGTATGCTCCGAGCCCACCCAGGGCAACTCTTGGGGAGTGCAGGAGGCAGGCCAGCACCCTGACTGGTGGAGAGAAGATAACAGATCATAGGTTTGTAGCTTGGTGGCCCATAAGCAAATCTTTAGTTGGCCACTTAGCAGCTGTGTGACCAAGGGCCAGTCACCAAACCTCTCTGGGCCTCTAGTTTCCTCGTCTATAGACTGGAAATGCTAACTCCCATCTGGAGGATATTTGAAGAGTAAATCAAGTAACACATACTGGGTAATTTTTGATTTTTAAAATGTAAAAATTGTTCTGTTGTTGCTGGGTTTTTGTTGTATTGTTGTTGTTTTGTTTTGTTTTTTCAGACAGAATCTCAATTCCATGGTTGGCCTGGAATTCACTATATAGACCAGGCTGACCTCATACTCACAGAGATCTGTCTGCCTCTTCCTCCCGAGAGCTGGGATTAAAGGCGTGTACCACCATTTTTTCCATTAAAAAAATCTTTTAGTGATGTACCCTGAGATATTTGTGGCAGAAATGTAGTCTGGTGGTAGAGGCTGGTGAGCAAGTGTGGTCGAAGCCCACTAGCCCTGAGCGGATGCTCATTGCTGGGAGTGTGGGGTTAGTATACCGGCTTGCCCTTGAGCGGCAGGCCATTTCCACACCAACCACAGTGTGGATACCCAGTGGTCCTCAATACAGCAGGGTGCATCCTGTGGGATCAGTTCAGCCTCCCAGGGCAAGAGCAGAGAGCAGAAGCATCAACACTGATGGCCTCAGGAAGGGTTCTGTGAGGGAGCTTCCCCAGACCAATGGAGGCTCCCACATCCAGGGAAGGGGAAACCACAGGGGAGGTGTCCTACACCTGCCCACTTGGGAGCCCAGACTGTGTGTGGGGTGGGGAGCAACCCCTTTTCTAGACCTACCACTTCAGCTGTGTTACCCAGGAACCTTTGCTTCCATTTCTGAGCCTCCCCGAGGAGGTTATGGGTGACACAACCACACAACAGGGCACAGCCTGAGACTGCAGCTTGGGGTAACCTCTCACCCCTGCCTTTCTGGGCAACTGTGATCCCCCAACATCTGTTGCTGTCTACTGAACGCCACGGTGGTCACTGCACTTCTGGGTACTAGTGCACGGGCCTGGGCTGACGTGTCCTGTCCTTGAGAAGCTCCCAGGGTGAGTGGGATTCTGTGACCAGGAGGAAGGTGGGGAACACTGGGGTAGTCACGATGCCTGGGACTGGGTCCGGCATGCTTTGCTGTGCCTGGCCCGTTGTTACACTCTCGTCCTCACTTATCTGCTACAAAGAGGCTCACCCTTCCTGGTTCCGGGGAAACTGAGGCTTAGAGCAGAGCCATGACGCCAGCCCTCTGAGGCCAAAGCCAGCAGACTGTGTCTCTGGGGCATCATAAGGGGCCAGGAAAGATTAGGCTCAGAACCTGTGGACCCCTACTGGAGCCATCCCTCTCTGGGCCTCAGTTTCTCCAGCTCCAGCCCCACCCGCTGGGCACCAGGAAGCTGCGACAGGGTAAGGAGGAGCCAGAGCCTGATGGCGCCCTCAAGGCAGCAGTGAGGTAAGAAGGGGCGCGGGGGCGGAGGCGAGAGAAGGAGACAGATCTCGGGTGCGGCTCAGCGCTGTGATATTTTTCCCGGTTATATTTTTAGATGGACTACTTTCTTTCCCCTCCCCCTGCCTCAGTAGGAGGAGGAACACAGAAATAGCCGCTGTGCGTGTCTGAGCCCGGCTATATATAGTGGGCACAAAACCCAGCTGCCCAGGGCTTCTCCCACTCGCGGCCCTGAGCAGGAGCCGAGGGGGAAGGGGAGGCCCCATCCTCCGGTCCAGTCACCATGTGCTTGCTCGGTGCCGCCGGCTTCCACATACACTCAACTCTGCCAGCATCCTCAGGCACACACGAGGCTGCAGTCGCCCTGCTGACCCCTTCTTGGGAGGCCTGGAGTATCCAAGAGGCTCGATTCAGGGAGGACAGGCAAGTGGTTGAAGTGGGCAAGAGACCTCAGCTGTCTCGCCAATGAACCGGGCCTCCTCTGCTCTGGGAGTCCTCCGATCCTCCGGCCTCCTTAGCGGAAGGCATCATTTACATCCAGAACATCTCAAATGTGTCTGTCTGGTCCCTGTCATTTCCGTGGGAAAGCCAGAAGCTGGGACTGGCCTAAGGGGGCCTTCCTGTGTCACCTCTAAAGTAAGGGTGAGGTCAGCACAGGCAACCGTAGAGCTAATAAGCCAAGCTCATAATGTCCCTGAAGGTGGGCGTCTCTAACTAAGAAGAGGTCCCCACGTTTCCAAGTCAGTGAGTACCTACTTCCCCCTTGACCAGAGCCCCACTCAACAAGATGACTGTCCTGTGGCCAAGCTTCTGCCTCCTTCCACAGCCCATCTAGGCAGGTCTCCAAGATGCCCAGGGCCTCCCGAATGGCAGATATTAGGTTGATGGTAGGTAGGTCCTTGTGGCCCATTGGGGCAGAGTTGAGCTGGAGGTCGGGTCTCCTTGGGAGCCTCCCTATAGATGGCCCTGACTATGTGGAGTTTCATGGCGCAGGGACCCACCCCACAACCACGTCCTCATGACTTTGGGTTGCTCCGGGATGTCCAGAGCTGGCTTGAGTGTGGTCATCCAGAGGTCGGTCCAGGGAGCTCCACCAGCTTCCTGTCACAGGTCCCAAGCGGAACAGGGACCTGTGCACTTGGGGATGTCAGTTTCCCATCTGTGTTGCCACTGGCACAGATTTGAGCACACCATCTTGTCTAACCCTTACACCTAAGGGAACCATGCTTATTTACAGGTGGGGTAACTGAAGACCACGGCAAGGACAGGCCTGCCCAGGTCACACAGAAAGTGATGGGCGGAGCCTGCGAGCCCCGTTTCTCAGGCTGCCCCATCAGAGATGAGTCTGCCTGCCAGAGCTGGGAAAGCCAGGATTCCAGTGCAGTGTGGACTCCTGTGTAGAACAGCTGGCTGGAAACTTCCTGATCATGGCCAATGGCCTGAGAGCGCCAACCTGGGAGTTCTGGCATGGCCCAGCTAAGGAACGCCAGTGGCTACCCACCTGCCCTGCCTCCACCCCCACCCCAAGCCTTTGAACCCAAGCACAGACCATTCTGCTAACTACAAAGTTCCCCTTGGTTTGCGAGACTTGGCTGATTACCAAGATGAAAGCCAGCCACCACTCAATGGTGTGTGTGGGACTCTGTGCTGCCATATGACTTCAGCCAGAGCCCCAAAGTGCTCAGTGAAGCATTATTTCAAGTGTCCAGTTGATTCTGGGCTGCTGGTCCCACATTAAAAACTCCCAAAGCCTCTACCCTGTCACAGAGCTCCTGACCACACCCATGGCAGTGGACATTTGGGACTAGGAGAAGGCTGTCCCCTTGCGGTGCTCACACCATCCTAGTGGGCTGTGAGCCATGACTGCCCTGGGAAGGAGGAACTTGGGGCCAGAACAACAGCCACCATCTAGGAGGAAATGATATGGCCTTGTCCTCAGGAAGGGACTGAGATCCACAGACACCGTATGAAAAGGAATGAGCAAGCACTGATAGCCACTGAAAATGGATGAAAGGCCTAAACACATGACCAGAAGCTCCCAGAAGACAGCAGATCGAGATTTACGAGTTGGATTTGGTGATAACTTGGATATGACACCAAAAGCCGCTACTCGGAAAAGGAAGAAAAGAGCTAGATGTAGTGGGTGTTGTGGTTGTGGAGGGCGTGGCAGCCCGGAGCAGTAAATCCAGAAGTGGGAGGTAGAAGCAGGAGGATCCAGAGTTCAATTCATCTTCCGAAACATAGCGAGTTCAAGGCCAGCCTGTGTTACATGAGAACTTCTTCTGAAATCAAACAAACAAACCCAAAGAAACAAAAGAAGCAGTGATGGCCAGGCAAGTGGCTGAGAAGGTGAAGGTCCTTGCTTTGCCAGCCTGGCAAGCTGAGCTCAGACCCGGGAAACGACATGAAAGTGGAAGATCACTGACTCCACAAAATCGTCCTCTGACCTCAACACGAGTACCATGGTATGTGTGCTCACAACACACACACACACACACACACACACACACACACACACACTTGCACAAGCATGCAGGCATACACACACATACACAAAAACAAATAGCATTTTTTAAAGTGGTGATAGACCGCTGGGAATCATGGCCCGTGCCTTTAATCCCAGCACCCAGAAGGCAGAGGCAGGCAGATCTCTGAGTTCCAGGCCAGCCTGGTCTACAGAGCGAGTTTCAGGATAGCCAGGGCTATACAGAGAAACCCTGTCTTGGGGGGAAAACAAAAAACAAACAAACAAAAACAAACAAAAAACCAGTGGTGATAGAAGAGGAGAGTGCTGGCCAAGAGCTGATGAGGATGTGGTGAAATTCAAACTTTGCACACTGTTGGTGGGAATGTAGATTAGCTCAGGCAGCTGGGAAGTAGCCGAGGGGTTGTGCCTTCAAAATTTTAAAATAGAATTATCGAAAGAACCAGCAATGCCACCTCTGGTTAGATATCCAAAAGAACTAAGGGAGGATGTTAAAGAGACATTTGCCCACCGGTGTTTACTTATCCCCAGCACCCACATAAAAGCTGGGTGTGGTGGTACATGACTGTAACTCCAGCAGTGGGGGGCGGGCAGGAAGTCTATCCCCCGATGAGCAGATAAGCCGTGGGTGTGCCCATTGGATGGAATAGTATTCATCTTTTAAAAAGGAAGAAAATCATGTCATATGCCACAAAATGGAGGAACCTTGAAGGCATTGTGCTTCTCCCAAACTAAAGGAGATCAGCCAGCTATAAAAAGGACCAGGACGTCATAAGAAGTGGGCCCCCTCCCTTTCCCTTTCCACTGAGTCCAGACTACTTGGTTTCAAACCCCTACTCTGCCCTTTACAGATGGTTAAATTTCAGGTAAGTTCCTTCACCTCTCTGTGCATCTGTAATAACAGCTCACAGGGTGTGGTGAGGATCCAACCAATAAATATCTGTGAAATGCTCAGAACAGCACCTGGCACACAGCAGGAGCTTGGACGCTTCTGTTGTTACTGTTGCTATGCACTGCTGTCCTAGTTTACAGGGCTGTTTCGAGGTCTGGTCTTGGCCAAGCATGTGGAAGGCATTCTGAATATGGGGAAGCCCACCCACTATGGTGCTGCTTGCTTTGTCCTTGCCCCTCTTTCCTTGAAAGGCTTATACACACACACACACACACACACACACACACACACACACACACACCCCAGGTGGCACTGGATAGAAGATGGGGGTGTGTCCGCCAACCTTAGAGGGGCTCAGCACCAGTGGGGCAGTAAAGCTGGTTCACCCAGGCCCCGAGCACCTGCGGAGCTGGACACAGAGAAGGCTGAGCCAGCTCTGGTAGGAGCCTGGAGGCCAGACCCAGACTGTGAGGAAAGCAGAGTTCTCGACAAAGGGAGGAAAGTACAAGAGCTGGCTTGGGTCCAAGCTACAGATGGGCAAGCCAGAGTCAGGGACAAGGGAGCTAAGGCCTGCCCACACCTCTGGTCAGATGGCCTCTGCCTGGGGCAGGGTACCCTGTGCAGAAAGAACTTCCTCCTTCCTGGAGCAAGCCAGAACCCAGAGGGTACCTGCTCTGCCACTGCTCACCACACCCTCCAGTGCCGGTGACTAGATCACAAAGCACCACTTAGGCCTCTGCCCAGCTCCAACCAAGGGCTCCCAGTGACCCGTCCCCACCCCAAGCTGCAACACACACCTCCCTCTCCACAGCTCAGGCTGCCAGGGTGGTCAGCAGAGCGGGGCTGGCAATCACTTGCCATGGCCCTGACTCCAGTACCCTTCTTCCTGGGAAGCCCATCCTTCCTAGGGTCTCTGTGCCGTTCTTCTCTTGTGGGCAACACGAACACGTAACTCCTATTGCCCTTGTCACCCTGGCCACCAAGAATCACAGCCAGCATCCTACTCCGGGAGTCCATGTTCCGATGTCTCCGTCTTCTCTGTTACAGTCTGTTCTTCTCTACCGCAGACTGCATCTATCTTTGCATTGTGTTACACATGTGCTTGGAAACCTTCACAAACACACGGTGGCATAAAATGGGTATAAATATTACTAAATTTGTGGGAATAGTGGGCCAAGTGCTTATTGCATAAGCATGAGGACCTGAGTTTGGATCCCCAGCACCCACATAAAAGCTGGATATGATGGTACATGCCTGTAACTCCAGCAGTAGCAATGGTCACAGAGACAGGTTAGATCCTAGGGGATCCCTGGCCAGCCAGTCTGGCCAAAAGCTCCAAGTTCTCAATGAGACATGCTGTCTAAAACAATATGGTAGAGAGCAACAGAGGAAGATACCCAGGGTAGACCTCCGGCCTTCGCATGTTCATACACGGGCAAGTACACCCTCACCCATGTACATATATCCCTAAACACACAACTACTAAATACACAAACTGTCAGTCCTCTGCCCCCACCCCAGACGCACTGACAGCTTCTGGGTCAGGTAATAGAAAATCGAGGGCTGGTATATTGGGCAGGAGTCGGGGTGGATGGAAGGAAGGTCTAGCAGGCTCCGTGTCTGGTTACCCAGAGAAGCCAGGAGGATCCCTGCTCCCACTGTAGGATATTCTATAGCCCTGAAAGCTCTGAGCTCACCAAGTGCATACGGCATAATACGGAGCCATGTGTACACTCGGCTGTGCACAACCTCACCGAATGCATACGACATATACGGAGCCATGTGTACACTCCCCTGTGCACGATGGATGAGGCCGCAAGGGGCCCCTCCCTCAGGCACAGCCCCTCCCACCTTAGGCTTCTAACCTCTAGAAATGTAAGACATAAGCTTCTTCTCTTGCTGAGTAACTCTGGAACCATGTCACTAAATGGACTAAGACAGACAGTGCCAGCAAGGTGGGGTGTTGCCCTGACAGTGATGAGATGGGGCAGCGACTCTGGACTGGAGGAGAAGAAAGGCCACAAGGGTTTAGAGGAAGAGGCCAGGAAAGGCCTTCATTAACAGGAAGAGAGAACAGAAGGCGGGGAGCGGAATGGAGCTGCGTGCTACAGAATGGGTAGCACACCAGAATGGGAAGGACCATTCTGATGGGATCTCAGAGGGAAGAGGGAAGGAGGTTCTGGGACCAGGGCAAAGGTACCCAGGTTACAGTAAGGACTTGCATTGCATCTGTGTCCTAGGACTTTGTGGGAAGTGGACCTAAGGACAATGGACTCTGATATTCAGCCGAAATAAGGGCACCAAAGCACTCAGGGCTCTGCCTGGTGTCTGCTGGATCATGCTGCAGAATGCAGGAAGGAAGAGGTGGTGGGAAGAGGAACTGAGCGTCCAGAGGGAGGCAGGAGTAAACCTGAGACTTCAACCTGGCAGATGGAGAGCAGGAAAGCACGTTTGAGAGACAGGGCTGAGGGCAGGGCCAAGTGACTATGTGAGGCTGTTAGGGTAGGGGAGACCTGCTTCTGGAGACAATGAGGACCATGAGAGTGATGTTTCCAGAGAGGTGCTCCAACAATCACAGCCCTGCACCACCTCAGGACCCATCCACCCAAATATCAGCACAAACCTGATGACTGTCCCAGTCAGGTCTCCAGGGGACCCAGGTGTGCCTCATCCTGCCACTCCAGAGGGTATAAGACATAGGCTTTGGCAATATCCATGTAGAATGCCAAAGCCTTAGGTTCCCAGGCAGAGATCTGTCACAAGGTAAAGCCCCCTGGGAGCTCCAATTCGAGTAATGCCTAGAGAAGAAGAGGCAGTGTGAGGCAGCTTCCAATCGCCCAGGACCAAAGGACCTCTAGAGTGCAGCCAGCCCCAACCTGGAGAGCCACAGACATGAGACACCAACCCATGAGGGTGGCTGGCTGGTTGGAGCAAAGCTATCCAAACAAGGCTGCCTGAAGCTCTGGAGGCCCAATCTCTGCCCGAGCTTGGCTAGGGTGTGGCAAGTGACATCAACGGAGATGACTGACCAGCTTGAAAATGGAAGGATGATTTCCTGGTGGCTTTTGGACTTGCTTGGGACCAGTTACTTCTTTGTGTCCATTTCTCCGTTTGGTGATGTAGTGTCTGTCCATTCGAGGCCTGGCCCTCACAGTGCTTTGCAAGTGGGCCGCTTGCTTGATCTTCCCAGGGCTGGAAGATGCTGTCTCAAGAATGGGTTATTCCCTGTGTCTTGTCTGTATCTGACTCAAGGGACACTCTGGGCTTTACACTTTGGAGGTGACATGGGAACGAGTTGGGGTTCATGGGACGAAGGAAATGTACTGTTCATATAAGAAAAACACGGATTTGGGGAGCCAGAAGTGAATGCTGTGGCTTGGGTGAGTCCCTAAAATTCCTGTGTTGACAAAGATCCCCGAAGCAACAGTGTGGAATCAGAACCTTTGAGAGCTGTTGCAGTCAGGAGCGCGTGCCTCTCCGGATTGCTCTGTCAAGCGACAGCAGAAGCACCCGTCTTCGGTGTACGTGTTGTTGTTTTATTCTAGAAATTAAATCCAGATGCTAGGCAAGTAATCTGGCCCTGAACTGTACCTCCAGTCTCCAGGCCCCTTCAGTTTTGACATCCGAGCCTCTAGAACTATAGAAAATAGATTTTTCTTCCTTTTTTGGTGCTGGGAATTAACCTAGGGCTCTCATACATGATAAATAAGCACTCATCTACTGATCTATATCCACAGTCCTTTTAATATTATTTTATTTTGAGACAATAAGTTGCCCAGGCTGACCTGTACTCACTCAAGCTTTCAACTCATGATCCTCCTGCCTCAGCCTCTAAGCAGCTATGATTACAGGCCCGTGCTAACAGACGCAACTGTCTCTTTCTTGATAAATAAATAACCCAGCCCGGCAGACTGGGAAGATGGCTCAATGGATAAAGAGCTTGCTGTGAGAGCATCAGGGCCTGAGTTTGGGTCCACGGTACCCAAGTAAAAGCCAGACATGGTGTTTGTAACTCCAAGAGGAGATAGATAGGCGGAATCCCAGGAGCCTGGTAACTAGCTAGCCCAGCTAAAATAGCTCCAGGTTCAGGAGAAACCTGTCTCAAAATCAAATAAACCACAAACAAAACAAAACAAACAAAAACATAGAGAGTGGGGCCGGGCGGTGGTGGCGCACGCCTTTAATCCCAGCACTCGGGAGGCAGAGGCAGGTGGATCTTTGTGAGTTCGAGGCCAGCCTGGTCTACAGAGCGAGATCCAGGAAAAAGGCGCAAAGCTACACAGAGAAACCCTGTCTCAAAAAAAAAAAAAAAAAAAAAAAAAAAACCATAGAGAGTGATCAAGGAATGCACCTGGCATTAAACTCTGGACTCCACATGTACAGATAGAGTGCATATACCTATATGGACATGTACAGAGTGCATATACCTATATGGACATGTACAGAGTGCATATACCTATATGAACATGTATAGAGTACATATACCTATATGAACATGTACAGAGTGCATATTCCTATATGGACTTGTATAGAGTACATATACCTATATGGACATGTACAGAGTGCATATACCTATATGGACATGTACAGAGTGCATATACCTATATGAACATGTAAAGAGTACATATACCTATATGAACATGTACAGAGTGCATATTCCTATATGGACTTGTATAGAGTACATATACCTATATGGAAATGTACAAGAGTGCATATACCTATATGGACATGTATAGAGTACATATACCTATATGGACATGTATAGAGTGCATATACCTATATGGACATGTATAGAGTACATATACCTATATGGACATGTACAGAGTGCATATACTTATATGGACATGTACAGAGTGCATATACATATATGGGCATGTATAGAGTGCATATACCTATATGGGCATGTACAGAGTGCATATACCTATATGGACACCACAGAGAGAGAGAGAGACAGAGACAGAGACAGACAGACACAGAGGCACACGTTACCTAGTCTCTGGCATTCTGTTATTGCTTCCCTAAGTTGACTAGCAGTCCTGCAAAGTGAGGACTATTACCATTCTCCCTTTTAGATGCAGAAACTGAGACAGAGACTTCGAATCGTACATTTGTGTGAGGGCACACAACTGCCTGCACAGGCCAGGTTCTCAGCAGCTGCCCATGTCACCTCCGTGGTTTAGACAGCAGAAAGGATATGAGAATGACCCTGGATCTCTCCCCTGAGTGCAGAGACTGACCCTGCCTCTGCCTGTTTACATAGCCTGGCTCCCTTTTCTCTCCAGTTGCAGAGGCGAGTCCCCAGGCCTGGGCAAAGTGGGACACATATACTCCACTTATAGCAGTGGAAGGACTGGCCAGACTGTCACCAGATTCTCTGGAGTCAAGAGGATAAATGACATACTAACTTCAGAAAAGCCTGAGTCCATTCCTGGCCTCAGCTTCCACATCTGTAACATGGGTCAGAAAGGGCCTGTGGCAGGGGAGCTAACATAATGGTTGTCCGGTACCTCTCTGGAGCCTGGTCACAGCAGAAATGGAAAAGGTGGCTGGGGTGAGGTAGGTCCTCTCTCGTTAGTGACTCCAGGGACTGTCCAGAGAGCAAAACCAGACCTGAACTGCAATGGGCCCCATCCCCCAACCCAGGTCAGCTGTGTGACTTTGGGCCAGTCACTCTACTCCTCTGGTCTGAATTTCCTCTGCTGCAGAATGAAGGAGACAGGAGAAGGATGCTTGGCCACACTCAACGTACACTGCCATAATAATGTCTATTATCCTACAGCGTCTTCCTGCCTCTCCATGGCACCTCTCCCTCCTGGGAGACATGTGGCAAGGGCCTGGGCAGAATGAGGAGCCAGGTACAGGGAAAGCACACAGGACCCAGGCACCAGGCTAGGCCGTGGGAGCTGCCCAGGGCTCACACTGTAGAAGATGGAACAAAGCTGCCCACTTCTCAGGGCTTCCTGCTGCAGGGGATCAGCATCTCCTCAACACACACATAGGTCCATCCCCACCCATGCAGGTAACCTATCCAGGACACCTAGAGTCAGAAGTGAAAATTGTCTTTGTTCCTGGGGTCCTGAAGCACAGGACCTGAATGGCTTCAATGCTCTTTGCTCCTGGGGTCAGCACCTTCCCCTTACAGCACCTGTACTATGCATGTGGGAAACCCTTGCCACTATGCATGTGGGAAACCCTTACCGCATGGAACAAATGATGTGTGAAGAGCCTAGACTGGGTGGTATATGAAATGTGTCATTCTTGTCCCCTCTTCTCCCTCCTCTGTGGGTCAGACCCCTCAGGCCCACCTCATTATCACCAGGGACACCTCTCTGTACCCAGGAAAAGGAGTCTCTTCATCTTGCCATCAGACTCCACCCTTTTGTATCACCTCTACCTTGTTGGCTGAGGACATCTGCCTCTGAAAGGACAAGTGCTGTCCAACCTTACACCATGCACCTCTTGCTTAGCACTGCTCCTGGAAGCTTCTGAGCAACCGACACCAAGAGGAAGGCAGAGAGGCAAGAGTCACCTTCCTACCCAAACCACGGTACCCAGGGTGATGACCCACACATCACTCACTTCTTCCTGAACTGACTCTGCTGTCCACCCATTGAAGGGAGCCACAGCCACCAACACGGGCAGTGACAGCAGCTCTGTTGCAGAGACCCAGATCATAGAAGATCCCTTGTGGGACGCTGATGCACAGAGACTCTAGGAAACACACCCAAGGTCACCCAGCTTCTAAGTGGTGACAGTATGAAGCCAGGTAGTCAGGCCCAGAGGCTGAGGGCTCCCCTCTGGGCTGTGCAGCTCAGATGTCCTTCCATCCCCCCCACCCCCAGACCTTGGAAAAGCCCAGTGCTAGAGGCCTGTCAGGAAAGGACAATGGGTCTCCCTGCTGGGATGGGGGAATTGAGGTAAAAAACCAAAAAAAGAAAGCAGCATTTGAAGCAGACACAGAATAAGCTTTTAAAGTTAAAAATGTAGCGCACTGGCCTGACACCCTCCTCCGCTGCTCTGTTCCTGTCCAAGCAGGGAATGTGTCTCTACCTCAGGTCAGTAGCTCAGACTCACACAGAGTCGGGCCAGGAAAGCCATGTCACAAGGATGAGGTCGAGAGTGCCAGCAACCCCACCGCTGAACTTCCTGTCACTAACCCTCCTGGGCTCAGCTGTCTGTATCAAACTCCCTTTGTCAAAACCCTCCAATCTGGTCCCCTCAGGCAGGTGTCCACCTGTGGAACCTGTGTGGCTTTGCCAAAGCAGAGCACTGTCCAAGCCTGGCACAGCTCTGGCCCAGCCTTGACTGCTGAGGGAAGCCACACCCCCCACATGCCCCACACTTCTCCTCTCACCCTAGCTGATGCTAATGTAACCTAACCACTCCTGGATTTCCACAGTACCTCTTCCCAGGCTTCCCTCAGCCCACTCTCACACACATGCTCACTTGGGCTCTATCCAGCAGGCAGTCGTCTCTATCTCAGAGGTCTCGCGGGGCCACCAATGTTGACAGCCCTGTAGACTCGACCCTGCCTGTCCCCTGCTCCCTAGCCCCACACAACATCCATGCTTTCTGAATCCCACACATCTGTGGGCTCCTCAAGTGACCTCCCTGCCCATTTCCATCCTTCCTCATAAATGGTGACCACCACCAGAAATCCACCTGGGACAAGTACCGATAGCTTGAGTACACCCAACTGAGCAGGGCCGGGGCTGTTCAGCCACCCTAGGAAGGGACACCAAGGGTGGCTTAGCAAGCAGGATAGGCAGAATGGCCTGTCGGAGGAGGCACACTACCACAGGAGGGGCTGGCAGGGTCCAAATGCAGAGGAGAGACAAGCAGGTCACGTCCATGAAGGACAGAAGTGCCCTGATGGCTGTGGTCTGGTCCCTTGTGCATGCTCACTCTCTCTAGGATCTGACAGCCCCAACTCCCACACACCCGGTGGCTCCGAGCCAGGAATAGGGACCCAGGCTACAGCCTACCTCACCACTGGGTTCCGTCCCTACCCACAGCTTTGGCTCCCCCACCTCTAAGAAAGGAACAAACTGCTCCTTCCCAAGATTGTTGTTGCTAAGACGAATGAGCTAATTAAAGTCTGGAAAGGTTTCTTGAAGACTTAAAAAGAGGTGATTGAGCATACAAATTAGTAACAATTACTGCCTCTCCTCCAGGCAGGCAGCCTGGATCCTTCCACAGAGCGAGTCTCTGTTCTAGAGGCCCTGGCAGAGGGCTCAGCTACAGAAGGCTGCGCTTTCCCTGACCCTCAGGTCGTCACTCTCTCCCGACACCTCAGGTTGCTTAGCAACGGGTGTGTGTGTTTTACCATTTATTGAGCACCAACTGTGTGCATGGCCTTCTCTACACAGAGTAATGTCCAGGAGGATTAATTTTCAGAAGTCCCCTTTGACCCACCAGAAAATGGAGGGGTCGGGTCACAGAGAGCTCTGAAACTTGACCCTCAGTTCATGACCTTCGTCACCCCTGCCAGGCTGGGGAGTTACCATACTCCGTAGCCTCTCCTGCTGGCTTACCATGTGGAGGCGAGGCTGACTCAGCAGACACACTCAGGCTCTGACGGGAAATTAAAACCCAAAGTCTGCAAGTGTGTCCTGGGGTCCGGACAGGGACTCAGCCAAGCGTCTGCCCAGAGTCTGCTGGCTCTCCCCAGGCCAGCAGTGCTCAGGAGAAAGAGAATGGACTCCTCAAAGAGCTTACTGATTTCAGCACAAGACACCACACACACACACACACACACACACACACACACACACACACACACACAAAGCCAGGCAATCCCCAGCCCCAACTTCCTCACTGGCTTACTCTCACATGGGGGCTCACAGCTCTGCCCTCTCCTTAAAAGAGAGGCCTGGTGTCCTGACTGCTCCAGAGGGCCCCGATCACCCAGAAGCCTAGCCTCGGTAGCCTCAGAGCGACCTTCCCACCCCAAGCTGTCCCCAAACATTGCCCTCCTCTTCACTCTATAACTCAGTCACTGCCTCCACCACCAACACGGCTGAGGAAGCAAAGACAGCCTTCAGGACACAGAGGAGGAGGGGACAACAGGGCTGCCGGCTGGCTCACCTCTCACAGGCCTTGCTCCAGGCTCACAGCTCCTCAGCAGGACTCCTGCAGAGAAACACCAGGGAAGAGGTGAGGGACACCCAGACCTACCCTGCAGTCTGCCTCACCCAAGTCCTCCGTTTAGCCTGGACTTCCCGTGCCCCAGGGCAGAAGAGGCCGCGCAGACGCCAGGTCCATCTCACAGAATAAAACAAGTATCGGGTCAGAACCACTGCTGACTGGGATCTGAGGGCTTGCTCAGGCCAGCCCAGGCTCCATATGAGCTCTGAGAAGTGTGAACTGGACCAGGAGAGCGGCCCCCACCCTACCCCATCCCACCCCACCCCACCTCACCCGGACTACCCACAGCAGCAAGGACAGTTGTCTGGTGCCTGGACACAAAGGGCCCGGCCTCAAATTGCCTTTCAAGGCCAGATGTGGCCCATGGCCCAAAGGGGCCCAGGAGAACGGGCAGGAACAGAGAGCTAAGGCCCACCTATGCCTGGCACCCTGACCCAGCCCAATTCAGTTACGTCCCTGGCTCACCCTGTGACTCTGGACTGGCCCTTTTACCCATCAGTACAAGCAGGTACATCCATAGCCAGAGGGCTTGAGCAAACACAGCTTGCTGCCACCCTTGGAGTTTCTGAGCAATGGGTCCCGGGTGGGCCTGAGAATCTGCATTTCAAGCTGGCTCCCCTGGGTGCTAGTACTGCCATCTGGGGTCCCATCTGAACAACCTCCATTTTTGAACATGTATCGAGTTGTATGTACCTAGAACATGCACCTGCAAAGCATAGAGTCTAGACTCAGGAAGTTCAAAGGCTGAGAATACAACACACACACACACACACACACACACACACACACACACACACACAAGCACTCACATCTCACTCAAAGCAGCCATGGGGGTGGGGTGAGGGTGTGCTTTCCAAACACAGATCCACAGTAGACGGCTCTGAGCTGGTGCAGTCCTAGACGACTTCCAGGAGGAGATAAAAATCTAAATTTCCAAGTCAGATGGTGGTGGTGATGCACACCTTTAATCCTAGCACTGGGGAGGTAGAGGCAGGCAGAGCTCTGAGTTCAAGGTAAGCCTGGTCTACAGAGCGAGATCCAGGACAGCCCGGGCTACACAGAGAAACCCTGTCTCAAAGCAAACAAACAAACAACAACAACAAAACCAACAAAAATCTAAATTTCCATTATTACAGAGTATTGTTTTATTATTCAAGTACAATAAACAAACTCCTTTTCTAGGCCACTTCTCAGAGGTATTGAGTGCCCTCTGGGGTACATGTGCACCCGTAGAGAGGTGCACACGCAGGGTCTACCCTGGGGTACATGTGCACCCATAGAGAGGTGCACACGCAGGGTCTACTCTGGGGTACATGTGCACCTGTACAGAAGTGCACACGCAGGGTCTACCCTGGGGTACACGTGCACCCATAGAGAGGTGCACACACAGGGTCTACCCTGGGGTACACGTGCACAGGGTGCACACGCAGGGTCTTCTCTGGGGTACACAGCTCCTGTGTTCTTCCACAGTGTATTATAGATCTTTCCATCTCCTCAAAGAACGTCAAGTGCTGCTTGTACTCACTCACTGAGCACCTACTGTGCACCACACAGCAGGCTGAGAGCTCCACTTGTTAACCCTGCTGGTCTTCACAGCATGTTTTTGACACGATACCACTCAGACCGTTATTCCCTAGAGCAGCAGTTCTAAACCTGTTGGTTGTGACCCCTTTGGGGATTCTGTGTCAGATATCCTGCATATCAGATATTTTATTATGATTCATAACAGTAGCAAAATTATAGTTATGAAGTGGCAAGGAAATAATTTTATGGTTGGGGGGTCACCACAACATGAGGAACTGTATTAAAGGGTCGCAGCGTCAGGACGGTTAAAAACCACCACTCTAGGGGACACTGGAGTACTTAGCGGTCAATGAGCTGCCCAAGGGTTTCTAGTTAGAGAGCAGGCAGACTCTGCTAAGGAGCCTGGGAGCGCCACACACGCTACACTGTGCTCCTCCACAAGGGGGCACACCCTCTCCAGACGACCAGGAACCCCAAGGATGTACGCCTGGAGGGTTCCAACTTTTTGTTTCAAACATTGCTTATTGGGTGGTGGGTGTGGGAGGAGCCCTGCTTCCTTGTGTGCACATGTAAGCACTTCTCTAGGCAAGTTCCCAAAGGGTCGGACAAAGGATATACACACTCTAAATTTTTCTACTTGTTGCCAAAATGCCCTCCAAAAACTTATTCGTGCTGATATACTGTTATCTAATTTCCCATGAGAACATGTGCTTAAGATTAGTTCCAGTTGGGTGCATGCTTTTAACCCCAGCACTCGGGAGGCAGAGGCAGACAGATCTCTGTGAGTTCAACGCCACCCTGGTCTACAGAGTGAGTTCCAGGACAGCCAGAAGCTAAACAGTGAGACTCTTAATCAGTGAGATCCAGTGACATCTGAGATGATGTCTCCATTTGGGAAAACAAACAAACAAACAAAAACCCTACAAATCAGAGAGACTAAAAGGAAAGAGTTATACGGAAGGAAGAGTTATATGGAAGGAAGGAGGGAGGGTGAGAGGGAGGGAGGGAGGGAGGGAGAAGACTCAACTCTCAGCTCTTCTGGTCTTCAGTGCAGTTCTGGCTAGTATCTCACAGCCCTCTCTGGAGCTGGGCTCTGGTCCCTTCCACTCCATAAGACAGTCTTATCAAGATGCCCAGAAGCTGTTTAGCCAGAGCGGTGGTCATGTTCTATTCCCTGGTCCCCAAGATCTGGACAGCATCCGACGTGCTGATGGCTTCTTCCATGTGGAGACACTTATCTCTGGCCTCCCAGGACTAGCCTCCTCTGGCCACTCTCACTCCAAACACTGGAGGCCACAGTGTCCATGGGCTCTCTTCCCTCTCCTGACCACTCATCCCTTGGCTGCTTTCACAGGTCTGGGCTTCATCCACAGCTCTGCCTCCAGCTCCATCGTGCTAGCCCCAGTCTCCTGAGCACAGCTCTAGAGCTGGGAGCCAATCTGTCATCTCTACTTACTCTCCTAACGGCCCTGTCCAACACAGAACACTTCATTTTTAACCCAAAGTTACATCTCCCTCCACCTTGACTCCTCTTTATCCCACACACCCACACCCAAGTCATCACCAGCCACTATCAATTTTTTTCCTCAAACACATCCAGGCCCTGACTACTCAGCCACCTCTGCCCCACTCTGCCCTTGCCCTGCTGGAATTGGGCACCTCACGTGGACAACAGTTCAAACCAGCACAGCAGAGTCACGACCTGCCATGGCTGTCCCACACCAGCAACCTCCTCCTAAAGCCTCTGGGGCCTCCCACCACCTCTGTCCTCCTTCAGCTGGGCCAGCCTCAGGCTGGAGACACCTTACTCCTGCTGGTGCAAAGCCCCTCCCTCAGATGGGGTCTCCCTCCTCCCCTCAACCCCCCCCCCCCAAGTAAAATGCCTGGACACACCGACCACTCACTTTCACAGCATTATCCCACCTGACCTTTTCCTGCTTGTCTATGGGTGTCCTACCTGTCCCTTGTCTGTCCCCTTCTCAACACAGACCACAGACACCTTGTTCACCTCTGAACTTCTGTGTGTACTGTGTGCTGCCAAGTGTGAATACTCAGGAACTATTTGTTGAGGGAATGAACCAATGAATGAGTGGATGAATAAATAAATTGGAGCCAGCTCTCTGTGATTTTACTCTCTGAAGAAGAAGTCTCCCATGGGAAGGAGTAGTCAGAGGGCACACTCATCATGGCAGGACACTGGGCACAGCCTGGTCTGTGGCATAGGCTGAGCAGTGGGTGCCAGCAGGTACCAGTGGGGCTTGCAGCATCCCTGGACGCCACACTCAGCAGCCCCAACCAAGGGGCATGTGGGGCTTTCACACCTGCCAACCCACCCCACTCAGGAGGGAGCCTTGGGGCAGCCGGCAGCTGAGCGAGGCTGGCGGGGGGCCAGCATGCCTGCCAACAGCTGGCGCTGCTGCCAGGCAGCCGGGTAATCGTGTTAGCCAGCGGAAATTGGTCCAGGGAGTTTTTTTTTTTTTTTTTTTTTTTCCTTCGCCTCCCATTTTCTTTCTCTTCCCTTCCCCCTTGGAGCTGCAAGACTCCGAAGATTGATCTTCGCCTGAAACGGAGGAGATAACTCGATATAATGAACTCCACTGTCCCTCTTGCTGCTTGGAGCTTTTAAAAAATTTAACAGGGCTGGGGACAAAGGGGGGAAAGGCTGGTCTCGGGGGGCTCTCTGGAAGCCCCCAGTCCTGCTCTCGGCCCCTCCCCCAGCTTGGCTTCTGCTTCTGTGCCCTCCCTGCTCCCCTGGGATGCCTTCATGGAACAAGGTTAAAAATATCCCCTTTCTCTTGCAGGTTTGAAAAAAATAATTTTGGTGAGGTCAGGACTGGGCCCACCAATGGTCCCGCTTCCCCCAGCCCCCAGCCTCATGGCTGGCTCCACTCCCCAGAGTCACCAGTCTGCCTGGGGGGTGGGGGGGTGACAAGCTGGCTCAGTCCACTGCTCTTCAGCAGGCCAACCGCCCACTGAGGCGCTGGCAGCTGTGTGGCTTTTGTCCTTGCAAACAGCTCTTTAAAGAGCTGCCTAAGGACACAAAGGAGCCCAGCTCGCACACCCGGGCACTGTGCACACCTCGCCGGGGTCCCCTCAGCCCTCAGCCCCACCTCTTCCTGCCTGGTGTCTCCTCAGCTGGTGTCCCACCCATTGCACATCGCTGTTTAGTACATCCCTGCTCTGTGCCAAGCACTGGGCTGGGACCACCAAGCCCTGAGATCCCTGTCCTAAAGAACCTTAAAAAGCCCAGTGACAGGGGCCACCATCACTCCATGACCGCACTGGAAAGAGCTTTATAGGAAAAGGCTCAGGAGCCCCCAGTGTATGGCAGTGATCAAGGAAGGCCTCCCTGAGGAAGTGTCCTTGTAGTGAGAGCCAAAGGACAAAGAGAGGATCAGGCTGGGGATATGGGGTGTTATGGGGAGCATGCAACTCAGTGGGGCCCCTCACCTGGTGCTCTCCCCTTGCAGAAGGAGACCCACAATTTAGTTAGCACCCAAAGCCTTGCCTCCCATGCCCTCTGCCTGCCAGGCCTCCTTAAACCCAGTGCGCCTTTTACAATGCAGCTCAATGCTTCTTTGGTAGCTCTTATCTCAATGAATGTCTGGAAACTTCTCTGATTTTCTATCCTTTGCTCTTGGACTCCAAGGACCAGCTTAATCTTTGGCACCCTCTGATACAGAATACAAGGGAAACAAAGGCCTGTGGGCCCAGGAAGACCCCCAGCTCCCCTTCACAGACGTTCTCATCCCAGGCCCCTGCAATCCCACAGGCACGGCCTGGCCACCCAGGAAGGTCTGTGGCCTGTGCTCCCCACAGAGCCTCCTGCTGGCAGTAAGAAAGAAAGAAACTGACCTTGTGGTTCTACAGGCAAGCTCCTTCCCACCTCAGCTTCCCCACGCAGCCTCCTGGGGAGGGCAGGCACCAGGGGGACCTGGAGGTGCAGGAACCAGTGCAAACCAGTCCCGCCCTGCTTCCAGAAGCAGAAGCTCTGGCCTCCACACAAACCTGGAAAACTTGCTGAGACTTCAGCAGACACAGAGACCGTGGGGGCCTGAAGGAGCCCCCATTCAGAGGAAGAGACGACCGGGCTGGTGAGACAGAGGCAGAGAGAGTTTGGGGCTCTACGTTAGACAGAAGGTGCTGTGGTACAGGGGTAACTGCATGACTAGTCCAAGGAGAGGGTCTGCTCCAGGGAACCTAGCCAACCTTGCTGAACCCCAGCCCACCCCACCCCCCATGCCAGCTAGGAGGAGGCCAAAGTGCTACCTAGTGTGAGGGAGGCTGGACATAGTTTCAGGAGTCCCTGAGTTGGGAGGAGGCCCAGACTTCCCATGCAGCCTCTTGCGGCCAATATGCAGAGATGCAGAAACTGAGAGCCTTGCAGAGTACTGTCAGTAGACCTCCTGCCCTCTGAGAAGCCCTGAGATGGGCGCCTGCATCTCCCTTTACAGAGGGGAAACTGAGACATGAGTTAGAACGACTAACCAGGGATCCATGGTGGAGACAGAATACAACCCAGGTCTGTGAGGGCAGAGCTGCTGACCACTGTAACCAAACAGGACAGAGAAGCCACACAGCTCCCAGCCAGGAAACCTGCAAATTCTGAACTTGTATTCAGCCCACAGGACATGATGAGGTCACAGCATAGCCAAGGAAAACAAATTCCAAGGATGGCACACTGTTGAAGGAGACAGGGACTTGAAGGTTTTTTACCTTTGGCAGAGGCTGGAGAAAAGCTGGCCGCCAAAGAGCAAGGCACTGCCTTGGTGGCTAAGTGTGGCCAGCCCTGGCAGTCCCCACATAAGGAGTCCCTTGCTGCCAGCTCATCCTATGAACCCCACAGGTTCACAAGAGAGCCTAGGGCATAGTAAGGGACTAGAGGAAGCCCTTCAGGGGTATCCGAGTTGGACCAGAGCCTCCTTCACCTGTATGAAAGAGACAGAACCCACGGAAAGATAAGAGATGAATGAGCAGTTAACTTGGCCAGAGGGAGCACCGTGGAGCTTCCAGCCTTAGCTGCCTGCACCAGCCCATCCCTTAACTAGAAGGGGCTCCTGGAGGAGAGGTGGGGTTCCCCTTTCTCTCTAGTCTCCTTCCTGCCCTCCCTCCATCCATCACCAGCTTACCTTTGGCACATTTGCCCACTTGTTCCAGGAACAAGCACCCGGAGTTCCTTAGGGGCTGGACAGAGGAATGGAGGGTACCACCATATCCTGTGTAAAAACGGAATATAACTCCCACCCCCAGGTGGTGAAGAAGGACAGGAAGTGGCCCAGACTCAGGAGCAAGGGGAATCAGTGTTCAGCCTTCTTACCTGTGATCCCTAGTCTGTGCCCTCTGCCCTGTACCCTGTACCCTGTACCCTGTGCCTGCCTGTCTTTCTTCCTTTCTTCCTTCCTTTCTTCCTTCCTTCCTTTCTTTCTTTTTTCTTTCTTTCTTTCTTTCTTTTTTCTTTCTTTCCTTCCTTCCTTCCTTCTTTCTTTCTTTGCTTCCTTCCTCCTTCCTTTTTTCTTTTTCTTTCTTCCTTTCTTTCCTTTCTTCCTTCCTCCTTCCTTCCTAATTTTTCCTTCCTTCCTTCCTTCCTTCCTTTCTTTCTTTCTTTCTTTCTTTCTTTCTTTTCTTGTGGTTGTTGCTGTTGTTTTTTCGAACCAAGGTTTCTCTTCTCTGTGTAGTCCTGGTTATCCTGGAACTCCCTCTGTAGCCCAGGCTGCCTTGAATTCAGATCGCCTGTCTCTGCCCCCCAAGCACTGGGATTAAAGACGTGTACCACCATGGCCCAGCTTACCCTATGCCTTTCTAAAGGGATGAGTAGGATACATAGAGCCCAGGCCAAGGTTCTTGGAGAGCCTACTTGGGGTAGAGTGGGGAGCAACTTTGCTTCTCTTGCCTTCTGAGTCTTTCCACGGTCAAATTATAGTTCGCTGGAAAAGCAGAGGTAAAGACATGGAGTCAGGTGGCTGGGGACTAAGTCTCACATTACCAAGCATTGGGAGGACAGCTGGATGCAGGAAAGAGGCTGAGATTTGCTGCCACTGTGGTGGGGAGCAAACTACCAGCTCCCCGGAAGAGGAGCTTCAGGTCAGACAGCAGGTGGACATCAGGGAGCTGCAGGGCTGCTTGTGGAAGTCAGGGCTGGGGTCCTCCCAACTGACCACACCAAAGGGGCGTCAGTGGGCTTGTGCAGTGAATGCTAAGAGTCCTGGGAGCAACCAATCAGTCCCCCTTTACCCACCAAACCACACAGCCAACAGAAAAGTGTTTCTGAGCTCCTGCTGTATGGTCCCAGTGCTCTGGGTCCCATTGGACCCACAGGTGAGGGACGGTCTTGCCCTCAATGAGCATCAGAAGAGAAGTCTCTGGACAAGATCTGGTCCAGATGAGGCTACGACATTGGCTGGACACTAGATGCCTCTAGTAGACACTGGGACTGCCCCAAGCAGAGCTCTGGAATCAAGCAGGTGTCAGCCTGGACCCTGAGCCTTCCTTAGCAGCCAGCCCCCAGCCACAGACCAACCCCCAACTCACTGGGGTTGCCAGTCATGGCTCATTTTCTAAGTGACTTCATAGCACTGACCTAGCACGTCACAAGCATGGGCTCATTAACCATTGCAACACTACGAAGTTAGTGCAGCGTAGACCCTTTCATGGGGGGAGTCAAGGCAGAGGCTTAATGCCTCCTCCAGCAAGGTCAAGCACAAAGAGCTGGTAAATGCTGCAGTTAGGATGCACAGCTGGACAGCTGCTGCACAGCTCGACAGTTGCTCTGGATCCAACCAATGCACCATAGTTGGGCCAAGCCTTCCTGCCTTCCAAACACCCCACTAAAACCCAGACCCACTGCCATGCACCCCACTGAGCTGGTCATCGTTGAGAGACCCCTCAGATGCCCTCCTTAGAGTGAGGCCTGGAGACCCCTCCTAAGGTGGAAGGAGACCCACATGCACCAGAATAAGTCGCTAAAAGCCGGGCCTTATGCCAATCATCTCATATACAGGAAGCTGAGCCAACTTGAAAAGGGTCTTGAGGCTCAAAAGAACCAAATGGCTTTCCAAGGTCACCTAGTTGTCATACTTCACATGCATCGACTAGGGATTAGGATGGGGTGGAGGTGGGATGGGCTGTGTGTGAATGGAGGTCAGTATATGACCACTGGTGGTTCCAGAACCACATGGGAAGGGTATAGAGCACCTGGGCCTAAAGGAACAGAAGTGTATAAGGACAAGGGAGAGGATCAGTCAGTCAATAAGCATTGCCCAGAACCCCGTATAAGTACATGTGAACCAAGAGTGTCTTCCAGTTCACTGCGTCAGGGCCCACCATTCTCTCAGTCCATGCTGTAAGCAACTCCTCCTCTTTCTCCCTGTCTGATTTCTACCCAACTGCTTTTGTTTAGGTTGAAAGCCAGTGTTGCCACGTCCTCCAAGAAGCCAGCTCTGATTGTCCTCATACCCCTCTGAGGACCCTGTACCTGTGGTCTGACGTAGGGTGCACCTAAAAGGCAGACCTATCCCCACATCACTGAGGTGAAGGGTGGTCAGGTACAGAAGCACTCCTGTGAGGAAGGGGAGCCCTGCCTGGAAAATAACAGGCCCCTGCCTTGCAGGAGCTCAGGTGGGAGCTGGCTGTACCTGCTGGCAGCAGAGCTAGCATGATGGATGGTACCATTCAGGAAGAAATAAATCCCGAGGCTCACGTGCCAGGTGAACTGGGGGGGTGTATCCATCTTAGAGATGCTTAATGAATGTGCTGGCTGCAGCAGACAACAGCAAATACATCTGCCTCCTACCCCCTCAATGCCTCGGGCCCCAGGGAGCACCCCAGGCTTGCTCCTTTCTCCAGGTTTCCATAGAATCAGGGATGGCAGGTGCTGAAGGGGTCCAGCGATTGGCTGGTACAGACCAAACCCCCATCATACAGTTGGCAAAACTGGGGCCAGAGGGGGTACAGATTTACCCAAAGACACACAGGGAAGCAGAAGACAGGCTCCAGCCTCACCCTCGTGGCTTCTCCTTCAGAATTCTCTAAACTAGAATTTCTCAGCCTGTGGGTCATGACCCCTTCGGGTCAAATGACCCTCTCACAGGGGTTGCCTAAGACCATCAGAAAACACAGCTATTTACACTATGATTCATAACAGTAGCAAAATCACAGTTATGAAGTAGCTACAAAGATAATTTTATGGTTGGGGGTCCCCACAATATGAGGAACTGTATTAAAGGGTCGCAGCATGAGGAAGGTTGAGAACCACTGCTCTAAACCTCCCTTAACCAAGCATCCTGTGTCTCCAAGAAGAAACCCTGACCGTTCTGTCTCCTGGTCTAGAATTGCTCTTCCAGAGCACCAATCCCAGACCCCCAGGCAGGCTCACTCTGCTCCCTCACCAGGCCCAGTATGGCCCATGTGTCCCCCTTTTCCTACCTCTACCTGAACAGCCAAGCATCAGCAGACACTCAGGGCTGAGCATGGCCCAAGAGCCCCCTTCGGGTTTCCACACCCAGGTCTAGCACTCCTCTGCTTTGCCCAGCAAGCCTGTACTGCTTCAGCAGCCAGGCTCAGAGGCTGGCCTTGCCTACATGGAACGCTGGCCAACTCCAGGCCTCAGAATAAATCCCTCAGTCAAGTCAAGAAGACACTGACCTGCCCATGATCAGGCACTAAGGGTGTGTGGTGGAGGGGAGTGGGAAAGGACCTAAAACCGAGGCTCTACCGGATACCAAGCCAACCCCTCACTCTCACCCAGCAACTCCACACACCGTCACCATGCTTAAAATGTCACCGTTAGAAGGAAACATCGTTCCATCCAGGGTTCAGAGGCATTAAAGTCTCTCAATAAAGTGTGACTATCCCAGAGAGAAACTCGTCTTCAGTCATTGCCACTACCACGTCAGCCGAGAAAGGGGGTGATGGGGGACAGTGAGCGACATTTGCATTCACTGTGAGGCTTGGGCAACACGTGCCTAGCCAGAGGCTACTACGGGCCTGCAGGACCTTGGGGTGGATTTTGCTGTGCCCAAAGGTGTGAAACACTCCTGAGTCCAGGCTCTCAGAGCTGTTCTAAGGAGGTCATGGTTTTCACACCACCTCACCCTCTGAACAAGCTCCCATAGGCAGGCAGTTTTCCAAAGAGCAAAGAAACTGTCTTTAGAGTCAGGTGATAACCCAAATTCATGTCCCTGAGCCACTCTGAGACTCGGTTTCCCCTTCTGTAACATGAAAGAGAAACCCACTTTGCAGTATCACTCTAGAGGAAGAGTCAGCAGGAGTCTGTCTGCCTGTGGGTGTGGACCAACCTACCAAGGTCCCGCAGCCCCCAGAATGGCCCTGGAAGTGTTCACCACCAAGGAGAAGCCCCGCACTGTGAGCAGGAGCCAGGGAGCATGAGGAAAAGGTAGAGAAAAGCTAGCCCTCTGCTGACCCTCCCACCTATCCTACTCCAGGACACCTCACACCTGCCTCCCAGTCCCATGCCTAGAAAGGAGTCCTTGCCCAGTCTCACCTGCTGGCCCCAGCCAGGCTGCTCAGAGGCCTTTGTTGCACTCTGGCCCCGGGGAGCACTCCACACCCATAGACTCCTCCTGGGGTTATGCCTCACTGGAACCTGGTCCTGTTTCTCTGAGCAATCTCCCACACCTGGCCTCATGGTCCAGATAAGAATCTGGAGAAGGCTCAGGTAAGGTTGCCAGCTTTCCCAGGGTCTCCACAGTTCAGTGGGGACTAGAGCAGAGGACACTAACACCTGATCTTGTTTCCCCAAAGATAGCATTTAGAGGCACCTATGTGAGGCAGGCCCCTAGTCCCTTCTCAGGAAAACAAATTCCCTTCACCACTCCCACGGGGCTGAGTGGATGTCTCTACTGTCGCCTGGGAAGGCTACTCCTGAACCTCTCTGAGGCCCTGCCAAAGACCATCTAACAGCCCAGACTCCCAGCCAAGTCCTGAAAAAGGGGTAGGGGCAGGCTCCTGACCGTTTATTGGCCATCTAGGTAGTCAATCATCTTCTCTTGACCGATGAACAGTGGGCTGGTTGGGAGCTTCAGAGTTGTTGAAACTCACACAGGTGACCAGTTTGGGCCTGGATGAGAGTAACATGAACTCAGGAATAAGTACTTACAGAGAGTCTTCTCAGAGCAGGGCCACTATTTCCATACAGCCTTCCCAACAGCCCTGCAGAGGGTGGAATCATGCCCACTTCACAGACAGAATGAGCTTCTTTGGTCCAGGCCCACATCCTACAGTGGATCTGAACCTGGGTCTGCCTGAATTTGAAGCTGGGTGTTCTCCTTTGCTGCCCTCCCCACCCCCCAAGAGCTGGAAAACACAAGCAGAACTGCCCTGGAGAAAGAGACAGAGCCCAGTGTCCAAATGCCCTCTGCAATAGCCTTGCCAACCCTTGGGGTGTGCAGCTGGCTGTGTCTGACCCCAGAGTGTGTGGGGGACACCTGCTGCCTTCCTCTGGGGCCACCTCCCTCTCCCTGTCTCTCCCACTCACACTAGCAAATGAGTAAGAAGAATTGAATTACAGTTTGGCTACACAAGACACAGAATTAGCAGGATTAAATATAAATAGCTATTAAAAGTGCCTTATAATTAAATTCATTTTCCAGTTATTTGTTTTACACACACACACCCGCCCACATGTGTGCACACACACATGAGCTTGCATCCCCAGCTCCACAGAGAGTGGGTGTCAAGGCCCCCAAATGCTAACCAGGCTCCTCCCACGGCTGCCTCTTCCTTGGAGCTCTTGTCTGTTCTCTTTGCCTCTCTCCCCTCCCTGGCCCTCTTCTGATTCCCCCACAATCCTTCCCAGAAGAACGAGTGCCAATGATTCCTGCTCCAGCTATTCCCATGTGCCGAACTAGACACTTGACACCCATCACCTCCTTTTATTCTACCCAAAGATGTTTTGTCACTCAATAAATACTTGGTTGAGGGCCAAGTGCTTAATATTATTTAATCCCCACAATGCTTTCCATCCCTCCATTAAGCAAAGGCTAGTTGAGCATCTACTACATGCCAAGGTTGGTAAATGCTAGAAATACTTTGGCCCGCAACATTCCCCTCCTCGTTTCTCTTAAGAAGCACAGAATCAGAGCTGGAACTAGTCAAGAACCAGGCCGGGAGCTGTCAGGGAGGTCAGGGAAAGCCCAGAAGGTATATGCTGGGGTGGAATCCTATGGACTGTACATGGCCTAAACATGTCCCTTCTCTCTCTCTGTTTAGGGCAGGGAGTAGAGTGGGCATGTCAGCAGGCTGACCTGTCTTAAGCCAGGTGTGACTCTGCATGACGTCCTACGCCTCTGAGTGGCCCTGTCTTCTCCTCAGTCTCGGACTTCCTCCTCTACAGAGTGGGAGGAAGTCTGCCTCTGTCTCATTAGGGTTAGGGAGTTAGCACTCTCAGAGTACTTGGCACTGGCACAGCTCAGGAAGACAGTGATCCATCACTATTGCCAATTAGGACCCCTGCAGAGTACCATTAAATGCAAGAGAACATGGTGCTATGACGTCGCCCACAGGGAGAGGGGACGAGGTCTGTGATGGTGGGGGTACTTTCCAAGGGCAACAGCAAGCCTTGGAGTTGGATGGGGAGGACTCTCAGTCACACCCGAAGAGCTTCTGGGGGCGGGGTCAGTGCCTCAGGCCTCTCAGTCAGTCTCCTGTGCTCTGATGACTTGGGCTGATCTTCGGACATTCCCCTGGGGCTGCAGGAAGCCTGGGGAAGGGTCACTTCCAACACATTGTTATCTGAATCCAGTCATTCAAACTGCCCCCACAGCCTCCTGGGCCATGGCAGAGGGGAGGGGAGAGGATCACCATCTAGGAGATGGAGGGCACACAGCTAGGTGGCAAGGTGAACAAGGTGTGAGATGATGCCAAGGTAAAGGTTTGGTCCTCAGCAGTAGCTACCAGCACACTCTAAGTCCGGTGTGTGCCAAGCACCCAGCTGTGTTGTATCGCCCAAGCCACACAGCACCGTCTCACTCTGCAAGTGTGACCAAGCTCCATTTTCAAAGGGAGGTGACTTGAAACTCAGAGGTCAGCTGTGCCTTGGCCAAAGTCACAAAGCCAACACTTAAGAGAGCTTGGGAATAAAACACAGATCTATGTGTGCCCAAGCCCCTACTGGGGACAGTACCCTGAGAAATCACTGGCCCTGGCTGTCCTAGCTTCAGTCATCCTCTGTCACCCCCAAGGTGGGCTACCCACCCTGCTCACTTCCCAGAGCCCCACTACTCAGCTAGACCAAGCCCAACAGTGAAGAGTTTTGTCCTAAGGGGGTGGCTGAGCCAATAGCAGAGGCCCAGCCCTTTCTTGATGAGGACATTATTTCATTACCCAAAGGCAAACACAGCCCCATGGTGTCCAGCAGAGCGACTCAGGCGGCTGGCCAAAACAACGCAAATCGATGGGCAACAAGAGGCCCTTCTCTGGCCCAGCCTTCCCACAGGGCACCGCGGCTCTGTCCCATCCTTTTGACAAATGCTGAGGAAGAGAAAGGAGCCTGTGCTGGATGGGAAAGATTACAGGCAGAGTGATAAGGCACAAAGACCCTTGCAGACAACCACGGCCCATTGTCACTTCTAGATGAAACTGGCTGACCCCAAGTAAGGAGGGGTGACATCAGGCCAGGCAACATCACTGAAAACTGGGCAAGAAAGCCCACAGTGTCCATGTCCTGGTCAGCTGGCTGGGGTCAGGACCTTGAGTCGCCCCTTTTCAAGAACACTATCTATATTCTAACTCACGGTGGCCTTCTGCCCCCAGCCCACAATGGCTTCTCACCACCGCCCACACTCAGCCTTAGTGACCAGGCTGCTTCTCCATCCTCTCTACAGTCCTAGGTGTCACCTCCTCCTGGGGGCTTTCCCTAACTGCTCCACCATATAAGACCTTGTTCTGCCTCCCAGACACTGCAGAGCCAAGCTCCCCGGTTGATGGTCTGTGCTGTGCCCAGCACCCCACCTGAAGTAGTGGGTAGGACATTATTTTGTGGGTCTCATATGCGGGAGAGAATAGCAATCTGATGTCTCCACCCCTGAGCTTGCCACAGAGATGAGAACACAGTAGATGCTGTGCCCCCTGTGTGTGTCTCCTGACAACATTGCAAAGTCCCTTTAAGGTTTCCCCATCACGGTAGGGATTCAGAGACCAGTATATATGAAGTTCAGTCCTAAAGCTGAGCTTTCTGTGTGTGTTTGGATGTCTCCAGCATTCTCCTGGCTCTACTGTGTCCTCCTCTGTGCAAGCAGAGCAGGGGGGTGGGGGGGTGGGGGGGGTCAAATTGACCTTGGAGGGGATGTTCAGCTGGAAAGAGCAAGAGGCAGCAGGTGACCTGTGTGCTGTCCGTGGTGCTGAACGTGTGTGCCCTCTCTAGGCGGGAGGGAACAAAGGATGGAAGCAGAGGAATGGAGCTGAGGGAAGACAACCACAGAGATGGACAATCGGACTGGACTGCTATTTGTGAGCACTGCAAGGGACTGTTGGCTGGGGGCCACTCACTGAGTCCAATGGGGAAGGCTCTGCCTCAGCCACTAAAGAATCAACAATCCAACCAAAGGCTCTAGGCTGCCCTGAGAACGCTCCCTGATGGGAGGAGGGGCTGGAGACACACATACACCATGTGTGCATACACAGATACACACACACAATGTTTATGGAAACATCATATGGCCAAGCCTCGCAGCATCAAGCTTGCCAACCCGGAGAGGGGCATTGCCACACTTGTGTCTCACACCCAGAAAGGTGCAGGACACCCCTCAAAGATCCATTTAACAGAGAGGGAAATGAATCCCCATTCCTGGATTCTTTTCCCCCTCCATCATTCAGAGGACTACTGTCCAATCTTTCCTTCTAATGGTGCCAGGCGCCTGTCTCTATGAGAGACAAAGAAGGCCTGTGTGGTGGGGAAAGTGGGCAACAGGCCCAGAACTGGGAGAGGAAGTGGAAGAGGGAGGGGTAGGAGGAAGGCATGGGGGAGAGAGAAGGAAGAGGAAGGAGGGAACGAGGAGAAGAGGAAGAGATGGAAGGAGGGATATTGGGAGGGAGGGAGGGAGAGAGAAGGAAGGAGAGAGGGAAGGAGAGAGGGAAGGAGGGAGGGAGGGAGGGGAAGAAGGAAGGAAGGAAGTTATTTGATTGGTCGGTTGCTTGGTCCCTCCACTACTGCCGTACAGATCTTGGCAGGTCCTCTGCTGGCCCAGACACCATCCTCTTCTGAATAATTTCTCCAGCAGAAACTCCATAATTATGGGTAATAACAATCACTCTGATTTGCATGTATTGAGCACCTTTCAGCCTGGGATCTCCAAGTGCTTCACCAACATTGATTAATTCATTAGGCACGCCCGCCTCTCTGGGACAGAGCAACGAGGACGGACAGGCTGCTCCACCCAGAGTAGCACAGCTGGCTGTGGGGTAGACAGCAGGTGGCAGTCCCAGCAGGGGCTTGTGTTAGGTGTCCTTGGAGAGAGGCTCTGATGAGTCTGGAGAGTGATTTTTGCCCCAGCCCCCCTCCCCCATACCCTGCCTTTGGCTGTTTCCGCAGTAATCAGGACACTATCTCTGTGCCCTCCCCAGGCCATGCCAAGAGTAGTCAGGAGGGCATTAGTCTACATAGCATAGCCCCGACCTCAGGCCCACTTGGGAGATTCATATACTTCCATGAAACTCAACTTCTTCACCAGCAAAATGGGGCCTCCAGCCCTCCAGCCTAGAGGTAGTTGGAACACTTGAGTGGCAGGTCCTTCAGACCTGTCCATGGCTGTACACAAGGAAGATAGAGCATTTCCCTCTGCCATTTGGGCCTTCAATAAGGGACAAGGCCATATACAGAGTTACAGACTCTCCCTAGAGGCCAGTCCCCTCCTTCTAGGAACAAATAGCCCAGGCAGTCCATATCTGGTTCCCTTCAGGAGCATGGAGACACCTCTCACAGATGACAGACAGCTCTCAGTCCTACCGCTAAAGCCGGACCCCACACTGGCCTTGTGAAAGAGAAAAAGATTCAGGGATCTGGTGAGAAGTTTCCTTACAAAGGCCAAGCTTGGAATCTCAAGCAGGAACTCCAGGGTTCAAAGGAGACCCCCAAACTTATAGAGAGTAGATAAATCCAAGGTCATTACTTCCAGACCTTCATGGCGCTCATAGGGAGACTGAGGCATGGAGAGGGAGAGCCACCGGCTTTGAAATCCATCCTGGAATCCAGTCCCAGTGGGACACTTTGTGTTGTCACCTTGAGCAGATGACTACCCCTGAGCCTCTGTTTATCCACAAGTCAAATAACCTCAGCCATGTCCACACACAGGCACGATGCTGCTCACACTGCCGGGGCCCACACTGCCGGGGCCCACACTGCCGGGACCCACACTGCCGGGGCTCACACTGGCGGGGCCCACACTGCCGGGGCCCACACTGCCGGGGCCCACACTGCCGGGGCCCACACTGCCGGGGCTCACACTGCCAGGGCTGAGGGCTCACACTGCTGGGGCTCACACTGCCGGGGCCCACACTGCCGGGGCCCACACTGCCGGGGCTCACACTGCCGGGGCTGAGGGCTCACACTGCCGGGGCCCACACTGCTGGGGCTGAGGGCTCACACTGCCGGGGCCCACACTGCCGGGGCTCACACTGCTGGGGCTGAACTAACGCTTCCCACTTACCACCCTCCCAGAGGTCCTATGGAACATTCCCTAACTGGTTTCACTTCACCAGTATCTCCTGAGCAACTGTTGTGTTGGGTGATTTGCAGTCACCTCTCTAGCCTCTGCTCGAGGACCTTACAGGCCACCCCAGCCCCTCCCTCAAGATGCCCAGTGTCTGCTCTTGCTGGTTCCTCCACCTCGGCACCCTCCTTCCCCTCTGCAAAGTTTGAGACTCTGCCCATCCATTCCCCATGGCCTGATTAGCCCCTCCCCCGGAAAACTTCTCTGGGAGCCTCGATGAGGTTTGGCATTTAACTATTTCAATGTCCTTATCTCAGGCCTGGCTGAGGCTTAGGTCTGTCCACAAGAGATTCAAACAAGCCTCCTCTCCGTTCTGTGGGGACAATGTGGCTGGGAAAAGGCTCACTAGGAACATCTGGGCCTGGCATTTGTGACAGGGAAAATACAAAAGAGCCAGGACAGACCCTGCCCCATTCAACCCACTTACCTCCCCAGGATCCTCCTCTCATGGCGCCAATAACTCTGCCTGTGTGGACCATGCCTTACAGCTCTAGAGCCCATGTTCTTAAGCACACAGAACTCAAACAATGCAACAGCCACGCTTGCAGACGTGGCCACAGACACATAAGGAGTGAACACACAATGACCCAGTTGGGTGGAAATTCTCACACACACATTTACAATACAATATACAGGGACTCACTTGTGTTCACACTTATCAGCCAACTTCACAAGGCATATACTGCCACACAAGAACCACAAACCTGAACACAAGGTAGCAAACATTCTCATACCACCCCTTAAGGAAGGCCAAGCTGGAGCAGGACTCAGTCAGTGCCCCTAGCTGGTAAGATAAGTAGCCATTTCCCTCCTTTAGAGCATCACAGCCCGGCTTTCTGATACTTCTGCATATTAGTCTCTTTTAAGAGCCCTATGTGAGCATGCTAACTTGAAAGACAGCTACAAAGGCACCACTTAAGAGGACATGGTGCTCCAGGGGACAATCCCCCTCCGATGCCTCCTTGGAGGGCACTGCACACTGCTAAATGTGTGTGTACCATAGGACATGATTGTCACATGGCCTCATGTGCACGGCACACTCAGCTGCATTCATCACACACTCAGCCCATGGGATCAGCCACCATCTTTCCTGGGCAGGTTTCCCTATGCATACAGACTCCCAACTCCACAGCCATGACACAAGAGAAAGAGCAATAGGAAAGAAAAGCCAGTTGGGGGATTTGTCCCACCACCCTTGAACAGGGAGAGATCCCAAAGTTCCTACCTTCTCATCCCTTGGCCAGGATATCTCATCCCTGGTTTGGGGGTCTTACTTTCCAGAAGGCCTTCTGGTCCATTTGTGGATTTATTGTGACTTGATGTTTGGGACTGTGTCTCAGAGAAAATTTCTTTGGGCAGTCTTCCTAAGGGTTCCTGGCTCTGGTCTAAGAAGAACACCCAAGACTCCAGAACAAGAATGGCTGAGGTCAGGTTCATCTGGCACTGGCCAGGCACCGTGACTATTGACCCTAAAACACAGCACCTGGGTGTAAGAGGACCCTGTCAGTCACAGCAAAACATGGTGCTAAGAACACCACACAAGCAGAGGCTGGACCCCTACAGTCCACATGGAGATGATGTTCCTTACTTATGCTTCAGTTTCCTCGCTGGTCATTGGGACATTGTGAAGAGCTAGTCAAGATGTCTTTGATGTCCCAATGCCTGGTAGGAAGTATAAAAGGCTCATGGACTGATGGGTTTGTTGTTGTTGTTTCATGCAAAGTTCTATTCTCTCCAGGGACCCTGAATCATAGTGATGTTTCCTCAGGTCCCAGAGGACTGAAGATAAGGTGTAGAGACAGGGTAAAGAGAGCCAGCCATAGGCAGAGGCCACTTGGAGACCAAGAGCAGGTGGAGAGGAGCAGCAAGCCACCCAGGTCTTCTAGCCCAATCCAGGCCAGAGCTAGCTGGACCTCCCTGAGTCTGGGGTGCAGCCCCTCACCCTAGCATGGGCCCCAGGCCTGGTAGGGAGCCCAGCCTCCAGCTTGTTAACCCAGATCTGCTCCTTAATCACTGCAGGCTGCCTCGCCTAGCCTTGGCTGTGTCAGCCATAATAATATATGAAGAACATTCATTTATTCACCAACTTCCCACTCAGGAAAAGATAGATGACACCGTAGGAAAGGATTTATCCTGACACCCAGCTCTCAGCAAAGTGAGGCTAATTTAAACATTTAAGTCAATGGCTCGCCCCTCCCTGCCCCTCCCAGGTTTTTTTTAATGGTGACACACGGGAGGGAGATTGGAAATGTACCAGCCCATGTGGCTTGAGGTTGGAGGCAAAGGAGGGGGAAGAGTGGTTTAGTAGAGTTTCCTCTGGGTTTTCCTCAACCCTCTCCCAGCCCTGTTGCTGCAACCAAATCCAGGTAGGAAGTAGGTGGGCACGGACTTTGGTGAGGACAAGTCCTGTCTCACTGCTGGCTCAGGATGCACCCACCACAGATCACACCATCCCCCTGCTCCAAACCTCTGCTTGCTTGACTGTGGGGATTCCACCAAACTAGTGGGGACCTGCTTCTCAGCCTCTTCTAAAGCAGGTTTTCTTGTTCTTTCCTAGGTGCCTCCTCCCAGCATGCTATGAGGAGAGTGGCCAGGAGAGAGGCCAAGGACCTGTGGCATCAGGGCGTGGCTGGGGAAGTGGCCAGGCCCTCTGCTAAGAACACAGCTTCTGGAGCTCCATGTCTGGGCCCCTGTTCGTGCTTTCCCAGTTTGTCTGTGACCCTGGCATGCAGCTTAGTCTTTTGTGCCTCATTGTCCTCATCTGAGAAAGGACTGTGACGAGCGTTCTTACTTCATAGGAACCTTGGAAGATCAAATGGAGCCACTATCCACAACAAACAAACAAACAAACAAACAAAAAAAAACCTTGGGGCCCAAAGGTGGTGGCACATACCTTTAATCCCAGCACTCGAGAAGCAGAGACAGGAGGATCTCTGTAAGTTTGAGGCCAGCCTGGTCTACAGAGTAAGTTCCAGGATAACCAGGGCTACAAAGCTACACAGAGAAACTGTCTCAAAAAACCAAAACCAAAACCAAAAAGCCTTGGGACTTCACTTTGCATAAAAAGAGCTAAGGCGATGTATGGGTCACAATCCCTGGGAAGGGAATAGCAGGGCTGGAGGTCATCCTGACCCAAACCTCCTCAGTATTCATCCTCTTCAGCCAGGATTTGTCAGAAATGTTCCAGGGTGGGCTGTGTGCCACTCAGCCCACAGGGAGCTACCCCAAGCCTCCTGAAGGAGACTGAGAAAGTCCTTATATTCAAGGCTGAGCAAACTGCCTACCCTCCTCCATGAAGAAGAGGTAGTCTCATGTAGAGGTTTTCGAAGTACCTGAGAGTCAGGCCAGGTCAGGTGAGGAAGGGTCATGTACAGAAGGCTGGCAGCATGTGACCTTAGTGACATAGACCTATGTGCTGCCAAGCACAAGCACACATATGCACACAGCACCTTCTGCAGGCATTTCTTCCCTCATGGCCTCTGGCCTGAGGTTCCAAGGCCCCAGGACCTCTGCAACTTTCAAGCTGGAGGGTGAGTGCCGGAGAAGTCCCTGCCAGAAGTAAAGGCAGAGAGAGGAGGGACTTATATAGTCTGTCATCCTCTACCCTGCCAGAGCCAGTTCCTCCCAGGTAGACCTGGGGTATGGGCCAGTTACTTTAGAAGATTCTGTTTCCTCACCCGAACAAACAACCCACTACACCAACCTCCACAAATGGCCGTAAAGAGCAAGCGAGGTGATTTGCAGAAGTGCCGAGCATGGTGGGGAGCCCACAGCAAGCACCCAGAAACTTTCCCCTTTGTCTCAAAGCCTGTCCCTCATTCCCAAAGTGCAGACACAGCAAAAAGGAGCAGCAGTCTAGCCAGCTGGCAGGAGACCAGGCTAGACCTGACAGACTGGCGTGACCGCTGAGAAAAGCACCGCTTTCTGAGGGGGCGTCTAACAACTCTGTAACTCCTGCTTTAATCGAGTGTCCTATCAAAGTGCATCTGTTGGTGGCATGGTCACTTTAACAAAAAGCCTCCTGTGTCCTTTTTAAAGTCACAACTAAACATGCTGAGCCATCTGCCCTGGCCAAAGCTGTGGGGAACCAGGACCTCATTATTCACCTGGGCCAGCCAGTACCTGTCCCAGAGGGGTCATGCCCCAGAAAGTAACTGCCAGGTCTCAGAGGTCACCCTCCCCGAGTGGGCCTGGGTGATAGTTCAACAGAGGTAGCTTCTTTTTCCTCCTTAAAATGGAGTGTAGTGGTGACTCACACCTGTTTTCCCGAAGCAGCCCTGTTTCCGGTTGTCACTCAAGCACACCCAATGGCGTCCTCCTCTGTGGGGAGGGAAGAGAAAGCTTGACAGCCCAGACGCGTGTGAAGGGTCACAGAGACTGGAGTGACGACTCAAACAAAATTGGAAAAGTCATTGTCCCCACAAGTCCTGCGGTTGACGTCTGAGAGCACTGGCCAGGGGCTTCCAGGGGAAACCTTCAGCTCTAACTACACCCCAAGAAGCCTGCGTCCTGCCCGGGCTGGAGGATGACCTGGGACACAGGACGAACGGAGAGTGGGTTGCTCCAGAGGGGACAGGATTAAGGTGACAGGACTCACATCTACGCCCAGATTGTGACCAGTACCAGAAACATGTAGCCACAAACCCTTTATGCAAGTTTATTTTGTTTTTGGAAACAGGTAGCACTCCTCAGTCTAGGCTGCCCTATTAAACCAGACCCCGCTCCGGTGCATTGGTTGGGCCAGTACAGGAACCAGGCACAAAACTGAGAGTCAAGGCCATGGCAGTCCAGGCCCCAGGCACAGGACCACAACTGTCCTGTCGCAGGGCACAGGAGTTGAGATGGACAGTCTCTGCTTTCAAACTCAGGGGCATAGTAATGGGTTTAAAGGGCTGAGATGTAATCGTGCAAACACACGTAATGGACTAAAAGCTTTCTCATCATCACTGTGAGCTCTTGAGTTAAGATGTCTAGACTCCAGAAAGGTCGTTCAACTGCTCCAGGTCAGGTACAGCACATTCCAGGTAAATCATCTCCTGCCGTAATTAAGTGCTTGAAGAAGAATACCGACATTCTCAGACAGAAGGGCACCAAGGGCTGGGGACCCAGCAGCTTCCTGGCTTCAGAGGCACAGAGGGGGGTCCTCTTACTCATTGCTTATAGTCCTCTGGCCCAAGATGTGCTGCAAGGGAGTGGAGTCCGAGAAGAAGACCCCAGGAGCCTGTCAGGGCATGAGGACATATTGTGGCTAGAACTTCCATCTATGACCTTTGACCTTTGGCATGGTTTTCCCATCTATGAAGCAGGCAGAGGTGCTAGAGCAAAGCCTGAGAAATCGGGGTGTGCCCAGTGCCCTTATTCCCCTGAGAAACAGCCTGCCAGCCACCAGAGACCCAGTCCTAGGATGCTGAGCTTACGCCCACCTGTCCTCCATCTTTAAAAAATGGGCTTTATGCTTTCTTGGGTCTCTAGAGTCCTAACGCTGAACTGACCCCGAGTTCACCCTGGCAGGTTTGACTGCAGCCAGAGTAGCTTGAAGTCACTTAGCACCCGAGGAAAAAGAGGGCTGGCGGAGGGCTGGCAGGGGCCCACAGCAGCACTAGGCAGCCCCCAGTGGATACAGGTGGATTGGGAAGGTGGGGTTAGGGACAAGGACATGTGAGGCCATTCTTACAGGGTCCCGGATGTGTAGGTCAGGCGACACCCCAAGTATATCCTATGCTCCAAGATCAAGTGCAAGGAGAACAGGTCTAGATTAGAAACTGGGAACAAAATGAGAGAGGAACATCACCTCAGTGACACTACACAGGGGACAAGACATACCAAGTCTTCACCCATGCTGGACCCTCCACACAGAGCCCCAGCCTCTTATTTCCAATGGAAGAAGTCTCCCCTTCAATCACTAGGTCCTTGGGGCCCCTCCCCACAAGCCTTCTCTGACACACTACCCCCAAATATGTACCACTTCTTCCTCTAGCTCATTCTCCTCTAGTAAGTAACCCCTCACCTGTCTACCTCCACCCCTAGGGCCTACACTTCCCCAGTTCAGCCTCACACGGGGCTGCGTGCTCCCTGAGGGTGTGGGCCGGCCCCAGGATGGCATTTGGCACACAGTAGGCACTTCACAGATGTCAGAGGACTGAGTGAAGGACTTGAGTAAGATCTCTAGGAGAACCACCCAGAAAGGGAGGCCCCTGCCCCGCCCTCGCCCAGCTGGTGAAGGCTGCAGAATTAAGCACAAGTTATAATTAAGATGGGATGTTTGAAGAGAAACATAATCCCAGTTTCCGTGGGATCCGCGGGCACAACAGTAATTAACGTCTCATTAACATTCGCCTAATTAAGCAGTTTATGAAAGTGTATGGATTTGCATACTGCCACGCTAGGCTTGCTCAGACGCATCCAAATTAACCCTTTCAGCCCAGGAGGGCCCAAGGGAAAGAAAAACCCAGCATGGCCTGGAGTGAGTGGAGGGGGGACGGATGTCCAGTCAACAGAGGCTGAGGTCACGATGACCCTCACCAACCTGAGACCTGACACCTCCCCCAGACTCACCTTGCAGGATTCCTTTCTCCCTACTGACTGGACCAAGGTCAGTCTCTCAGAGAGGACCATCCATGACGTAATGAGGAGCACTGAGCCACCATCAGCCCTGGTTTTTCCCACCTCCCATTGATAGTCCCTACTCCTCTGTCTCAATCCCGAGTCCCTGCCCTTCCCCATAGCTCTCGTGGGACAGACTTCATCCAGAAGGCCTTTGAACTCCAAGAACTCTGACCCATGTTACCTCAGTCAGTCCCACAGCTCTCTGTAAGCTGCTACCTCAGCATCATTCCCATCCTACCCAGGAGAGGCTCAGAGAGGTTCCAAGCCTGCCCAAGGTCACAGAGTTCAGATGAAACAGAGCCAAAGCTCTGGAATCCTAGGGTCCCTCCCTCCCCCACTTCCCCAGGCAGGCTGATTTTTGGAGTGCACACTCCAGTGTCCCAGCAACAGTAGCACACACAGGCTCCCACTATCCCGCGTGGGAAAGGCCCTCTGTGGCCTCTCTCCTTCCCTGGACACTAATTAACCACCTTCCCCAGAGCCAGCCGAGCTCCCAGCCAGGCACTGCTGCTGGAGCCAAGCTTGAATCAAAGTCACCAGTGACCACCCTGAGGGGAAGCCTCAGTTCTCCAAAGGAGAAAAAGACAGGGCCTTTTCAGATTGTGTCAAGGATCAAGCAAAGCATTCTCCTCTAAAGCACTTTGAAGCCCCGCGCACGTCGAGCGGGTTAGTTGCTTATTAATGATTGTGCTCCTGGACGCCGGCTTCTGCTGCTCTCCTGCCCGGCACGCATGCCCATGCCAAAGGCACATTAAGGCAAACTTTCCCCGTGATAAGTTAGCAACGCACATCAAGAGGCTTCAAAATATTCCCAACAAGCTATTAAAAGCGTGAGCAAACAGGTGAGAAATTTGACTTGGTTGCAATTTAAATCATCAGCGCAACAAAAGCCATCACAAAGGACAGAGACAGGCCAGAAGAGACACTGCAGCACCCAGAGCTTTAAAGAAAAAAATGTTTCCAGGCTATATAAAGAACTCTGCAAATCAATAATAAAAGAAAGACAAATCACCTTCATGTTTTAAAAGGCAATTGTCAGACGAGGAGACTTGAGGCCAATGCGCACATGACAAGGCTGAGGCATTCGGCAACTCAGCAGAGTCCTGAGAAATGCTAAAGGAAACCAAAGGTGGATTCCCGCGCCCGTGGAGTTGGTGGACACCTGAAAAGTCAGAAGGTGCCAAGTGTGGGTGGGCGACAGGACCTCTCACAAGAGGCTGGAGGAGGAAAAGTCACTCCAACAATTTGAGAGAACCATCCAGTCTCTTGTAAACCCAAAGGGGCATATGCCCTCCCAACAAGCAATTCCAAATCAAGATGGTCTCCACGTGGGTGTGGACAGTGTAGGGAGGCTCGAGCAACGTGTTCCCAAGTGTCAAAGGACAGAGAAGGTTCTATACTCCCACCAGCAGGAGAATAGATCAACTGTGGATAAGATAAGCCACTGCGGGTTAGGGAAATGTGGTATGCTTGCCTCTACTCCCTTACAAAATTCTGTTGCGACGATAAAGGATTTCTCTTTTGCACATAAAATCCACAAGAACTCAGGCTGGAAGAAAAACCAGCAACATAATGTTGGAAGTTGGAGAGCAGATGGGTGAATGGTAATTGATTTGGCACAGCTGAGGCGGCTGCATCCTAAGGCTTTCTCCTATAACCTAGTAGAGCACAGGCCCGGGAACGAGAGGCCCCAGGTACCCTTGGCATCACTTGACACAGGAATGGAAGGCTGGGTGGAAGGGCTGGGTAAGAAGCAGGTGAAGCCCAGGATGTATGTATGTGCTCACTGGCTCTCAATCTCCCTCTCATTCTGTCTCTCAGCCTCTCTCTCTTTCTCTCTCTCTCTCTCTCTCTCTCTCTCTCTCTCTCTCTCTCTCTTTCCCCCATCTTTCTGTCTCTGTCTGTCTGTCTGTTTGTCTACCTGTCTGTATCTCTATTTCCCTGTCTCTCTGTCTCTCTCTGTCTGTTTCTGTTTCTCTCTCTCTCTCTCTCTCTCTCTCTCTCTCTCTCTCTCTCTCTCTCCATCTCTATCCTTCCTTCCCCAACTCTTCAGCTCCATCCTCAACCCTTCTGAGGAGGCATCCAGCTGAGGCTCTCTGGCCTTTGAGAAGTGGGAGGTCTATACTGAAGTGAAAATCTGTGCACACAATTCCAGCTGGGCCTTCCTGCCCAGCTCAGCCTCCAAGAGACTGAAAGTCCTCTCAGGAGATGTTGTCACTGGGGCTTCTGGTGAGCCAGCCAAGGCAAGCAGATTAGCCACAGGGTAGCTTCAGGTAACGAGCTCAGCTGTGCATCAGGGACACCAGCCCTTCCTTAACAACAACCCGCTGTATATCACCAGGCCTGGGTGTCCTCCCCAGAAGCTCAGCAACTTCTGATCCATTTTGTTCAGGGCTGGAGAACGGAGCTGGCTACCCAGGGAGGCACTCAACAATGCTGCAAAGTGAGTCAGTGGAGAGAATCTTGGTTAGGCAGCACGGAGTCCCAAAGAGGGAAGCAGAGAGAAAAAGGGAGCAACTTGAAGAGAGGAGGTGATGCAGAGGGAAGATTTTTTAAAAAAAAAATGGTACTTTTCTCCAGAAAAACAAATATAGTAGTCCCCAACAAGAACTGCATGGGATGAGTCATCCAGGAAAGCAATGCTGTGCAAGTGTGAGGACCTGGGGACCCCAGCACCCGTGCCAGAGCAGGTGTGCTGTCCTGCATCTGTGACCCTAGGCTGAGGCGGTGGAGACGGGAAGACCTGGAGCTCCATGTTCAGTGTCTCAAACTGTCTCAAAAAAAAACAAGGTAGAGATCAAGAGAGGGAGGAGCCTAAAGTCTACCTGCGGCCTCCACATGCAGACACACATACACATGTGTACACACACACACATGCACACACATACACACATGCACACACACACACATGCACATGTGTACACACACACACAAACACACACTAAAATAAACACTTTCAAAAGAATTGGATGGAATAAAAAATGGGGTAGATGGATGGAGAGAGTGCTCAGTGGTTAAGAGCACTAGCTGCTCCTCTAGAGGACCTGGGTTTGAGTCCCAGCACCCACATGACAGTTCACAACCATCTATAACTCCTGTCCCAGGGGATCCAACACCTTCTTCCAGCCTCTACAGACAATGAACACACATAGTACACAGACATACATTCAGGCACAACACCCATACACATAAAAAATAAAAACAAGCTGGGCGGTAGTGGTGCAAGCCTTTAATCCCAGCACTCGGGAAGCAGAGGCAGGTGGATCTCTGTGAGTTCGAGGCCAGCCTGGGCTACAGAGTGAGTTCCAGGAAAGGCTCCAAAGCTACACAGAGAAATACTATCTCAAAAAAACAAAATAAAAAATAAAATAAAAACAAAGGAAGAATTTTTAAGAGACAAAGGTAAGTGGTGCTGTCTATAATCCTAGCACCCAGGAAGCAGAGATTAGTCTGGCTACCCAGCAAGACTCTATCTCAAAAAAAATGAATATTCAACAAATAAAAAGAAGAATTTAAAATTTAATATTTATGAGGCAGAAAAAAATTTAAAACTCTGTTGGAAAGGCAAAATGATGAAACAGAGGAGAGCCAGAAAAAGAAGCAAAAGGAGACAACAGAGAGGACATCAGCGTCCTTGATGCCTTGTTTATTGGAGTTTCAAAAAAAAGAAAGAGAGAGAGAGAGAGAGAGAGAGAGAGAGAGAGAGAGAGAGAGAGAAGAGAGAGAGAGAAGGAAGGAAGGAAGGAAGGAAGGAAGGAAGGAAGGAAGGAAGGAAGGAAGGAAGAAAGAAAGAAAGAAACCAAGAAACCAAGAAACCAAGAAAGAAACCAAGAAAGAAACCAAGAAAGAAACCAAGAAAGGAAGGAAGCAGGCCAAGAAATCATTAGACAAGTAACACAAAACCTTTGCAGAGCAAACAGGAATTCCCAGTTTGGAACAGGGAGAGCCTCACCAAGGCGGGGTTTGTAATGGATTATCAGAACAGAGACAGCCAGAGTTCTACGTGCTTCCAGAAACCCCAGGCATCAAGTGTAGAACAGCTATAGTTTGTCCACACCAGGTAGACAAGCAGTGAATTACAGGGAGGGGCCTTTAAAACACTCAGGCAATAGCACCACCTGGAATTCTATACCCAGCCAGACTCTCAGCCAAGATGAGAAACACAGCAAAGCAACAAAGATGTTTCAAGCAACATCTCTCCCAGGCAACCCCTTTGGAAACTGTTAAGAAGACATGGGGTTCAGGAAGCAGGAGATCCAACGAGAAAGCCGATATCTAAATCTAAACTGGAGCAAGTCACAAAGCACTTTCTCAAGAAGATAAAACCAGCCTCACCCAGTGACTTATGCTGGTCATCCCAGTACTTGGGAGGCTGAGGCAGGAGGATTTCGAATTCAAAGACAGCCAAGGTTACAGGTGAGAACCTGGCTGGAAGGGGAAACGAAGAAAGAAATGATAAAGCTCTCTGTGTGTCTAGTTACTCTGAGAGCAGGTTTACAATTGTGCAAATTGGGAATAACAATTATGGCGTTTTAAAAGCTAGCCCCGCCCCCAAAGAAGAACAGTGTTAGCTCCACAGCAGACTGAGTTATGAGGAAAGGGCCACCAGAGCACAACTGTGTGACTCTGCACGAGACTCAGCCAACTGCGAGATGGGCGAGTGGGACTGAATCCCCTAGGAATAGAGCCACAGTTCATAGCTGATGCCTGAACTGGGAAGCCCAGGAGCAGCAATGCAAGCCCCTGATTCAAAAGCGGGGGAGTACATACAGGAGCGAGCAAAGAGGAGTCTGCCGAGGCTGTCCCAGGAGAGCAGGAAGGATGTGTAGACAGAGGACTTAGGGACCTGTGGCAGAGAAACTTGTGACCTACCTTGCTCTCACTGGGGCCACTTCTGGCTCTTAAATTCCTTCCTTTCCCTAATGAATGAGCAGGTTCACTGACCCACGCACTCCACCCACCAGCATCTCTGGGCAACTCCTGCCTCCACCACCCTCCACTAGGTTTCATGGAACACCAGTGGCCCCAGAGCAGACAGGGGGAACCTTTGGCCTCCTCTGCCTTCTCCTGGGGGTGGAGATCTGCCCAAGTCTGAAGCCTACCGACTTTTTCTACCTTTCGTGTAACAAATATTTATCGAACGCCTCCTCTGTGCCAGGCACTAGGGACAAGGCTGGGAACAAGGCAGCCTCAGCCTTTGGCCTCACATTAAGCAAATAAAGCAATAAATACAGATTGTGTGCGAAGCCATGAAGGAAGAGAAGCAGGTCTGCACAGATAGCCCTGGTTTCTCCGTGGGGACACCGAGGGACAGGCTGTGATGGGAACACAGACTCAAATGTTGAGGCTTAGAGGAGAAGGGAAAAGGACTGCTGTGGGGGAGGAGGGCATCATGAGGGTCTCTACTCTGCTCTCATCTCTTTCCTCTCCACCCATCACACAGGACGGGCCCAGGACCGGGCTTGTCAGAGGGTAGCAGAGAGAGAAATTCACAGTCCTGCTTTTTAATGGAAATCGATGCCCACTCGCCAGGGTGATCTACACCGGTGATTCATTCCTCACTCAGGTCAGATGAAGCACCACAGCCCTGGAAAAGAGCAGTGGGGAGCTACACCCTCTTCTAGGGATCTCTCTGGGCCTCCTGCAGCCACCCATCACTGTAGGTGTCTTCCTGCTCTGTCCCTCTTCCATAAACCCTGTTACCATTCAGGCCTTCCCTGCTCAAGAGCCCTCCATGACTCCCTAGGCTCTCGGGGACAATTTATGGGCCTTGGTGTATAGATCAAGTACACCAAATAACCAAGTCTCTGGCCTCGCTAACCCAGACTTGAGCTGTAGGTGCAGCCAGGTCAGGCTTAGGGCCATAGAGCTAACCTCAGACTGAAGACCTTCCAGCACCCTCCTCCCTGGAAGAGGCTCGCCATGGCAGAGTGGGAAGTCTTCATTTGCCGCCACAAGCCAGCAAAGGCCTCCAGCAGACTGCAGGGAAGCTGAGCTCTGGAATAGCAGAAATTCAGCAAACATTAAGAAAGGAAGCGACTCAGTTTGGTCCAGTCCTGCCTCCAGGTCCTTGTACTTCCTGGACTTCTTGCTTTAGGGACATCCCTTGTCATGCACATGCTGGCCCATATCCAGCTCCACCATGGTCCCTCCTTTCAGCAGCCTTCCAGACTTCTCTCCCGCTTCTCCACATGCCACCTCCAGGGAGATCTGGTGGCCAAATGAGTAGGCAAGGTCACCCCAAGGTAAGGAAGTTGTACTCTCAGGGGAGGAGCAACTGGAACTTGGCTCCTTTTGCAATTCCACATGCCAGGTTGGATTCACCAATGTCAAAGCCAACTGCAGAGAAGGATGGAGGCGAAGGATTTCCATGGAGACAGGAAGAAGAAAGAGCCAAACACAGCAGCCTCCCACTCCAGCACTGGTAGTGGCTAGCACCTGCCCATGCTGTGTAGCTGGATCCATTAGCTTTGTGCCCACCCTGCATCGCAAGCAGACGTGTCCCTGGGAAGGGGAGGCCTGCAAGGGCAGGCATCGGTGGGCATTGCCTATCTGCCAAGTAAGATCTGCCAATCCTCACATGCTTACTCTGCAAGTATGCTGCTACCACTCTGACCCCCTGGGCCACCCTGTTTTAAAGTGGACAAACTGGAGTTCAGAGAGGCTTGGCCACTTCCCTGCAGTCACACTACAGTAAGTGGTGAGGTTCAGATCTGGGCGCCAATCTGCCAGCTGAAGGAGTGTGCTTCTGTCCAAGGCCGCATAAGATGGGGCCCTAAGATGGAATGATGTGTCCTGTGGGTCCTAAGCCCCTAAAAACGATCAGAACTCTGTGTTCTCAGCTGGAGTGAGGATCCTGAGGTCTTCCCAGGCTTGCTCACAGAGGGGATCAACCCCAGAGAACAGGATCTGTGAAGGGCTTTGCCCACATGACCAGCTCAGTCCTCACCCCTCCCCACAGAGACAAAGCACGACTATCTCTAAACATAGGAACACTGAGGCTCTGGCAGGTCAAGAGCTCAGGTCACAGCAGAAGGAGTAGCATTGTTTAGGACACTGCTAAGAGGATGGGAATTTATCCACGGCCCCCAGTGATGAGGAGCAGGGCTGGGCTCAGACTCTACTGTCTGTGGCTGCTGGCTACTACCCCCATGGTCTCAGTGTCCTCACTGCAGTGTCCCAGGTAGGGTAGCAAAGGTGGAGGTGAGGGGCTATACTTGATTCTTTCCTTCTAGAAATGCCTCTGGAACCTCAGTCCTAGGCTTGCCACTAGTTTTTAGACCATAGAAAGGAAACTCCTACCCTGGCCTTGGTGGTCCCTGCCCCTCCCCATGCTCTATAGACAGGAGCACCCAGTGTCCCATGTGGACAGAGTTCTCTGGCCCATCCCATGGATGCAGCAACACAGGATATCCAGCTCCACACGCATCTGCTAGTGATCCTGTTCTGGTCCAAGCAGTCTCAGAGGCAGTCTGTCCCTTCTAGATTTGACAGGATAGGTGGCCCTCTTTCCAGCCAGGCTCCTAAGTCTGGCAGAGTCCATAGAGGGACATATGCCCACCAATTTAAAACCTGCAGGAGAGATGGAACGCCCACTTGCACTATGCACTTCATTACCAGACACAAAGAAAGCATCCTCAAATTGTACCTTCATCTCCTCCTGGTCAGGGCTGGCCAGAAATGGGAGCTTCTTTCCCTTGTCCCTGAGAGAGGTTAGGAGGGACATTCTCATTCCCCTGGGTCTAGCAGTACCATGGGATGAAGGGGCAGAATTAGAGACCAAGGCTGTCTGTCACTCACCAACCCTCACATCTCTAGCGACTTGGGCAAGTCCCAAAACCTCAGTTTGCTCATCCCTACCTGAGGCCACATCCCTCCTCTCCAGAGTCCCTCAAGTGAAGACATAAGACCAAGTGGGCTGAAGCCCAGGACTGAGATGGGAACCCAGTCTCCCTAAACCCCTCCTGGTCCCACCAATCTTACACCTTGGCCTCCACTTCTACCACCCCAAATCCACGGGGTGGGGGCTGTGGTTTAAAATCAAGGGGAAATTGCGTCTCATTAAACTGAAATTGGTTACCTCTCTCATAAACTGTCCTTCTCTGCTGCAGAAGAGGCCCATTAACACATTTTTTTTCCTTCTCCAAATGAGGCAAGAGTGGGTAGGCCTGAAAATCCCCATGGACAGTGAAAAAGCCAGAGAAGTCCTCCCCTCCAGCTGCCCCCCAGCAGCCAAAAAACTCATTGTAATTATCTGTCTGGGAGCAGGCTCAGGAGTGCTCACAGGAGCACGGTTCGTTAAGGCGCTAATTAACAGGAACCTGCTTCCTCTCTGGGAGCTATGGGCTGGGGTGGGGGTGGGCTTCAGTCTCCCCCTTCCCTCCCATCTCCCACTGCCTGGTCTGCTTGGTCTCACCTGTGCTGCGGGCTTTTGCTCTCACGTGACACCTGGTCAGGGGCAACGGGGATGTCCCCTGTGGGCACAGAGCATGAGCTGACAAAAAAAGAGAAGGTGGACAGAGAGAGACCAGAGCAAGGGGCTCCCCTAACAAGAGACTCAGAGCCGAGGTCCCCATGGCAAGCCTATCCCTTCAGACATCACTCTCCAAACCTGAGCAAAGGAAAGGCTGGATCCTGGGGGCCAAAGACTGTCCGCGGGAGGCTTTGGGAGAGAACTGACAGCATGGAGCGGGTAGGTGGGGGTGAGGGGCTGCTTAGAACCCTGAAGAGCTGCAAATACAACAGTAAGACGCTGAGAACAGCGTTTCATAAACATCCACTTTATGTCAGGCCTGACATCAAATGGGCTTTCTCAACCTTCAGAGAGCAGCCCCACCATTTACAGCCAGATAAAGAGGCCAGTGGCAGGTTAGTAGGTACCATGTGGTTAGAAGCGGGCCAAGCTGAGCTCTGTTCCTCCCACTTTGCCCACCCCGTATGCCCACCCTAACCCCAGGTCTTCAACACACAGGAAGGTGCATGTGACTCTCCAGTGGCACTTCTCAGCACCAGAGAGACCCTTTGATCGTGCTCACTGCACAGAGGTGTGTGGTGTAGAAACCCTTGCCAGGGTGCCACAGCCTGAGGAAGTGAGGACTTCAAGAGCAAGGCCCTGAGACACACTGGAGACCCAGCCAGCCCCCAGGGGCCTTGCCCAGAACCAAGCTGTTTCCCCAGCACCCTCAGCCTAGGAATCTTCCCAAGAAATAGCTGCCTACCGTGCCCACTCCAGGTCTCTGCCTGCCTTGGCTGCTAAGAAGACCCCTCGGCTTCCTGTCAGCCTTCACAAACACCTTCCCAGCCACTCAAGCTCCCCTCCAGAGAGGACCTGAGTCAAGAATTCTCAGAAGAGAGCAGAAGTTATGAGAGCCTTTGGCCTCTGCTATACGGCTCCTAAGGAGGGATCCAGGGGGACCAAAGGCCTGCCATGACGGAGAGCCAAGCACCCTCTCCAAAGGGACTGTCTAGGCGAGGTGAGAGGGGGTAGTGGGATATTCATGTTCCCAGGAAATTCTCTAGGATCTACAAGTGAGCACAAGTGTTCACTCACATGGCATACTAGGCAGACACAGGCCTCACCTAACTGCCAGATGCCCAGATGAGCTCTGCCTCAACCCTCTAGTCCCTTGCCCACCTATCCTAGGCCCATCCACCAGTGCATACTTCTGCTTAAATTCCACCTCAAAACAGAAGCACATCCTGCCAACTCCATTCATTTGCTCCCTGAGGCTAGAGGATACAGGCATATATTCTTCAGGCTCCATCCTGTGGGAGCTGGGATGGACACACACACACACACACACACACACACACACACAAATCTTGTGCTAACTTTGGGCAGAGCACACATACCACAGGGTTAGTCCATATGCATCACACTTGGGTATTAGTAGAAGTGAGCTCACGGGCCCACTCAGCAGAGAGAGACGTATCGAAGCCTTCCAATCTCACACAAGGCCTGGGCCTGCTCAGAGAAGGTGTGCACAGGTGCTCCTGGATGTCAAGAACCCCGAACTGGGTCCGTCCATCTTCAGAAGAGGGCACCCCCTCAGAGCTGTCAGCCTCCATCATCAATGTCCACAGGTCCCTCCACAGCAGCTCCTCCATGGCACAGACCTCAGTGCTCTTGATTAATTTCACCAGAGATGCCAAGGGCTCTCCTGAATTTACACAGCAGGGGGGGTCTCCACTCTGCCCTCCTGGGCAGCTCAGATGCAGTGTATGGGAACAGAGGAGAGCAGAGCCATGGGCCCAACATTCGTGCCATGGTGTCATGGGCAGGCCCTCGACCTATCCGTCCTCCACCGGAAATTTTCTCTCTGCTCTCCTGAACTGGTCTTCAAGCTGGCTTGCATAGTTCCAGGATGCCCATATGGGGCTCTAATTGAGATGAATCCCCTGGACCTGCTCTACAAGGACAGCAGATGCACACTACAGGCCTAGGGTTTGGGGAGGTTTCTAGAAAGCAAGCACAATCCCTGAGCCTGCTTTTATTCTCCAGGTGGCAAATCCTGGTCCCTCCTGCCTCTTCCTCCTGCTGGTATCTCTGTGGACTAGGCAAGGCCAGAGTGGGGCAACTGGCTGGTAGCCAAAGGCTAGCTCTCAAATTTGGAAACTGAAGTGAATCTCTGGCCCCAGTGGCCTTCACAGTGTGGACCCACCACAGCCAGCCCTGTACAGGCCCTAATGTACCGGGCATGACTGAGCCTCCCCAGTCAATTCTCCTTGGAATGTAGCCCCTGAGACCTGAGGGAAGGTTTTCCAGCAATCCTTCCCATGTGTCTCTTTCGGCCCAGAACAGCACTGTGGGGAGGGTCTCCTGTGTGTTGACTACTAAAGAGTTAGCTTCTTGACTCTGGAAACATCTCTCTGGTAAACCGGCCTGCCTCTGGGGTTGCCCCAAGCTGTGGGTCAGAGGCTGGAGGGTATCCCTGAGCCTCACATGTCACTCTCACTGGCCCCTCAGAAGCCTACTCCCGGGCTTTTGTCCTTCTATAAGCATCCCCAGAATTTCTTATTAGTGTAGTTGGCTGTCCCTCAGCCCCCCTGGCCTGGCGAGTTACAGCCCATCCATCCCTCTGAATGTCCTCGCCACAGCCTCCGTGGGCCCATATTACAGCATGCACATCTGTCAGCCTGTGGCTGCCACTGCCACTGCTGTTTCCAGGGAGACAGACTCCGTTTATGACATTATCAAAAAGTCCGGCCCCTTCCTCCCCCTCCCAGGCCTTCCCCTCCTCGCCTCCCTTTATGGAGACGGAGATTTGGGCTGTAAATATTGCCACATGTCTTCCCAGCAGCTTCTAACAGGCCATGAAAACACTACTGTTCCCGAGGTCACTGCAACCACAAGTCACAGCCTTGCCTGACTGTCCAAACATCTTCCTTGCCACCCCCAGGCTGGGAGTGGGGGTGGGGCACCTCCCTCCCCATATTCCCTCCCGCCTTATAAGCCCTATGGCAATCTGCTTATAGAAGTGGTGGCTTGTAAGTCAAGTCATCTGCCTAGGGCTTTGGCGGGAGGAAGGAAGGGAGCTGACCCCAGGAGAGCCCCAGAGTTGAGGTCCCCCAGTATGACAGGCCTTTTGTATGTCAGACACCACATTCTCCCAATAGCTGCACAAGAAGCTGGTAGTCTACACAGAAAATTGAGCCTCCATCTAAAAGTGGTACAGAGAGTACGTGGGTGCTGAGTGCAAAGTCCTGCCTGTCCTATACACGGCCCAAGCCTAGTGGGGCCGGGGAGAGCTACTATGTAGTGGGGGTTTCCTGTCTCCATGAATGTCAGCCTCACAGTGGCCCATGAGGTCAGTTGACATTGCCACTGCACCCATTTTACAGGCAGAACATTGAAGCCCAGACAGGGCCACTCAACTTGCAGGTGGAGAAATCAGTATTCATAACCCAGGCAGGTCAGCTCCAAGAACTCTGCTTGGGTCACCTCATTAGGAAGACTTCACGTCCTAGAGCCTGCCCTATAGACGGCCCTTGCCATTGCTGAGACGACCTGTGAACCAGGAAGACAGATACAAGTGCTCACCTCAACCCTAGCCTTATGACATTGGGGACAAGGATCAAATATGCACGACTTCACCCACCAAGACGGGGGTGGGGGCAGCTGCAGGTGGTGGTATCATTGTAATTGGTGCTGTCATGGTACGGGGTGCCGGTCCCATTGTTGTAGATGTTTTAACTTCACACACCACGGGGCACCAGCTGTAGGACACACAATCCCTGGCTTCTCAGGACACTGAGCACTCTTCATCCTCTCTCTGCGGGTCCATGTTTCTGTACTAATATCCTATAACTGCTTTAACCGTCAATGCTGTAGCTTAAAGGCAATACAAATCGAATCCCCCACCACTCTGGAGACAAACAATATGAACAACTTCTTGGACCACAAGCAGGTGCAAGTACAATAGGTTCCCTCTTAGCCTTCTGGACAGATCCATTCTCCTGCTTAGGTCCTGTGGTGGCTGCTGACACACTTTGACCCCAGATGACATCTCTGCCTCCCTAGTCATTCCACCTTCTCCTTTCCCATAGTCCCATCTCCCACTGTCTCCTCTGGGCCCACACAGGCTCATGACTTAGCTTAACCACATGTGCAAAGACGTCTTCCCTCTAAAGTAACGCACAGGCAACAGGGGTGAGGGCCTGGTGTGCTCAGGAGCCATTATCTAGACACGCACAGGCACCTCCCTAGTCACACAGGACATCACACTCCACGGGATCAGAGCTGAGTATCTCTTTCCTCAGTCTCATCCGCTGACCTCCCATCTCAGGAGGTGAGGCCCCATCAAGCAGCTGCAAGGTTCAAAGCCCTGGAGTCAACCCTTTCAACCCTTGTCTCACCCCCACAGCTAACCCGCAACAAGCTTCACTCTATCCCAAATCTAACTCCTCCTACCCCGCAGCTTTGCCCTGGTCCAGGCAAAGCTCTCCTGTGTTATTGTGCACCCTCTTGGACCACCTGCTGTGCCTTGCCCCCAGTGTCCTCAACAAGAAGCCAGAGGGAACTTTGAAGTCCATTTAGAGCACATCACTCCTGTCAAGCCCTGCGGTAACCCTGTGTCACTCAGAGCCAAAACCCAGGTCCTAACACTGCGATGTACATTCTGATAAGTGCTGGAGCCTCTGGACACCAGGGGACTTCTCACAGGCCAGGCATGCTCCCACGGGGGAGGGGGTTCTCACAGGCCAGGCATGCTCCCACGGGGGCGGGGGGGATCTCACAGGCCAGGCATGCTCCCACGGGGGAGGGGGTTCTCACAGGCCAGGCATGCTCCCACAGGGGAGGGGGTTCTCACAGGCCAGGCATGCTCCCACGGGGGGGGGGGGGGTTCTCACAGGCCAGGCATGCTCCCACAGGGGAGGGGATCTCATAGGCCAGGCATGCTCCCACAGGGGAGGGGGCTCCCTCCCTCCCGAGCCCTCTCCAGGAATCCATGCCTCCTTTGGTACTAAGAGTCACTTGCTTGCTCTCAGTCCCTAATCCTGCTGTCTCTTTCCTGTCTCTTTTCCTCCTTGGCATTCTCACTGTAGAATACGACACAGATTTGACCTCTTCATCGGGTTTGTCTGTCTCCCTAACTAGACTGTAAGCTCCTTGGTGAAGTTAACTTCTAGCCCTGAGGTAGTGCTGGACCACAGGTGTCTGGGCTCTGCTCACCCACCTGACTACTTGACCACAGCCACAGGGGGGTGGGACAGTCCCTGGACGAGGCCCACCAGGCACTAAGCCCAGCACACAGGGAAGCCCAGAGTGCCAGGGACAACTGTGCTGAGGAGAGCTTTATGTGACAAAAGGAGTCCCCGGCTGGTGAGGAGACAACTCCATACCTGGCAGAAGCTGCAGGTACAAAAGCTGGGGAGGAAATGGTGTGATGGGGAGGCGGAGGAAAGGGGGCTAGAGAGGGTGAATGGGCCTGGCTGTGAAGGGCCCCGGAGAGAGGCTCGGGACAGAACTCTCCATGAGAAGTGGCCAGGTGTGTGAGTCAGGACACTCCTTCACCTTGGAGGGCTACACACAGCCTAGATGCAGAGAGAAGTTGGGGGGTCCTGGGGCTCCCCATCACACACCCAGGTAAAGGACTGAAAATTCTCCAGCTGTGTCTCATCCAGGGAGCTGCTCAAGCCCCAGTACTGCTGTGGAGCCCTGTGGTGTTTGAATTTCTCCCAGGGCCCTTCCAAGGCCTATGCTGGGATGGGCCCTGGGAAAAATTAAACAGCACAGTTTACAACAAAGTCTAGATTAGATTAGATTAGATTAGATTAGATTAGATTAGATTAGGGTCCTTAGAAAGAGAAACAATTTCTCTCTGCCTCTGTCTGTGTGTGTGTGTGTGTGTGTGTGTGTGTGTGTGTGTGTGTGTGTGTCTGTCTGTCTGTCTGTCTGTCTGTCTGTTTCTGTGTCTCTGCTTCACTCTTTCTCTCTCTGTGTATGTGTGTCTGTCTGTCTGTTTCTGTCTCTCATCTCTCTGTCTCTCTCTTCCTGTCTGCCTGTCTCTCTCTCTCTCTCTCTCTCTCTCTCTCTTATGCACATGTTCAGACCCTCTCACACAGAGAGAGAAATAGAGAAAGAGAAGCCTCCACTAGAACACCAGAACCCAACCATGCACGCATCATGGTCTCAGCTCCTAACTCTGTGGAATCTTGTTAGGGCTGCTTAAGTGGACTATAGTGGGTAGAAGAGCCAAGAAGAACCTCCTGGAAGAGACCACCCCTGGCCAATAACCCTTCTACCCCACAGCAAGCCCTAAGGCCAGCCCTTATTACAGCAGTGTTTTTGACAGCACAGAGGAAGTCCCTGGATCGATGGAACTCTGCATCTTCCATGAGACACAGCCAGATTCCTTGAGGCTGTGAGAAGAGACAGGGATGTTCTGGATCCTGAGCACAGAGCAGAACTTCCCCTGTGGCCTCATCAAGGTAATTCAGCCTGGCCAAAGCCACCAGAATCAACATGCAGAGACCCGCCCCCTCCCCCACAACCTAGCTTCCACTCCAAAGGGAGCTGCTGGGAGGTGAGGGCCCGGCCTGAGGAGAATGCTCGTGATACACTAGGCAGGCAGATCTATATAGCGAGCAGACTTCCATAAGATGACTTTAGGTGGAGTTAATTTGTTTTAAGAACATTTGAAGGGCCCTAAAGTATTTCGGAAGAGGGTAAGGGTTCCCGAATCCAGAGACTCCTGAGAAGGGCCTGGGGGTGGGGTGAGTTGCCCTCCAAAAGAGACTACTGTCATCTACACAGCCCTGAACATCACACCATCAGGAACGTTCATGCAGGAACAACAGACATAAACAGCCCTGTTTTGACAGGACAATACCAAAGCCCAGAGAGGGAAATGCCTGACCCAAGGTCACACAGCAAGTCTGCTGCAATCCCAGTGGGAAGCCGCTGCTTCATTCTGCCAACCCTGGCTGGTTCACTCACCAAAATGCTCACCGCACCAACAGCCCCTCACCGCCGCCGTCTCTGTGGCCCAGCGTAAGCGGCTGCCCCACCTCAGCTGGGGTTCCTCTAACTATAAGGTAGAGACTTCTCACCATGATGATCTGGCTCCTCTGAGGCCTGGCATGAGGAAGGCAGAGGGAAGCAGCCTGTGGGTTGGGGACAGGAGCCAGCAAGGGAAAGGACCCGAAATCAACAAGCGTTCCAGAATTTTAAGCAGTTTTTGGAGGAAAATGAGGAACAGGTTCAGCTGTTGCGATTTGCTCCAGGGGAAAATTATGTTCCCGTGCTCTATTATACAGAACAGAAGGAACATTTGGTGGGTTGAATACTTGTTAATTTATTTCTCTGTTTGTTAATGGGCTCGCCACACGCGCATGCTCAAGCACAGGCCACATCTCTCACACACACACACACAGAGAGAGAGAGAGAGAGAGAGAGAGAGAGAGAGAGAGAGAGAGAGAGAGAGAGAGAGAGAGAGAGAGAGAGAGAGAAGCATCAGCAGGAGACAGCACAGGCTCCCTGGGTCTCCCTGCCATCTTCCTGTCAGGCAGCATTCAGGTTCTTGCTCTTTCCTATCAGCACAAAGAGTCTGGAAGGAGACTGTGTGTGTGTGTACCTGGAAACTGGACTGGCAGTGAGGTAAGCCAATGACCGTGGAGAAGTGGGCGGACGGAGGAGTGCTCCTGTGATGATGCAGACAGCAGTCTCCACAAGGTCTCTGTCACTGTGATGAACACTATGACCAAAGGCAACTTGGGGAGGGAAGAGTTGATTTCGACTTACACTTCCAGGTAACAGTTCATCACTGAGCAAAGTCAGGGCAAGAACTCCAGACAGGAGCTGGTGCAGAGCCAATGGTGGAGCACTGCTCACTGGCTTGTTCCCCATGACTTGCTCAGCCTGCTTTCTTATACACCCCAGAACCACCTGCTCAGAGCTGGCACTGCCCACTGTGGGCTGGACCCTCCCACATCCATCAATTAAGAAATGTTCCGCAGACTTGCCTACAGGCCAGCCTTTCTTGTTTTGCTCCCTACAGGCCAATCTTGTAGAGGCATTTTCTCAATTAAGAGTCCCTCTCCCCAGATATGTCTAGGTTTATGTCAAGCTGACAAAAACTGACCAGCAAAGTCAGTAACTCATTAACACTGGCCCAATAAATGATGCTTGTACTTGGGCCACTGGATTGGCTGCCAGCAGAGCAGCCCAGAGCAAGGTTCTGGGGCTCCCACTGCCCCAGAGTTCCCAACTCTGAAAACAGTGACCACCCCTAACCAGGTTCATTCCCCAATCCTGACCAAACTGACCTCACCCAAGCCAGAGTCCTCAGTCACCACCCACCACCCACACAAGCACTGTCTGCTTCTCACATCTACATCCAATGCTCAGGCCACCCTTGGGCATGATCCGCTCCATCCCTCCTGGAGACCTGGACCAGCCATACTTTGAGAATACAGCTTCCCCCTGCTCCAGTCCCCACACTGACTGTGTGCGTTCTCTTTACACTGTGTGCATTCTCTCCCACGGAGGAAGGCACACACCAGATCCTTCACTCTCTAGCTTTGCACTGCCCAGTAGTGTGCTCCCAATACAAGCAAGGCTGCCCTGCAAACTGCCTCCCCTCTCTGCTCATTCTTAAGCCATCCTGGCTTCTCCCAGGTCTCATTCCCTGATGGGAACCCCACCACCACCTCCAGGCCTTCCTCTTGTCTCCTCTGTTCAATATCCCCTTCAGAGCCTCTTACCCATCCCATATTTTATGGCCTTTTTTTTAATTTCCTTTCCAAGTTCATCACAGACTAGGCTCACCTGAATTCTTTGTCATTTGGCTGCTTTTCATTCCAAAAGAGTGTAAACCATGTGAGGGCTGGAGCTGTGTGCTGTACCTGCAGAGCCCAGGGCAGTGCCCAGCACTGAGTGGGTAGTACATCAGTGTCTGGTGAGTGTGTAAGCAAATGAATGGAAAAACAAGTCAGCCCCAAGCAGGTGAGGCCGTGAGAATGGTCTGCAGGTCCCCCCAAAGCATCAGCCGTGGCCTCCGAGGGGCTTGTGTAGGAAGTGGGATGCAGGGAACCTTTCTCAGTGAACTGTGCTTCTGAGCAGGGCTGACCACCTCCCTTTCTACTCATGTCTACACAGAGACATGTAAGGAGCTAGAGCAGCAGGCTAGAGAGCTGGGTTTGAAGCAAGTTCCTGCACTCAAACAGATAAACTGAGGCAAATAGATCGCTAGGCTGTGAGGAGCCTTCCTTGGAGTAATACACAGGCTTGGACTTGAGGCCAAGTGAAGAAGAAATCAAGCTTCCCAAGTAGAAACAGCAGCAGCCAAAGGCTCAGGCAGATCCAGAGTCCACCCAAGGAGGGATGCTGAGACTGTCGCTGAAGGACCGGAGCCCGGGGGTAAGGCTGCCCTGGCAGAGACCCTGCCTGCCCAGCTGATGAAGGATGGTGCTGCTGAGGGCCGAAGTGCCCTCCCCTCTCACAGTACACATTAGGAATTATTTCTCTCTGGAGCAAATGATTTGTTACAATATCCACCGTGTGCCTTTCCCAGCTGGGCACCCTCCCATACATCCTGGATTAATCCCGGAAGTCACTCCATTCATTTAGGCCATACCTAAGTATGCCTCCTCTTTTATTAGGGAAATTTTTCATTGTCTTGAGGAGCTCATAGGTTTTAATTTGGTGCAGATATTTTACAGCCTCCCTCAGTGGCTCGAGGCACAAGTAGGCTTGTGCCTGAAAAGACCTTCTGGGTCCCAAAAGCCTGGCAGGGGAGCATCAGATTCCAGGGAGGTTAGCAGAGCATAGCCCCTTCCTCCAGGGACCAGGAACTCAGCCCTTGGTGCTGTGTGGCATTGGGTCACCCTTTAACTTCCCTGATAGGTAAATCCAAGGAAGACTGATGCTCTGAGCTTACCCAGGAAGTCTAGGGGTCACCAGCATCAGGGACCAGTGTAAAAGAATGGTGAGTCAAGTTCAGATGGAAGAGCACAGTCCAGGGCAGGCAAAGCATTGGCCACTCAAAGCCTAGTTCCAAACTCTTTAGACTGTGCTTGAGAGCCCATCATGGTCCAGACCGCTGTGCAAATCCAACAGGCCAATCGGAGAGGTTTGCCCAGGGCCTGACTGTCATGCAGAAGTGCTCTTCCCACCTCACCCTCCTGTAACCCTCAAACAGCCTAGCCCTTGGTTCCTTTGCTCTGGATGATGGTCACCCCTCAGGCTAACTCCTACAGGCACAACTTGCCATGAAAAGCTGTCGTGACTTTCCTCCCAGCCCTTACATGAGAGCTTCCTACCCACTACCTGAAGCCTTGACGCCTGACTGTTCACCAACCCTGAATGACTCCTTGACCCTCCCCTCAGGCTGACTCTGTGCTGGATCTAGGCTATGTGCCTGCCCCCATCCTATGTTAAGAGATACCCCCAATGCTTAGGCCTCCATCCCCACCAGGGTTCTGATCTGTCAGTTTCCCCATTTCCACCACTACCTCCCCCTTCTCCCTGCCGCTGCTGCCCCTGGGCAACTCATACTTTGCCCCAGGCTTACTCATGCAGCCAGATCTTTGCTCACACTGCTCCCAATCAGGCAGGCTGTCTGCCACCCCTCTGGTTCCCCAGCTTCCCACAGTCCTCTTAAACCCCAAGGACCAGACTCCACCTGGGAGTGCTCCCTGTCTTCCAAGCCCTAGCTGCTTCTTTTCACTGAGGTTCATAGCATTTCTCTTTGATCCTGCGAATGTCAGGCTGTTAACAGAGGTTAGGACTGTGTCACCCGCTCATTCTGTGACAGGTGAGCCCAGGCAAAGCCACAGGGTACTCAAGAAAATGTAGCTCATTAGATGACTCAGACTCAGTCCTCAGGGAAGACTCCCACCGAGGGAGTATAATACTTCCCTGGAGGAGGTGTTATTGTGCCCATTGTGCAGATGAGAAAACTGAGGATATGTGAATCTCTTGCCCAAGCAGCAGACCTGGGAATGCAACCCATTCCACAAATCAGTGCTCTTAGGGTGCTGTCTATACGTGTTTTTGTTCCACAAACAAGTACCCAACCAGCCCCGTGTCCAGCACAACCAGATGTGCTAGTTCCTCTGATTCTCACCACACCTGGGGGGTTTGGAGAAGCTATCTGGGACACCCAAGAGAGAACAGAGGTCCACAGCGGCTGGGTCACTCACTCAAAGCCACACAGTAATCCAGGCTGGGATTTGAATGTAAATTCCCTCAGCTCCCAGCTGGCTGAGAGCTGCTGATCAGGACTCCCCAACCCCACTCGAGGGTCTCTGTAGGACCTGCCATGCCTGGGGCTGCTGGCCTCCCCTCCCCCAGGACTCCCAAGAGCGCCTCATGGTTGGTTGACCTTTTGGAGGGCCAGGCGTTCACAGTTCCGGGTGTTTACACAGTCAGCCTGGCCGAGACAGCTCAAGAAAGTAGGACACACAGAGGAGGGGGGGGTATGGCAGGTGTGGGCTGTAAACGCCCCGCTCCCTTCTTTCCACATGGCCTGGACAGAGGAGCCACCACGGCACAGGCTCCTCCAATGACCTTGGCGATCACTGGGAACAGCGCCCTTGGACTTGGGGTAAAGGCCTAGACTGCCCGCTGATAGGAGGGGACATAGCCAACCTTTCCTACAGCCTCTCATGGCTTAGGGACTTGGAGGGCCCCCAGAGACGTGGAATGAGAGAACTCTAGCAAGAACCCCTCTGAACTGAGGGTCACTTCATCTGTGAATGGGGTGCTCATCACTCTTCCCCAAACATCATGGAGGTAGAAGGAGCCAGTGGGACCCAGCAGGTCTGAGGCTATGCCAACTCTGGAGCACACAATAAATAGTCAAATTCAAGCTGGACAAATCCTAGAATCTCCCAGAAAGCCAGCTGGGTAGCACTGGGTGTGAGTGCTAGGCTACCACCCAACAAACAACAATAAAACCACACCCACATGTCACCAGGAAAGCTAGGGTAGTGGCTGTGTCTTGGTACCAGGGACCATGGGCCCTCAGAAGCCAAGAAAATGGTCCAGACCTTCTCCCATTTGTACCCTGCCCTAAGGGAAGCTCCCGACAGCGACCCCTGGCTCTCTGTGCTCCACCAAGCTCGGCCAGGGCTCTGGGTGTGGTTAGGACAAAGGGATTCCATGCATCACATGGACAACACTGAACATCAAGCAAGGATAAGAAACAGCAGACAGGGGAAAGCCTTGGGCTGCCTCAGTGCAGGGTGAGCTGTGAGGGACGGGACCCTAGTGGAGGCCACGGGTCTGTGGGCTGGAAGCTGGAGGCTAGCGGTGGCTTACTAGCTACATGGAACGGGGCCCCCCAGCCCATCACACAGTCTGGCCTAGGCCTTGGCCAGGCGCCCTCTTCAACAGTCTTCCTAGCAGCTCTGCAGCTCTCCAAGCCCAGGCGGCCTTTCACCACGCAGAAGAGCCTCTTGACTGAAAGGCCTCTGAGGCGCCTCGCCGCTGTGTGTCCCTTAATTGGGAAATTGTTAACTCCTTCAAGAGGAATTTTAATTCAGCTCCCCTCGACTGAAGGTTGGCAAACCTAAGTGCCAGCAAGCAGCATGCACACCCCTTCCCTAAACCTCAATCTGCCTGGGGGGCGCGCGGGGGGGGGGGGCAGACAGCATGTTGCTCAGGCCACTCGCACAGTGCCGGGCCCTATGACTTCCAGGCTTTCTACTCCACTTCTGGTGCAGCATGCCTGTTCCGTGCTCTAAGGGCTCTGCCCTGTCTTTCCATGACCCACCACGTCTGCTAAGACTCCCACAGGAGCAACCCGGAGCCTCTCATGGACTCTCCCACACTTCCCTGGAACTGAGCCCCTCCAGGCACATTTGTTGAGCATTTACTATGTGCCAGCCCTTTATATGCATCAGACTACTTCATCTGCACAAGGCAGATGCCGTTATTAGTCCCAATTTGCTGGTAACAAGACTGAGGCCCATCCAGATAAAGTAAATTGCCTCAGTTCATACCCCATTTGGGAGTGGCAGAGCTTGGAATGGATTCTACACTGCCAGTTCCAGAGCAGATACAACTTTTTTTTTCCTTTAACTTAATTTCTTTATTGATTATTTGGGAATTTCACATCATACACCCCAATTCCGCTCATTTCACAGTCCCTCTATATCTGCCCTTCACCCTTGTAGCATCCTCCCACCAAAGGAAATTTAAAAAAAAAAATGAAAACCAAACCAAAACAGACACTCAAACAAAAACCACTTTGCTACTCCGTCTTTCCTGCCTCTCCAACACCTCCTCATTGGTCTTAGTGGCACTGGGAGCCGCAGTGTGTCACACAGTAAACCCTTTTGTCCTATCAGCTTTACCTGCAAGTGTTCAATCCAATGAGTCACTGGTCTGGATCAAAGCCTCTGGTTTCTGAAACACCATCATCACGGGACCCTCACTGACACTCCTCTCCGATATCCCGCAGCCACCCCAGTCATGGAGGTCCTGCGGGTATTATTCCGAAGGACCAGTCCTTTTACATGCTCCAGCAGGTCATAGATGGCGTAAATGTTAGGGTGGGCCAACCCAAGGTCCTGGATGTGGGCCTGGGTGGTAGTTGAGCTGGTCAGACATGGTAGCTGGGGCTACCCCCCTCAGGCTTGGGGCAGAGCTAGCTCTCCCACACTAGTGGTGAGGGGTGGGGCCCTCTCTCCAGAGTGCAGAGGGCCAGCTCTCCTGTTCCCAGGTCACTGGGGCCAGCTCTCCCATGGGGGTCGGGGCCAGCTCTCTTGCTACAGTGTCCAGAGAAGGGGCAAGGCCAGTGAAGGGTAGGTCCAGCTCAGCTTGACCCTCAGATTTCATCATACATGATTCTTATGGCCCCCTGTGGTAACAGGGGCCACAGACATCAACACAGACCCCAGCTGCAACAGGACCACAGACCCAGGCATGGCCCTTGGCAGCAGCTCAGGCCTGATGTCACCATGGCCCCTATGGCAGTTCAGGTCACCCAGATCAGTACGGTCCTGGCAACAGCATGCCTCTTGGACACCAACATGGTCTCAGGTGGCTGGCCAGACCCCAGGCATCCAAATGGCCCTTGGTGGTAACAGGAGCCATGATGTCAACTCAGACCCTGGCTGCTGTAGAGACATGGACCCAGACATGTCCCCCAGTGGCAGCTTGGGCCTAGAGGACACCATGGTCCTGGGTGACAGCACAGGCCATTCAGATCAGCATGGCTCTGGTGGTGGCATGGCCCTTGGACACCAACAAGGCCACAGGTTGTGATCCAGACCCTGTGCATCTGTGTGGCCTTTGGTGGCAGCACAGGCCATGGACTTCAACACAGACCCCAGCTGCAGTAGGACCGTGGACTCAGACATGGCCCTTAGCAGCAGCTCAGGCCCAATATCAACAGATACAATTTGTAACTGTCACTATGACTGCCTGCTTACCCATGGCTGTGAGCCTTACCCTGGGGGGCCATAATCACTTCATCTCTGTGTCCTTGGGTACAGCCCATCCTAGCCTACAGGCATGTTTCATAAATGTTTGCAGAGTGAGTAATTGAAAGGTGAACAAAATCAAACACTTGGCTAGTTACTCCTCCTTTGAGCCTAACCTCACCTCTGACAAAAACAAACTGCAGAACTGGATAAATGGCTCAGCAGTTAAGATCACTTGGTTCTCTTGCAGAGGATTAGGGTTTGGTTCCCAGCATCCCCACTGCAGTCTACAACCGTTCATAACTCTGCCTGGTCCATGTTGGGACTGTCCGCTGCTATGTATATCAGGTTGTTAGTCCCTTGCTGGTCCGGGCAGCCAGCAGCACAGAAGGAACCCAGGCAGGAGGATCCAGATTTTGAAGCCAGCCTTAACTTTATATCAAGACCCTGTCATGAGAGCTGGGGATACAGTTCAGGAGTTGGTCACTGGCCTAGTGCACACAAAGCCTTGGTTTCCATTCCCAACACCAAAACGCATACACGTGAAAACTGTAACCCTTAAATAAGTTCAAAATGTGACCATGCCCTTGTTTGGAAAGTGGGATTAGCTAATTGGGAACACAACTAGCTAATTAGGATGAGGTCACACAGGTGTAGGATGGCCCTTAATTCAATAGAAGTGTCTGACAAAATAAAAAATATGGGCCAGTAAGATGTCTCAGTGGGTAAAGGTGCCTGCTGCTGAGCCTACTGACCTAATTGACCTCCAGGTAGGCAAGGGAGAGAATCTACTTCAGCAAATTGTCCTCTGACCTCCACGTGTGTTCTGTGGCACACAAAGTAAACAAATACAATCTAATTAAAAACAACAACTGTTGATTCACACACCTTTTTAAAAATATGGAGATCCAAACTAAATCAACTAAATGTTTTTTTTTTTTTTTTGTAGAGCGATTTAGCAACACAGCACCCAGGGAGACACCATGTGAAGAGACAGAAGGAAGCCAGGCAGAGAGGCCTAGCCCAGGTCCTCCTGCACAGCCCTCTGGTCTCCAGAGCAATGATGCACTATCCTCCTGATGTTTAAGCCACACAGGTATAGAGTTCTGGTGTGCACCTACTAATACCCACACACTTGGGCTTCGGAGCTAACCTGACTCCTCATGGGTTGTGTGGCCTTGACAGGCTACTACCTTCTCTAACCCCAAGCTTGCTCATGCCATCCAGGACACTGCACACAGCAGGTTCTCCATAATGTCTGGATGAAGGGACCAACGGCATCCCTCTTCCCTATGGCTGTGATATGAATGTAGTGAGCTGGAGGATGGGCTGTGTTCTAGAGACACTGAATCCACAGACACACAGCCATAAGAGACGCGCATCTCAGGTACCCTGTGCTGCTCCCTGAGCAAGCAGGCAGAGGTGCGGGGAGGGAGTACTATGTCCATCAAGCCTAAGACACGGCCGAGTCCACTGCAGGAGATGGGCCCCCACTGAGCTCTGAGGTGGGAGAGGAGACTCCTGATGCCAAGTGCATCCTCTGTCCCATGGAGCCCAAACCCACTGTGAACTTGAGGGAGGCAGATTCAGCTCAGTTGGCAGAGGAAAGAGCCTCACCAGGGCTGTTCCAGGGCCTGGACAGAGTGACGTCATCAGCCTTGTAGCTGTGTAAGGAAAGGTCAGATGGACACCCGTTCTCCCGTGGCATGAACCTGATTTGGGCCAAAGAGTCCCAACCTGAACAATCGTTAAGAGGTGACTGGGGGGGGGGGGGGCTAAGGAGTTAGCTCAGTTGGGAAACTGTTAATCTCATGCATAAGGACCTGAATTCAATCCTCAGGACCAATTTTTTTTATTAAAAACTAAAGTGGTGGTATGTGCTTCATAACATCAGTTTTGGGGAGACAGACAGCCTCTGGAGCTTTGTGGCCAGCCTGTCTAACCTACTCAACAAGCTCCAGGACAATGAGAGAACCTGTCTCAAAATACAAGGTGGGTTACCTGGGTAGCGACATCCAAGGTTGACCTTTGGCCCACACACACACACACACACACACACACACACACACACACACACAGTGCCTGGGCCTTCTTAATCATCTACATTCTTGGGTCTCCCTAGCAACTCCAGATCAAGAGGTCTGGGTGGACCTCAGAGGACCCCTGTCTCTAACTTCCCTGGGTGTCTATGGTGGCTTGAATGAGGTATTTCCCGTAATCTCAGGCATTTTAATGTTTGATCACCAGTTGGTGGAGCTGTTTGGGAAGGCTTAGGAGGTGTGGCCTTGTTGGAGGAAGTATGTCACCAGAAGCAAGCTTTTTGTTTGTTTGGTTGGTTGTTTTGTTTTGTGACAGGTTTTCTCTGTGCAGCCCTGTCTGTCCTGGAACTCACTCGGTAGACCAGGCTAGCCTTGAACTCACAGAGATCCACCTGCCTCTGCCTCCCAAGTGCTGGAATTAAAGGTGTGCACCACCACTGCCCGGCTGGAAGCAAGCTTTGAGAGGTGAAAGATTCATGTCATTTCAGTTTTGAGATGTCTGCTTCCTGCTTAGGTTTCCAGAAACATATTCTGCTTCTGTTCTATGCCACCTCCCTGCCATTATGGACTCCTCTCCTTCTGGAACCACAAGCCAAATAAGCCCTTTCTCCTGCAAGTCACCTCATTCGTGGGGTTTTGTCACCGCAATAGGAAAGTAAGTTGCACAGTGTCTTGATGCAGAGCAGGGCTGAGGCACCACAGCCCCCAGAGCTCCGTGGCTTGGGAAGGGCTTTGACAGTGATGCATGGAGTGGGAACAGTATACAGACAGGAGACAAGGGGAACAAGAGAATGAGGACAGCGAGATGAAAACGAGCTCAAGATGATGGCATTGACAAGATGTTACAACAGGTTAGGTTAGCTCACCACACACCGTCAGGTCTGGGGAGTACCAGCCAGCCGGCTAGTGAAGGGGGCCAAGAAGTAGTCATGTCAGGGAAGGTATCTTAGAGAGGTGAGCCTTAGCTAGCTGTGAGGGAATCAGTCTAGAAGGAGGTGATGTGAAGGGAGACTGAGCTTGGGTGAGGCAGGTCACCTCTTGGAAAGAAGATGGGTACAGCGGATGGGCTTAGCCAGATCACACGACAGAATTAGCAGGATAAGGTCTTGGCACAGGGAACTATGGCGGGTTCCTGAGAAGCATGACCTGAAAGAAGGCCAGTTAGTGAGGCTTAGAGGAGCCTGCACCCGCTTCAGTCCTACCAAGTGTGGCTCTCTTTCGGGGAGGAAAGAGATAATAGAATTGAGCCTGGTATCAGCAGTCAGCACACCTCCCTGCCCTGACAAATGTCACAGAAGGTATCAAGTATTAGGTCCTGGGGAGGAGTGGCCGGGAAGGTGAGCTGGCAGAATTTCTCGGGACTGTAAATCCGGAGGCCCAATCCCTCATCTGCAGAGCTGCAGCAAAAGGGCAGGGCTGTCGCTAGGGAGCCCTCAGGGCTGGGTTCCTGTTGGGCAGTTAGCCCCAGATTCCTCTCTGTGTGTTCTAGCCCAGGCTTTGAGGCTTCCCAAGCCACCAAGATCCTGACAGTAGTCATGTGTCTACATGTGCAGCCTCGTCCCTTTCCAGCTACATTCACGGGTCTGCCCTGCCGGCCCCCAGCCCTAAAACACCTCCAAACGGGATTCCTGTCTTCTCCTCCAAGCCTACCTGAGTAAGCTGTACCTACCACACACATCCCCAAACTCTGCTCTCTTATACCCTACAGCCACCCTGAAGATGCCCCTTCAACAGCCCCCAGGTTAAGCTTGCCATCGTGTCTAAATTGGGGATGGGGTCTTTAGACTTGCCTTCCAGCTTCTGTGGCCCACCCACCTTGTCTCTACCAGTGATCCAGAGCCTAGGAGCTATGAGTCGCCTCCATGGTGACCTCAGGCCTTTGCTCTCCTTCCTCAAAGGAACCTCTGCCATCAGTCCCATGCCAGCCATCCAGCATTGGGAGTCGCCATCTTGTGTTTACCCTCTTGCTAGCCTCACTTGTCTCCATAAAACATATTACTCCCCAGCCTGACTGCTGAACTTCTCTAGACTTCCCTGCCTGTCCTGTTTGAAGGTCAGTTCTGTGAGGGTATGGATTTAGCTGACATGTCCCTGGTAGAGACACATGGTTCTCCAGATGTGGTGTTGGGCACACAGAGCCATACCTAGCAGTGGGTATTTAGCAAGTCAGGAGAATGAGAAATGAATGAACCACTGAGCCATTGATGACACCAGGAAACACACATGGAACATCTAGTATATACCATGTAAGGATAAATGTGTGTGTGACTCAGGAGACATTCTGTCCTGAGAAGCCCCCACACACATACCCATGGGAAATTCCAGCTTCCATGGGAATAGGACCTAGTCCAGCAGCACCACCCAGGTGTCAGGGAAATTACCCCGGGCTCTCCTAGGTCCCCACCATGAGCCACCATCCCTGAGACAACAAGGAAAGGCCCATTTGAGCAGGCATGTTCTTTCAAGCATGAGCCAAGAATGCATGCTTCCTGAAAGGATGAGAACTGGACAGGACTTCCCCAAGTCCATAGGGACTCCACGGAAACATCACAAGTCCCATTATACAGTGAAGTGTGAGGCCTCTCACCTGGGACCCATCCTTGCCTGCACTTCCTCCAGCCTGCTAGAGGACAGCCTGCTGTCCCTTCCCAAACACAGGATCATTTCAAGAAGTGACGAGGAGGCAGGGAGAGAAAGGAAAAACCTGGGCTTCTTCAGGATGTCAGGGTTCCCTATGCCAGGCGCCTGCCCCTCAGCACTGTGGAACAAAGTCTTCCCAGCTGAGCCAGCCACCTTCCCAGCAACCCAGGCCCAAACACAAGCCCCGTGCCCAGCCTCCACAGTACTGCTCAGCCTGCCCTTCCTCCCCGCTCAGCCCTTTTCTGCTGTCATTACTCTCCGTGCCCTTCTCTGTTCACCGAGGCTTTATTACAGTGACAAAACACTGTGAACCATCAACACACGCAACAGAGAACTAGTTAAATGGGACACGGCAACACAGGCTGGAACATTATGCTGCCATTAAAAATCACATTATAGAAGAGTATTTAATGATGGGAAAATGATCTTGGTGTAGTATTAAGTGTAAAAGGCAGGTTAGAAAACAGTAAGTACAGCTTGATCCCAATTATGTCATAAATACATATTTTGTAGAAGACTGACGGGCAAAACACCCAAGAGCTTGCATTTTTCTACTGAGAACACACATTACATTTTATAACCAGAAAAATAGATGGTTTTTAAAGGACCCTACAGGCTTCCAGCCTTGGCCTGGAGTCATCTCCTTCAGCCAGCCCTGCCAGCCACCAGCTAAGCCAGGCTCCCCTTGCCCTGTACTTCCTGGAGTGATCCCATGTTGTGCCCGTCACTGCTGCTACCCACAGGGTAGGGGGTGGGGGGTGGGGGTGCAGCAGCCTCCTGGTCAGGATGAGGCAGAACCCAGAACACTATGCCCCATCATCCAGGCACCACAAAGAACCCTGACCTCAGCCCCTTGCCCATAACCTCACTAACACAGGTGACCACCCCACCCAGGACCAACCAGTTATCAGGGCTGTTTTGATGGGTTAAGTGGGCTTCAGGGTGACGCCTAGTGTCAGAGAGAGAAAAATGGGGTGTGCTCCCTGCCAAGTCACACACACAAACTGTCCCCCAGGCCCAGGAAGGGGTCTTCTGAGCACACAGTCCCACTGAGTCAAGAAAGGAGGACAACATGGTCTAGCCTGTACCACCACTCCTACTTAGCAAAGTAGCACTGTAGCCTTCTCTCATTGGCTCAGACACAGGAGTAAGGTGACTTTATCTGTCACAGTCAAGCCATGGTCAAGCCAAGTAGCATCTTTTCCCGTCCCGTCCACTGCCCTCCCATCTCATCAGTTATACCACCGCTTCCACACATTCCCTCACAGGGGACACGGAAGGGGAGGGACTGTCATCTCCCACACTGTGCGTGCCCAGCTCCTTGTGATATAGAGCAAGAGGCCATCTGCTCTGCTCACACAAAGCCAAGGTCAGCTAGCTGACAGCGCTTGTCACAAACACATACACCTAGGATCTGAGCCTTGTCCTGCCCTGAAGGTGTCTGGACCCAAATGTCGACTGTGGAGCCCCATTAACTCCGCACACTGGAGCCGAGGCTGGCCTCTTGACAGTTTCTTGGACACCGACTCTCTCCATGCACACATTCCCACTCCCTCCTGACCTGGAGTCAGGCACACATTTGGTCAACGATGTGACAGCAGTAAGGACAGAGAGCGTCAGCTTGCCTTTAGACACACACACACACACACACACACACACACACACACACACACACACTCACCGCCCCCGCCCAGGCCAAATGGGAACCTATTAGCCAGTGCTGTCTGTGAAACCATGTGGTTGGGACAAGTGCCCCGGGCTTCTGAGCTGGCTATGGACCAGGACTGGCCACAGCAAGGGCTACTGGGATTTGATTTCGGAGGACAGGGACAGATGGAAGTATGTTGAACGAGGGCCCTGAGCCCGTCCTCCCTGGAAGCCCCACTAACCCACAAATGGCCTCTTACCTGTGACTGGGTAGTGTTGGGTGCAGCTGGGCTGGGATCAGCCTGGGTCTGGCTCAGTGGGCTTTTTTGCCCATAGGCACCAGTACCTCAGGGCCTGTGGATACAGGAGGCTGTGGGGAGAAACAGGAGGTGGCTGTCAGACAGGACGGGCAGGGTGGTATGAAGGGGAAACATGCAAAAGGGTAAAAGGGTTTGTGTCTACCCAGCTGGGCAAATAACACTGCACACACACATACACACACACACACACACACACACACACGCACGCACGCATGCACGCACGCACACGCACGTGCACATGCACACGCACACACTTTGTACTCAATGGCATATGTACACTTGCGTGCTCCTGCCACCAGCTGGAGCGGCGAGGCTCTGGGAGCTTGGGTCTTTGGCTGCTTGTCTCCACAACGGGACCTGTGATCTTGGGACAGTCCAGTCTCTAAGCCTCATTTCTCTCATCCATGAAATAAGGGTTTCCTCCTTCTGCCAGGACTGCAATAGACTAGCAGGGACACAGGGCCTGGAGGACAGTAGGTGTCCATCAACACCACTACTGGCCTCCTCCCTGGCCACTAGGTGCTAAGACAGTCTCCAGGCTAATGTCAGAGAACACAGCGGAGCCCAGGAAGCCTCTCCCAGGGTCTGAGTCCCACCTTACCTGTCCCCAAAGAGCCCTGCAGTTCCCACTCATGTTCTCCCTGTCTCACTCCCTCTTCAAGCATTCTCCAAAGGCTCCCCAGACTGGAGCAGGAAGGATGCTGGAGTCCAGCCTGAGGTCTCTGGTACGTGATGCTATCAGAAGGCCAGAAACAAGGCAAGTACTCCCAGCTCTCCCTGTTCATGACCCCGTGGCCCTGAACACTTTTTTTTTTATCTTTACCTCAGTTTCTTCAACCTCTCAAAGCCCTCAATCCCTTTCTGAGTTATCACCAAGGGGTCTCAATCAGATCTGTGTTTCTCAGGGTGTGAGACACACGTCTCCTGGTGGCATGAGGGGATTTAGACAGTATGCAAACATTTTTATTTCCATTGGTTTGTGTTTGTTTTTCTGTGTACTAGAGAAAAACATGACAGGCACGATTTCACGGATGTGTAACTCAGGGAGCACCGTGATAACGCACCTTCAAACAGTAGTCCGCAAAAGGCGAAGGTCATGGGGCAATGACGGTGGGAAGGTGCCTAGAAAGCCTGCTCTGCCCCAGCAGCCTTCACCCAGGGGCCAGGGTCTGAGTTCTCCGGATTTTCTATGTGGGACCATCCAGCACTGGCCTGCCTGATCACCAGAGCCTCTCACAGACCTTTAAGATCGGATAAATGGAAGGATGAGCGGATGGGGCCCCAAGGTGGTTGATGCAGTGAGGGCAGGAAATGGCAAAGGCTCAGAGTCCCTCCCAGAGTCCGTGTTCTAGCAATCTATGGTGTCAGTGAAACGTCTAGCCATGTTGCAGGTGAGAGGGTGGGATCTGGAGGGTGGGGTCTTCGTGCCTCCTGGGCTGCAGATTCTCTTAGAAAGGGGCAGAGAAGCAGATGCCAAGCAAGATCCTGACTACAGCAAAAGGACCAGACAAGAAAGGGCCCCTGGCCCCACAGACCTCCATCCCTAAACTGTGTCCCAGTTCAGATGGCCCTAATGGTGTCTCCCAATGGCCAGAGATCCTGGAGATCAAGACAGAACACAGTGGTGCCAGGTTGGCACAGGTGGGTGGCCAGAACCTGGATGACTCATCAAGCCTGGGTCCCCTAAGCCAGGTCTAGCCAAGCAGGAGTACCCTCAATGGCTGCCCAAGCTGGCTCCCAGTAGACTGGCATGAGCCAGTCAGGCCCAGGCCAACACGGACAGCCGTGTCTCTGGCAGGCCTCCAGACCACCTGGCTGGCAGCCCTGAGCCCAAGTCTACCAGAGCCGAGCGGCCAAGCCATGCCCATGAGTGCTTCTCAAGCCCCCACTGCCATGCGCCTAGACAATGAATGGGTCTCCAGCTCCCTTCCCCCAACCCTATTTGAAGCTCCTGCTCTCCTCAGAGGCATCACAAGAAGTTGCTATGGAAATGGGACCACAGGCAGAGCATGACAATGATTTGGGGCAGGCAGGAGCTGCGGTGGGAGCCAGTGCTCTCCTGGACACGAGGCCTGCCCATGTGCCGAGTCCCAGGAAGGATGAGAGAGCTCAGCTAAGGAGGACCGAGGGACCAGAGCAAGGGCAGGGCTTCCTTCCAACCTGCCCTGCTGGCTCCTTGCCCCTCAGCAGAGCATAGAGAGGCCTGAAAATCCAATGCCTGTTTGGCAGGAACTGGAGGAGGCTGCCGAAGTGGCTTCAGCCCTGGGGGAAGGAAGGTGGATACTGCAAGCACATAGCATGTCACAGAAGTTACATTCCTGTTCTGGGAGACACCCCACAGAACCGGAGTCCCATCACACAGACTGGAGATTGACAGCTGCAAGGGCTGGCGTCTCCCCGCAGCAAGTCAGCCCTCGAGCCAACCCAGAACCCCACTCTCTTCTTCTTCTTCTGTCCGAACCCTCGGACAACACACTGTCTCTCATTCACTCATCTTCCCGCTCGCTTACACTCCTCTTAAGTGCTCACTGTGAGCCTGGTGACTGGGATAGGTGCGAAGGATAGAGGAGATACATGGACAGGGTTGACCCATCACAATTGGAGGGAAGATATCCAGATAGAAACCCAGCGCCCGTGAGTCAGGGCTGGCGGCCTCGGGTTTTAGGCTACACACTTGAGCCAAGCTTCAGAGACCCCCCAGTTCCCCTAACTCACCTCCCAAGCACTCTGTCCTCTACAGCCCACTGAGGCCTCATTCCCAGGAGGCTGTAGGGAGGATTTCTTCTAGTATCTTGCTATAGTTGGGAGCCTGCTTGTCTCCCACAGGCCCTTGTATTAAAGGCATGGTCCCCAGGGAGGCACTACGAGGAGGACGAGGAGGACGAGGAGGAGGAGGAGGAGGAGGAGGAGGAGGAGGAGGAGGAGGAGGCTGAGCTTTTGGCCCTTAGGTCAATGGGGATGTGCTTTCATTGAAGACTGAGGCCCCACCCTCTTCTGAGGTAGAGGGGTGTGCTCCACACATTCTTCCATCACCACAAGCTACCCACCTCATTATAGACCTGAAGTAACGGAGCCAGCAATCATGGGCCAGAACCTCTAAAACAGTGAGCTAAATAAACCTTTGCTCTATAAGATGGTTGTTTCTGGTATTTTGTCATAGTCATGGTGAGCTATGATCTGCAAGGTGTCCCCTTTCATACAGTATCTATCCCACCTCAGGGCGGGGGGACGCGGCATGTTGCTGACCAAGAAGTGGGACTTGAGTTCCACCAGTGGACAGGCAGTTGGACACTTGTTCTCTTCAGACCTCAGGCCCAACACAAATGTACCTGGCAAATTCAAGATGCCCAGGGGCAAACAGAAGCAGAGGGAATGGAATGGACGCTGTAGGAGCGGGAGCTTGGCAGGAGTGACAGGAGACGGGCACAAGCTTTGAGCTCCTGGTGTAGAACCAGGTACTTTCCTCGTGATTCCTAGCTTGGAAGACCTGCCAGCTCCAGGGTATCCTGCATGGGCTCTGTCTCCCAGCAACAGCCATAGCCTACCTGGGCCTGTGTTATCTGCGTGGGACGAAGCCCTGAGAAGTGTCAGCTGGACTACAAGAAGCCCTGGACTGAGAGGACAAGAGCATGAAAGAGCAGCAGGGAGAGAAGGTGGGGCTGGTCCAAGAGTACGGAAAAGAGGAAGGAGATCCCGGGAGGCTTCCTGGTGGAGGCGGAACTAGGGCTGGCTCAGAGCCTGCCCTCCAGAAAGAAGAGCACTTCTTCAGAGAACAGGAACACAGCCTATTTGTCCGTCCACACAACTTGGGCCTAGACTGGCAGGCAGAAGGTGAGGGGGCACATTCCCTGACAGCTGACACCCTGTCCCCACACCACCGAGGCATCCCTAGTTATTGCTGCCTGATGGGGAAATAGCCAGGGCCAGACCCCGGGAGAGACAGAAGAGGGTGGGGCAGAGCATCCCGGAGATGGGGATGCAAAGACCGCGCTGCAGTGACCTCAGACCTGGGTGGACATGAGGAAGGACAGAGCTGAAGGGTGGACAGATGGGGACACTGCTCCCCCAACTCCCACCAGAGACGGTGCTGCAGCTGCTCAGAGGAGCAGACAGCTGGGACGAAGCCTGCACCCACAGCTTTGAGGAGATTTTTCAGCAATAAAACTCACATTTGAAATGAGACTTTGTGCAGTGAGGGGAAGCCTTCCTATGCCAAACATTAAATCCAGAGGCTATAAAGTGAAAATTTGACAAATCCAACTACATAAACATGTAAAACATCTGTACAGCAGAAGACACCATAAACAATGTTAAAATGCAAGTAAGACACCGCAAGAAAATATACTAATATGCAAAGAGCCCCTACAAATCAATAAGAAAAAAGACAAAAGAGAAAAAATTGGGAGTGAATTAGAAATCCGCAGAGGAAGAACTAAATTGGCCAATAAATGTATGAAAAGATGTTCTATCTCACTAACAATCAGGCAAATGCAAATGAAAGACACGATACCATTTTTTGCCCATCAGATTGGGAAAAATTAAAATGATTTATAACAAGCAGTGCTGGCAAGGATGATGGGAAATGAACACTCATAGACCATGGAAGGGAGGGGAGTTGGCTCAACCACTGCAAGAGTCATTTGGCAATATTGATTAACATTTTAAACCCACATACCCTACAACCTAGTAATCCCATTTCTAGAAGCCTCTTGTACAGAAATAAAAAAAAAGTGCAGACACACACATAAAAAATACTCAAGGATGCTCATAGCGGCACTGCCAGTAAGAGTAAGAAAGAAATTGGAAATGGCCTAAGCATTTATCAATAAGGAAATATTCAAGTAAAACATGGCACATCCACGCCACAGACCACCCTGCAGCCATTCAACAGGGCGAGGCACAGCTTCACGACAACAGAGGGAATCGAGACACTACTTCAAAATAACTGTGTTTACAACTCACAGCCTATCCACGGACCGAGAGTGGTATGCCAGGCCTCGAGGTGATCACCCTTGAGGGGTGGGGCAAGGTGGGACAGGGAGCTTCTGGGGTTTCTGCATCCCACAAATGTACTGTTGGATTTTCTTTTGTAATCAGAAAAGCAAAATCAATAGCAAGCTAATGGATTTTTTTTTAATCTTACCCAGACCCTCATATAAAATGCAGATCTAAGCAGCACTTCTCTGGCTGAGAGGCAGGGCTCCATGCTCCCACCGGGCCCCAGGCGCCGACCCCCAGGCCCCTACTGGAACTCCGGGACCAATTTGAGACCTTGGCTGGAGAATATGGGGCCAAGATGACAGGGGCAGAAGGTCACTGCAAGTGTACAGGCCATCTAGGCTGGCTGGAGCCCAAGCCCAGGGCTCTAGCCTATGAGTGCTGGATAGGGGGTTGGGGGATTCTCTGGTCGGGGCAGTGGGGGGGGGGAGTCACAGCCCTGGGGAACTCTGGGCCAAGGCTCAGAGGGAGAGGGAACCCAGAAGGCACCTTTGCAGAAGGCCAGGGGCAGAGAGTGGAGGATAGGTGTGCTTTTCTTTACATGGCAGAGAAGTTGGCAGAACCATGTGTGCAGGGAGAGACTGGGGTTTGCACCCCAAGTAGCATGGCTGTCTGTAGAGTCAGTGAGGGTCTGTTGATATTCCCTGGGTGACAGCAAAGAGGGGGTGTGTGTCTCAAGGGGAAGAAACACAAGAGGCCTTGTGTGTCTCTGGGAGTTCCCATCAATGAGAAGATTCTATGCGCACATGTTTTCTCTCCCCATTCACCCTGTGTATATGATGACGCTTTATCCCCAAGACTCCTATCTGCAGGGAGACTGGGTGTAAGAACATCTGTGTTAGGATGTGTGAGTATCAGTGGGTCTGCAGGGTCCAGAAGCAGGTGGTGAACCCCAATATGCAAGCTGCAGTTCTCCCCAAGAACCCAAGCCAGTCAGCTACACCTCTCCCACTGTGAACCAATCAACAAAACCAGAGGAAACTGCGTAGAAGACTGGGCTCCCTTGCAATTCTAGGAGGTTCCTCTCCCCTAAATATTTATTTACAGGACTAATCGCCCACTGACTCCCAACATACCCTCAAGGAGACAACTTGAGTTATGTGAGGCAAGACAGAAAGAGCCAGCAAATTTGTCCAATCCACCCAACTTCATGAGGATTTTTTTAAAGACTTTTAAAATATTTTAACTCTGTGTGTGTGTGTGAGAGAGAGTGTGTGTGTGTGTGTATTTTAACTGTGTGTGTGAGTGTGTGTGTGTGTGTGTATTTAACTGTGTGTGTGATGAATACTTTAACTCTCTCTCTCTTTCTCTCTCTCTCTCTCTCTCTCTCTCTCTCTCTCTCTCTGTGTGTGTGTGTGTGTGTGTGTGTGTGTGTATACTTGAGTACAAGTGCCATTAGAGAGCAGAAGACAGTATCACATCCCTGGGGCTGGAGTTCTAGGTGGCTGTGTTCTACCCAACACGGGAGCTGGAAACTGAACTGGACTAGTCTGTAAGAGCAGTGCACACTCCTGAGTACTGAACCATCATCTCTCTGGCCCCCTTCTGAGGGTCTTCTATCTCATGCGCAGGGGCCAGGGGCTGCATTCCACCATAAGGATCCAATCATATGAAAGGCCTGCTCCATGCTCTCTAGACAAGGAGATAACTCTCGCTCCATCTCCCCGCGTCCCTCACTGGACCCATTACGCCCCTTGGAGCCCATTCCCAACTGACCCTCAGACTCAAGCCCGGTCCCTGTGCCTCCCAGTTCTACTTCAGTTAGTGTTGGGGCTCTTCCTCCCTGACAGACCTGCACCTACTGTGCCCTCTGACGGGGCTATCCTCCCTCCCTGGCCAGTTCCCAGTCCCCTTCAAGAAGCTTCTCCTATGGACTCAGGGGCTGGGGGCCATTCCCTACCTTTGCCCAGTCCTTTCCTCAATCCGCTCACTATGGCTGACTTCCCCAGGGCAGGGGTAGATCTTGTTCTCTGCAGCCCAGAGCCCAGCCCAGGCCTGATACAGAGGAGGCACCAGGAACAGATGTTTGTGGGATAGATTAATGGGATATCAGAGCATTGGTCCTGAGCTTGACACACCGTGGGCCTTCATAAGGTGGCCGGGTAGAGCAGAAATGGCATGGCCTGGGCACAAATGCCTAGCTTCCTGTCCGCTGTCAGCGCAATGGTCAGCAGGCATTAACCATGACACCTAGGCAAGAACTGAAACAGGAGGTCCTCACTAGGAACCCCAGGAACCTATGAGCACCGAGACAGCACAGGGCTGGATATGAACACACGCATGTACAGAAGCACGTGGTACTGACTTCTAGATATAGGGTGTCTGTAGCCCAACGTGATTATGAACAAGCAGGAACTGAGTAAGGCTGGCCCCTCACTAAAAAGAAGCATGCAATGTCCCCCTACACGTCAAGCACCAAGTACAGACAAGGTAGTACAGGTCCTGTAGCCCCAGGGTCTACACCAAGACCCCTATGGGAGTCACGGAGAGAGCATGCAGTTCTGGACATGGAAAGGAGCTGTTCAAGGTAGGAGCAGTTTTGGCGTGCCATGAGTTTCCCTTCAAGGAAGAGAGCCAGCACCAGCTGGATGGGTCAGAGGTCAGCAAGGACTGGGAACCCCAATTTCACTTGACTCTCTGGGCCTTGGTTTTCCTCCTGAAGTCCCTGGCTACATGTAGTGGTCCTTGGGAGTCCTGAGAATGTGTGTGGTTGTGGCCGCCCCCAACACCAGGTTGCAGGCCTGGTCTATACTGTCCATTTGGCAGAGGCCCGTATCTCTCATTCCTTAGCTTCCTGCTACCCCAACTGGGGTAGGAGACTGGTGACCCTGGAGTGGTAATAGCCTTGCTGAGCCCCAGGCCCCTCCTGAGGGCTGCAGTCACCACCTCCCATATTAAAAGGACAAAAGAAATAAGAGATGTCATGGCGAGTTTGGGCGGGACAATGGGAGCCTGGGACCAGGCAAGAATGCTCAGCAACCAGGTCAAATCCACACGGGCTTGGCTCTCCCTTCCTCAGTTCCCTCTGACTCTTCCAGGGGCTTTCCTCAGCTCGGCCTTGGTCACACTGGGAGCCGGGACAAATCTAGACCAGGGTCCCCCTGCCGTGGCTGGATTCACTTCTGACACAAATACGTCTTGCCCTTCACTGCCTCCATGCTTGCCTCAGCACTTCCTGATCCTTCCAGAAGCAGGCAGCTAGCCAGAGCTCCAACAAACTCACTCTAACACAGGTCTGCAGAAGCCCCCATTCTTCCAGCCGCCCTGGGCCCTGGGTTCCATTCCTACACAACCAGGGCACAAAAACTCCTCTTTGTCCTGCTGTGACGGGCCTAGTGGTACAGTTTGCTTAAAGCCAAGAAGAGGAATTTCCTGTCCTTCATCTCTAGGCCTCAGTCTCCCCATATCAAAGCAGGAGGATTGCCATGAATGATGCTGTAGGGAGCCTGCCGGTGCCAGTTCCAAACTCTGAAGAGGCAAGATGGTCACCATCCAGCAAGGGCAGTGTAGCCATGCAGAAGAGCCACAGCAGGGCTCCAGGCTGGAGGTGTCTGAGCCTCACAGCGCCTCCATAGCGCCACAGTCTCCACCATGCCCTGTTACATCACACCCGCCAGAACCACTCATTACCCACCTGGCCCCTTTAGGCTCCCAGGACCACAAGCAGCTTAAAAATGGAAACCCCAGTGTGAGAGGAGCAGTGATCAGAGAGATGGTGGGCAACTCCACACAAGTTCCAGAACAGCCAGATGAAGACCCCAGACCCTTGGGAGCCACTGTGGTTCCATACATGCCCGGCCTTACCAGTGCCAACTACAAGTCTCTGACACGTGCACAGAGATTTGGGAGCAGAGCTGAGCTTGAGTTTTCTGTCGCCGCTCCTCCGTAGCCATGGACTGTACAAACTCAGTCCCTAGAAACCAGTCCTGGCTAGCAATGGCCTGTGACTGGACAGACCTCATTGCAAACAACTTTGCCCCTGGTGGATACCGTCTGGCCAGGCAGGGCTCCCCAGCAAATTAAGACCAGTGCCAGCCCCGGACTCATTCATATTCTGGTCTGGCTGCCCGCTTCAATACAGCTGTGAGACACAAGGGCAGAGGCAGCCTTCCAAGAGTGCCCAGCGACGACTCCTCTCCATCGTTAGCGCTTTTGAAAAGCCCGCATACTCTGCAAACAGGGAAGGAACATGGTCTGGAGAAGGGAGGAGAGGAGAGAGAGGGCTGGGGACTAGAGGCTGGAGGCTCATCAGAAGTAGTACTGGCAGCAGTCGGGGGCCCTGAACCCTGGAGCCGAAGCCCAGTGGGATCTGTGTCTGCCAAGGACATTGGTCCCTGATCTTCCATCTCACCTCAAGGGATTGTTCCAGGTCGGCTTTAGAGTCAGAGGTAAGTAGGCTTTACAAACTGTAGAGGGCTATGCCTTGAAGAACACAGGGAAGAAACCTGTCTAGGGAAGTAGCAACCTAGGAACTAGATTCACCATCAAACCAAAGGACCCCATCCCAGGGTCCAGGGTAAAACCTTAAGCCCCCTCACTACTGTACAGACAGCAGAGGTGAGCAGCAGAATGTGGGTACCGTATCTTAAACACCATCCCCCCAGACTTACCTCAGTAGACCCCAGCTAGCATCCATATCCCACTGTCCCACTGCAGACCCAGGGGGATCCTGTTAGCACTTATCTCCTGCTCAGAACCCTTCTATGGCTCTCCACTTCCCAACAGACTACTGCAAAGCCTTCCCCAGGAGCTCAGACCCACCCGGGAAGCCTGAGCACCAGTCACACTTACGTCCTCCGAGGTCACTTTCCCCTCTGCAATACCACTTCTGCTGTGAAAGTTCCTCCTCCTTGGCTCCAGCTCACCTGTCAGACCCTCAGCCCTCTCCAAGATGCAACCCAAGTGTTTCTCCTCTACGTGGCTCTCTCTGACTCCCCTGGCACATCCTACCCTGCACTGTGAGTGACTAACACACACACACACAAAAAAAAAATGCTTGTGTGGTACTCCACTATAACCAGTGGGCTCTCAGGCACAGGGGCTTTGTCTAGCTCATCCAGTACATTCCCACTGCATGGCAAAGTACCTGGACCACAGTAGGACCATTCCTCCAGGCAGTCAGTCTTACCTGGGAACATACCATGCATCACACTCTGCTGGGGCTGCAGCGGCTGATGACCGAGGTGTCCTTGTCCTGAAGCTGTCTCCGGTGTATGTGCTCAGAAACTGTCTATTGGAGGCTAAAGGACACACGGACATTCTGTAATGGGGAAACTAAGACCCGGAGAGGCAAAATGCCCATCTCTAGGTGTTGTTGCCTCCGGCTCGCTTCTCCTCAATCCCTTCTCTCAGGGCTGTAGCAGCAGTGAGGGGCAACTCAAAATGAAACATTAGGGTCAAAAAGGGAAGAAAATATGGTGGATTCCCCCCTCCCTCCATGATGTAAAGAAAATTGCTTTTGCCAACCATCACAGCTTCAAAGCAATTAGAGTTTTTGGAGGGGACTCTGGGCACGAGCAAAAGTGACAAAGTGAGCGCCCAGCGAGGCAGGGTTCCAGCATCGAGTAGGGGTGCGGTGGGGGTGCTAAAAGCAACAATTTTGGGCAGCAGAGATGGTGGAGATAAAATATTCCCTCAGAGGGAAGGTCCTGAAGGGGCCAGGGAGCCCCTCCTTCACTCTCCCACCCTATGCTGAGGTAGGCAAGGACCTGACGTGGTAAAGAGAGGAACCACCCTTCTGCCTGCACCCAAGGGAGAGAAGCCCCTACTGGCTTCGACTCTCACCCCCTTCCCACTGCCACGCCCACTGCCACAAGAGCCATCTCTGGAAACCCCAGACCTTCCAAATCCTGAGAACAGCAACCACTGCAGGTCTGGGAACACAGCTCCAGGTGCTGCTCAACTGTGACTAACAGGTGTTCAGCAAACTCATTCTGCTTCGTCCATGCTGGACCCTCAGCATGAGTCTCCAGGTCTTGAGATGGCCTACATACGTGTCCAGATCTCACTGGGCCTCTGCAGTGGACCACCCCTCCCTCCCCTGCACCCTGAACCTTCCCAGGACCGTTGATGGCCTCTTTCCAAACCTGGAGCAGTTGCCTCTTCCTGTAGCCTCACTTCTGTCTGCCTCGCTCCACACTGAGCCCCTGCCCGGGACAGACACAGCCTCCTTGAGGAGCACATGTTTTTCCATTCCTTTCCCTGAGTGATCTCTGCAAGGCCCTCAGCCTCTCTGAGGCAGCTTTCCTCGCCTATTAAATAGAAATAGGATCGGGTAAGGTAATACAAAGTACCGGACACTAGACTAACAGGAGTTTGGTAAACTCACTCTGCCTTCGTTAATGCTTGACTCTCAGGCATGACTCCCCAGGCCCCAGGATGGCCTACTGAGTCCACAGGCTCCCATGCGGCACTCAACCAATGCTCACCAGGAAGACTTGTGACAGCTGGGAGCAAAGGGTGTAGAAAGCTGTGGAAGTCTCTGTGCACATGGAGATCTAGTGAGTGAGTATGGGGCCAGTAATACCATGGCTTAAGAAAGACTTCCTTGGGGCCATGGAGACCCTCATTCTGAGCCTTGAGAAACCTCCAGCACAGGAAAAAGAAGACAGATGTTCTGCCTCCTCATTAGCCTATACCTGAAGCTTAACCTTTGATATCTCCCCTCCCCCAGGCCATGGGATCCAGTCAGAAACCAACACCAAGAGAGCAGCCATTGAGGATAAAGCCGAGAGCAGAAGCCAGGCCTCATGATCCATCAGACAGCTCTAGGCTCAAATCTCAACTTCACACTGACAGGTGGGTGACCTCTCTGAGCCACAGTTTTTAAGGGCAACATTCTCTCAGGGTCCACCTGGGTTCCTGCAGAGAGAGAGTGTAGACAGTGCAGGGATATCCATGGACTGTAGGCATGGTGCTCTCTGCCCATCCCTATACACTGGGACAGCAGAAGGTGGCAGAGGTAAGGGACAAGGTCTTGAACTCTCTGGTAACCATCCTCAGCTCAATTCCCATTCATCAGGGCTTGAAGGACCAGCCATGGATAGTGCTCCCACCTCACCAGAGCACGTGAGGCCCATCCCCACTCGGTTTCTCCAGAGAAAACAGGTCACCCAGTCTAACTGCTGACAGGCACCCCTGGGCCCTCACTGGACCCTGGTCAGTTTCAGTCCTCTCCTTCCCGATGGCAGGGGACACACAGGCTTAAGGAATCTGTCGGCCTGCAGGGACACAGACCAGGGATCAAAAGCGGTTTGCTATCTCTGTCTTTTGCTCTTCCTCTTGTCACCTCTCTCCCAGGGGCTTTCCCATTCCTACCTCACTGCCCCAAAACAACCCTGATACCAGTCAGAACTTTCTTTATTATGGGGTCGGGGCAGGTGATATGATGCCAGTCTCAGGACAGTATTCTCTCTCTCTCTCTCTCTCTCTCTCTCTCTCTCTCTCTCTCTCTCTCTCTCTCTCTCACACACACACACACACACACACACACACACACACACACACACGCACACACACGCACGCACGCACATCCTGCCAGCCCCCACCTCCGTCGTTGTCCCCATTGCCTCCCTAGAACCTGCATGGCCAAAGCCCGATAATGTTCTCCTAAATTAAACAATAAACAAGGAGTTGTTTTAGTTTTTCCTGACACTGCAGTTCCTTATTAATCCCACTGAAAACAAAGGGAAGAGAGACAATTAATCTAAAAGAGGTCACTTCCTGTCTCCTATGGAACCTCCAGTCTGTGCTCAAAGACCCACCCAGAGGTGTTCCTATTCCTGCCGTCCGCCAGGCTCCGGGGCTCCTCAGCCTCTTTTACCCCTCCTGTGTGCATCAGGCCTAGCCTGGCACCCAGGGCCACCCCCTCGGTCCCCTTTCTCTTCTCTGTTATGTGACCTTGGACAGGACAGATGGCTTCTGGGACTTTGGTTTCTTCATCTCTCAAGGATAAAATGGAGAGAATACACACGACCCTTTGAGATTAGACAGAAACATTTTCTCTTGTTTTAAGAGACAAATGTTGGAACTATTTAGGGATGAAATGTCATGATGTCGATGATATGCTTCAAAATAATTCAGAGAAAAAAAAAGATTGTTAAATCCAGGCGAGGGTGTCTGGGAGTTCCCTGTACTATTCTCTTTGCTTTTCTGAGTGTCTGAAAATGTTCCTAACAGAAAGTTAAAAAAGCATTGATCACATGACCAAGCCCACAAACAATGCCCTGAGCTTCTGGGCATACCTCAAAGGCAATCAGGTCTTGTATGTAGGTTAAACATCCCCCACCCCCCACCATCTCCTCATGCTGGTTCCCTACAAATTGCTCTCTCCCACATCGCACTGGAGCCCAGCTCCCTGTTTAGAAGTCAGACTCAGCACTTCATTATGGTAACTATTGTCTGTGGCCATGGTCCTCTATCCTCCAGTCCCCTGGCCTCTCTGCAGTGAATTGTGGCACGGGGTCCATCGTCTCTGAACCTCAAAATGTTCCTACTCAAGGCATATCAGGTAGAAATGAGAACAAGCTGCCATCATTCAAAGGCAAAGTGACTGACGCCCCATTTAACAAGTGGCAAAGAGGAGTCCCAGAGCTAGGATAGACTGGAAACAAAATAAAGAAGATAAAACACAAAGAAAAGAAGAGGTGAGCAAAACTTCCCTGTGTGCCCCAATGCTCCTCCTCCCCAATCTCAACCTGGGCCCTAGACTGGAGGGAGGCCCAGCACCTCCGCTCTCTAGCTCCTGTTTGTCCAGCCTCCTCATCAGGGATGAACAGCATGATGGAAATCCTCCAGCCTGGCCCAGCTGACCCACACAAGCGCTGGCCAGGCCTGCCCCACTGGTCGATCATGAAGAGTTATCAGAACCCCAAATAATCAATCGCTAATTGCTGAATGCTGTGCAATTCATCGGCAAGAGTTATGTGTGGCCAGTGACTGGGCACCCCGCACCAGTCTGATGGAGCCTCCCGGGACAGAGTGGGGTTATGTCTGCGGTGAGCCATGCGGCAGAAAAGCCGCCCATAACTTTTAAGTTTCTCAAACAATATCCTGGGCACAGCCCACATCCTGGGCCCTGGGGCCACCCAAGGAGGAAGTGCAGTGGCCATGGAGGCCCTGAGGGAGGAGCCACATGCCTCAATTAGTTTATCTGTCCCCTGAGCATGCCAGCTACCCAAGATGGATAAACCACAGCATGGGGAGGGGGCAATAGCAGAGGACTGCCTGAAGCACGGAGTCAGACTAGGCAAGGTGCTGGGGAGTGAGGACACGAGCCTGGAGGGAACAGGGAAGCCAGTAGTGTAGTGAATGACAGCATTAACCACTACCATTTGCTGAGAGGGACTATCCACAGTCACCTCCAGGCTACATGCCTCAAGCGGCTGGTCTTAGTCATCTCTGTCCCCATAGCACCCAGCACAGCTGGGCTCAAAGGAAGCGCCCAGCAAGTGAATCACCAAATGCTTGCAAAGTCATTAAATTGTAAGGTCCAGACTCCTGGACTCACTGCCGTGGAATATTTTTCTTATGCTCCACCCACTTACGAATATATACTTGTACAAGAGCCTCAAAAATAGCGTCAGGGAACAGGCTAGGAGATCCCTCTTTCCAATCTACAGAGAAATGGGGCTTGGGAGAATAGTGACCTCCCTAGAGTCACACAGCAATCAGAGGCAGAGTCCAGGACCTTCACCCACTCCCAGAAGACTGAGCCCCACTCACTTTGGCATATCCCAGAACTATATGAAGGCCACCCCTAGGTCCTCCCAGCTTCTCCTGCCCTACCTCACCAGGAAGCTACCCACACTTAGCCCCTTGCCCATTTGGAGAGGATAAAGAAACACAGGCAATGAATGCTCTTGAACATCCCTGGTACCAGCTGCTGTGACTGAGGCTGGACACCAGGACCATTTACTCCTGCTTTAATGGAATCAGGGCTACGCAGGGATGTCCAGAGTCTCCAAGCTTGGAGCAGACAGGAGACAACACCACTCTCAGTCTCTATCCCAGAAGTCTGGGGAATCTAATCCTGGAATAAGAGCACTGGGCAGTATCACTTTCCTGACATCTGTCTTCTCATCTGTGGGACAAGGCAGTGTTCTGCCCTCGGCATAGGACAGCCATCAGGGTTACACGTGAATATAAAAATGCAGGAAAGGGGCAGGAGAAAGGGCTCTGCGCTTTAAGGACACTGGCTGCTCTTGCAAAGGACCCAGGTTCAGTTCCCAGCTCCCACTTGATGGCTCACAACCATCTGTAACTCCAGTTCCACAGGATCCAACACCTTCTGCTGACTTCTTTAGGCACTGTATGCATATGGAGCACTTACATACATGCAGGTAAAAACTCATACAACTAAATTAAAATAATAAATAAATATTGTGTGTGTGTGTGTGTGTGTGTGTGTGTGTGTGTGTGGTGAATCGGATGTGGTAACACATGCTTGTGACCCCAGCACTTTGTAGGTGGAAGCAGAAGGATCAGGAGTCAAGGTCATCTTCTACTGGATAATGAGTTTAAGGCCAGCCTGAGCTACAGGAGGTCCTACTACCACCCCCAAAAAAGTATTAAAATATGAAAATTATATAGCAAGTGTTGTTCTAGGAGATAATGCCAAGGCTCCTCTTTGCTTCTGTCAGGACACTGAAATCCATGGACTTTACATCCCTCTCCCCACAGAAGGCACAAAATGAGTTCCCATTGCCTGGCGCTCTACACTCTTCACAAGAGAATGTTTTCAAAGTGTGTTGATGACATTTCTATTACATTAATATCAATCTCTCCATGATACAGGTAAAGAAACTGAAGTTAAAAAAAAAAAAAAAAAAGACGTGATTTATCCAGGTTCATCAGACTTGGCAGCAGCTGAGTAAGAACTGAAACCCACTTCCATCTGGCATGTACACCCCAGGCCATTTTGATCGTACCCGGTTGGTTTAAGGCTTTCTACACCCAGAATCTCAGAGACAGAATCCGTTCTCAGTGTGAGGAAGTATACCACCACATACACATACAGACTCCCCTGAGGCCCGAAACCGGCTCCCCAAGGCTCATGGGCTGCAAGGCCATCAGAGCTGGGTGGGGCATATGAGAGTGAGGTGACTGTCACAGCTGCCCTTAGGCAACCTGGATGTCCCAGGCACAAAGCTGCCTGGCCAGCTGCCCTAGCAGATGGGTGCTAGAACCAGGCTGCCTGCCAAGACCCAACCTCCATGTCCAAACCAGCCTGGACATCAAGTTCCATTTTGGCCTCTGCCTGACCTGGCCCTGGTGGCTGGCAGTGCCTGTAGACCCAAAAGGCCGTGGTGACAGCCGAGATCTCTCTTCCAGCAGCAAGCATCTCCCCTGATGTGGCCATATGGCCCCATATGCTCCCTGACAGCTGGACTACCGAAGCAACTGCCTGAGGATGTCCTCTTTAGAGCCCCAGAGGCCCTCACCACCCCACCCACCTCTGCCCAGCAGGCCCCAGGAATAGCCAGGAAAATGCTAGGCTGGAATGCTATACCCCCAACTTCATGCCCTATGCCAGTCACGGCCCCCTTGGGGCTTGATCTCTTTATCTATCTAACAGCAATGTTGACCTCTAACCCCATCCCTTTGTATCCCACTTCCAAGGTTATAGATCACCCAAACTCACTCCAGTTATCCAGGGAGACAATCTTCCCCATTGTCAAGATAGAGAGAGACACTGAGGCCCAAGGGCTGGCTCAGTGGCTTGCTCAGAGGCACATAATACTGGGAACTACATCTGTGACTCGGGGCACCGGCCATTTCTACATGTTTCATGGGTGATGCTGGAGCTAACCTGAGCCCTAGGCCAACTCTTGTGACCCACTCATGTCTCCACTCGGAAAGAATCTGTCTTTGATCACTTGCCCTTCGCAGGAAGATACACCAGGTGCTGCCCCTGCTGCTGCCCCTGAGCCTGGGCTCCCTCACAGCCTCAGGACTACCTCTCTGGCCAAGCAAGGCTCTTCATCACCACCAGCAGACATGGGTTTAAATTGCAAATCTAATTTTGTCCCTTAAGAATTTTATCTCTGACCCCTGTATCTGGCATCAACACATGCTCCTTCTCTGGGCACTCAGACTCTCTTCACGTCGTCCTGCTTATTGCCTGTCATTCTCCTGTGTGAGCTACTCCATAGCAAACACACTCTACCCACACCGGGTGCTTCCCACCTCCTTGCCGTTGCTAATCCTGGGCCATCTCCTGGAAAGCCGTCACCCACATCCACATTCTCCAGTCACTCATTGATTCAACAAAGATTTATGGAGCATCCACCACGTGCCAGAAACATTTCAGCAGGCCCGAATACCTCCCGGCCCTTCCATGCCCTCTGAACTGTCCCTTCTCGTCACCCAACCTGTGCTTGTGGACTCGCTGGGCCCTCTCTGATCAGACCCAGGGTTGTGGGTCCAAGCCTGGTTCCCCTTCACAGCTCGTCCACGGGGGGACAGCATTATCATCAGCATGCACCCCAGGTTCCAAACCAGATGTCTCAGATGCACAGTGAGCCCTAAGTGCAGGATCCCAGGCAGTGGAGAGGAAGGACCAAGGTGTGGTTTGGGGGGATAGGTATTTAGCCCTGAGAAATTATGAAAAAGATGTACACTGACCAAAGTGACCCTCTACCCCTAAAGGAGGTCTAAGTGGCCAGAGACTTTTGCCAACAAGTCACCCCATGATCCAGTCTACCCAGCAACTTCCTTAGGTAGCTAATTTGAATGTAACAATTTTACAATTTAAGCTCCAGACAAAATGGAGTGAGGGTGTCAGGCCCTGGCTAGCAAGAGAATCTGGGGTCCACATTCCTGAGGTCAGAGTGGGAACGGCTATCTTCCTAAGGGGACAGTCAGTGGTCCTCAGGAGGATTCTTATCCCAACAGCACAGACAAAGAGCCAAGGAGGTGAATTGCCCTTTCTCCAGCTTAGGAAGTCACAGAGAGCTCATCTGGCTAAAACCAGCTGGAAGGATGGAGCAGAGCCACCTCTAGAACAGAAGAGCAGGGCAGAGGTTCAAACAGGCCTGGATGGCAGAAGTTGGGCCATGCCAGACATTTGGCCATTCTCTAGCCACCTGGAACTTTGGTCCACACCCAAGAAACAAAAATCGAAGGCTCAGTGATTGAAAACTTGCCTCACATGGATGCCCTCGGTTGGGTTTTCAGCCCTTCAGAATAAAACAAAGGTCCAGTTTAGGGAGACACAGAGGTAGAGGGAGCACGGTTGGAAGAGAACAGAAAGGCTGTGGTTGAGAACGTCAAGTCAGCAGGAGTTGGCGAATCAGCCAGAGCCAGCAGAGGAGAAAGGAGGAGAGGCAGGGAGGCGAAAGCCAAGAGAAGCTGAGGGAGCTATGGCAGCATCCATCCTGCAGACACAACCACCACACCCAAGGTGAGGCCCAGTCATCCCTGAGCCACAGCCTGCACCTCCAAATGCCTGAATGGACCTGGGAAGTCAGAGACCTGCAGGCTCTTCTGACCTCTTGTATTTGAGCTGGGCCCCCTGGGCAGGAAAGGGCCCAGAGGCCATTAGGATCCCTTCCTTCCCCTAAGGATACTTTTAGCTCTCTACAGCAAAATTACTTGCTAAAAGGTGAACTCTTTGGCCCAGGGGAGCCCACACAGAATGGACATTGCCAAGGCTCAGCCTAGCTCTGATCCTGGAAAAATACTGGCATGCCAGAGCTGTGCTGAGTATAGCAAGCAGTCCAGGCTACAAACCATCACAGAGCACAGACAGGATCTGGCCCCAAATCTTGGCAGTGTAAGTCTAACCCGACTGGAGCAAGAGGTCCCGTAGACCAAGTCAGAGAGATAAAGTGCCTTAGCTAAACTACTTCAGGCTGAGTAGCTGTCCCATCCAGGAAAGACGTTGGTAACTAACAGCAAAGAGCTATACTAAGATGACTCCAGCAACAGGCTTCTGGAGTCCTGGCTCCTGGGCAATAAAGTCCAGTCATCCTGCCTTTCCCTTCCTGCTTCGCCAGGACCAGGATCAGAGCATCCCATCAGAGAGCCTCTTAGCTCAGTTTCTGCTTCAGTACCCTCCTCTGTGAACAGAAAGCCTCCCTGAGGTGACTGAGAGACTCCAGGGAGATAATGGAGGTGGAAGGAAGCGTTAATCTGAAAGCTAGTCACAAGTAGAGATTGCCTTCCTGGAAAATCTACCTAGATACTGGCTAGTCCAGCCACCATGCCACTCCAAGCAGCAACCAAGCTAAGGTCAAGGCTTCTAAGCCCAAAGGCTTGTGCTTTGAACGCCAGGAAGAAAACGTATATGGGCTCCATCTGCACGGAAGAGAACTGGAAGGATTCAAGATCAATCAGCATCCAAAAGTTGCTTCCTAGAAGAGGAGGAACCTGTGCTGGAGCTAAAGAGGGCTTAGCAAGGAGAGTAGGAGAAGGTTCCCTCAAGCAGCCAGTACAGGACCAGCAGAGACTCACAGGGAAGGGGATACACAGAGTAAGAGAGGCTGACATACATTGCTCTAAGCTGGGATGGGGATGCCAGGCTAGTTGGCCTGGATACGCCCCTCCTATCTATCCTCAGCCCCTTGAGAACTGGGCATCTAGCTCCTCAATGGCTCAACTCAGACACAATAGTTTGCATTGGCAGGTAGTTCCTTTCTTTCAGCTGCCCACTGAGCAAGGGACACACTCGCGGTCACACATCTGCATGCTCCCCACCCCCCCACCTTCATGCTAGCTGCAGACATTGCTTGGCCCGTGTGGAGCTGTAGTACGCAGTCCCGCCTGACCCTGGCAGGGTCACGGGAATCTGGTACGGTAACAACTCCTGTGGCACTGTTGGGCTCGATGGGCGTCCCAGGAAGCCCATGGCTGACCCAATGGGATGTCAGGAAGGCACCCCTCGACCCACCAGAGGGGTCCAACCAGAACCCCCACCCCACTCTCCCTCGTGTTTTCTCCTCGTGAAAGAAAAGCCAAAGTTGAACCATTAAAGCGCCTCCACCCACACTGCCTCCAGGCCCGCCACGCCCGGGATGCTCCGCAAAGTTGCTCCAAGCCTGGGTGATTCCTCTCAGGTGAGGGTTTGACAGAGCTGCGCAGCAGGCGAGGAGCGCGGTCACGCCAAGGGGTGCCGAGCGTGCACGCCCGTCACGGACGCGCATTCGACACCCCACCCCCACCGCTGCCCCCGAGGTTCCAGCCCAATCAGAGGCTGCGCACGCTGCGCTGCCGGCGGGCTGACACCCCAGCTCCCCCTCCTGCACCCCTACGGCCCCAGCCCAGCTGCAGCATCCCGACCCGGCCACACTCACCATCCGAGCGCGCCGTCCACGCGCGCCTCTGCTCTGGGCCAGCATCACCCGGCTAGCCTCCGATCCCTGCTCCAGCTTGGGTTCCCGCTCTGCAGGGCTCGGCTCCGAGGTGGTAGTAGCAGCAACGAGCAAAGCAGGAAGGGCGTGTGTGCGTGTGTGCGTGCGTGTGTGTGTGTGTGTGTGTGTGTGTGTGTGTGTGTATGTATGAGAGTATGTATGTGTGAGTGTGTGTACACGGGAGAGCACGCACAGTGTGTGCGCGGGAGGGCCCCGCGCTCCCCTGTACACCCGATTCCTGCCTCCTGCTCTCCACGCTGCGATGCCAGCAGAATCCCTAAAGCGCGCTCCCACCCGCCTGTGCGCTCACACTCGCGCACACACGCGCACACTTGGACGCGCACACACCCCCGCTGCCGCACACCGGGCTCTGCACTCCGGGTTCTCGCCCTCCCGGGGCGCTCATCGAGGCCCCCAGATGCCCCAGCGTCCTCACCGCGCGACCCCTCCTGGGCCGACCGCGCCTCACGTACCCCGCCACTCCCAGAGGACACCCCACGGGCGTCCCTGCTCCTCCGTTATGCTCTGCCCCACCGTGGCCGAGCTCGTAACCTCAGTCGGGCCCCACGGCCGGGTTCCTGCAGTTCCCCCCTCACCCCTGCCCCTGCGTGTGCTCTTGCTCCTTTCTTCCTGCTCTCTGTCCCCCACCAATCCCCGACCGGTCCCCGGCCTCTCCCGCTGTCTCTTCGTCTGCCTCGCCGCCGCCCTTTTCCGCGCCCACCTCCCCACGGCCCTGCGCTGCCTCTCACATTCTCCGCATCACAGCGGGTACCGCCTGCCGCTAGCTGAACCCCAGCTACCGGCACGCAGTGGGCGGCGAGGGTCCCCGCTGTCCCTCCGCTCTTGGCCTGAGCCGGGCTGATGGCGACGTCCCGCGCTAGCCTCGGCTGCGACTCACAGAGCTCATCTCGCTGGGACTTAAAGGCATAGCGCACACGGCTCGACCTGCCCCACCCGGGGCGCGGAGAAGAGCGGCCTCGCAGTGCGGGAGCAAGCTTGAGCCGTGGTGCAGCTTGGGCTGTGCAGAAGGCGCCCGGTCTGCCGAGCTTGAATCCAGCCCTCCGGGGCTGGAGGTGAGTCAAGGAGAAGGACGATGGAGAGCTGCCCAGACCGCGCCATGCAGGGGGCGCTCAGCGATTGTCGGCTCCATCTGAGGGCCAACTAGGGACTGGGGGCAGTGCAGGCCGGACCTCCAGGAATGTAAGGCCGGGGAGGAAGGATTAGGGAGATAGGTGTCCTGGCATTAACCGATCCCGGGGTGAAGACACCTGTCAAGCAGGGAGAGACAGGGCTCCTGGCCCAAGGTGGCCTCCCCCTCTTAACTGTGTGACCTTGGGCAGATGCCTACACTTCTCTGCCCCTCAGTTTACCTAGGAAAGACACAGGCTTTCATCATCTCTAGGGCCATACCAGCTCTGGTATGTTAACTGTTCTGAGGACATTGGGGTCCTGGAGACACAAAGCAGACCTTCGACGCCCAAATCACACCTCTCGCTTATGTGTGTAATCACTCTAGTCCCTTCAGGTCCTGGTTGCCCCCCATTTGTCCTGACTCTTCTCCCATCTCATCAGACAAACGGCGGAAAGGCAAAACTGAGCAGAACAGGAACCTCCTGGGTACAGCACTCTACAAAACAGCGTCTCCCTGGACTTTCATGTTAGTGGCTCCTGCTGCCCAGTCCTGTGGAGGGTTGCTCACGTCACCCACTTGTTAACTAAGCATCTATTGTTTGCCCCCATCTTGCGCTAGGTACAGGAGTATTAGTGTCCGATTGACCGAGGCATCAATCAGAAAATGAGGAAGCAGGTGATGTAAGGAAGTTGTTGGAATGCAGGGGAGGCTAGACAGCTTCCTGGAGGAGGTGATGGTGGACCCATTTAGTAGAGCATGAGCAGGAGGTGGCCAGGCAGGAAGGGAAGGAATGGGAATCTCATTCAGAAAGAAGCATGCACCAAGACCAGGAAGTGAGGAATAAGGAATGGCAGGGTGTATTTTTGAGAAACCTGGAATTGAGTTTCAACTTGATTCTGGGGCAGCATCAAGGCTACAACTTGGCAGATCTAGGTATGAGCCCTATCCTCACCTCCCAGCCCAGGCAGTCTACAGGAGGCCTCTTCTCTCTTTTTCCTCTTGCCTAAGCCCTGCCTGTCCAACCTCGGGTGCCATACTAGCAGCCTAATGAAGCACACACTCCCCCTGCTGACCAGAGCTGGAAGTAGAAGAAGCCTCTGCTGGGCTGGGCCAGGATGCCAACCAGAAGGGCCAAACTCAAGCTCATCATCAAGGAGTCGTCCTACAATTAGGCGATGATAGCGCCCACCTTTAATACCAGCACTGTGGGAGGCAGAAGCAGGCAGATCTCTGAGTTTGAGGCCAGTCTGGTCTACAGAGCGAGTTCAGGACAGCCAGGACTGTACAGAGAAACCACAAAAACAAAAACAAAAACAAAAGAGCTAAGGAGAGGACCACAGAAGTAGCTCAAGTCACAGTGGCATTTAGCATCTGTCCTTTTCCTTTCAGGCCCCTAAGCCTGGCTCTGTGGCCCATCCCAAAGTCCCTTCCTGCATCCATTTTTCTCCTTCCCTGGCCACTTTCCCTCTTCCTTCCCATCAGACTTCCCAGAGCCTCCAGGGAGATGAGCTCATGGCTGTTCCTGCTCTGGCTCCACACACCTCCTCAGGAGTCACCCAGGGCATCCAGGTGGCCCTAGGGAAGCAAACAGAGACAAACAGCCATTCCCCAGAGGCCCTGAAGTCCAAGCAGAGAAGCAACTGCAGTTTGTGTTCCCATCCATTTCTCCTACTTTTCCTGCCCTGGAAGCTACGACTGTTAAGGACAAGCTTAGGAATCAACACCTCCTGGTTTGCAATGCAACCCCCACAGATAGCACACCTTCTCTACCTTCAACTTCCTCCCAAAATGTGGGAACAAGGAGGCCCCTCGGGGGTGAGGCACCTAAGTCTAGTTCATTTATTCTTCCTTGGTATATCCAAGTCTAGCCTTGTTCTCCCCGCCCCCCCCCAGGAGTTCTACATAAAGGAAGCAGGTGTGGAGGCTAAAGGCTAGCTATTCCAGAGTTGAGCAGTGCCTCTGTGGGTGTCTTGCCAAGGTTCCATGCCTGCTTCCACCCATCTCCAGCAAGGCCAGCAAGAAATGATTTGGCTGCATTTCTGACCCAGTCATCAAGCAGGGGCCAGCCTGGGTTGGCAACGCCTTCAGGCAATCCCAGGAAGAAGTGGGCATTTACCACTTGCCTCATCCCAGGAAGCTTGGGTCTGACTACAGGCAGCAAGGGAGAGAAGAGAGGACAAACTCACAGATACGTGGACACAGAAAAGCTAAGGTCAAGTGGGGTGTGTGTGCTCTGACACAGCCACGACCACGATGACCTGGAGTGTTCACTGTGCGTGGGTGAGAAATCTCCAGCTGTAATCATCCGGGAAGGGGAGAAGCAGTTGCTGCTTTTGTATGCACTGGGTGCTTGCTCTCACCTGGACTGGGAGGAAGGCTTTTCCCATCCATCTGAGCCTCACCCAGGGAGGACTTTGCCACTCCTACCAGGCTGAAGCATTGAGGTCCCTGACATGGCTAAGCCCACATCACCAATACACACTCAATACTTCACCCCCTCGGTTTCTTCCAGCTCCTACACCCACCCACTTCACAAGCCTCAGTTTCATGGTCAAAGCAAACAGTGAGGTTCAAAGCGCTCAGAGAAATGTCCCAGCAAGATAGACTGTCTACTTTGTGTCTTTAAATACATGGCACCTCCATATTCCGAAGTCTTTACCCACTTATCTCTCCCCACCACCTCCTGACTTCTACTCGACATACCTTTCAAGTCCTTCTGTCCCTAAGCAGCCTCCTCCACCATCTCTTCCCATTCCAATCTCTCTGCTTTATGCTTAGCACACTATGCACAGGAGCCTCCCATCATTTCACATCCTGACTCTAGCCCTAGGCTCAGCATAGGGCTCCAAGACTTGAACTCAGAGTCTATTCATCATTCTTTCTGTGAACACAAATTGAGGACCTGTTCAGAACAGGCACTATGCTGGGTATGGGGCGTATCCAGAAGTCCTAGGGTGGAAAAAAAGGGACAAAGACCATCATCCAGGGGAAAAATGGAACTGAAACAAGCATTATGAAGAGGACTGTGGGGTGGGGGAGGGCTGGCACTGTTTGGGGAATCAGGAAAGACATCTAGTCTGAATGTTTGACCTGGAGCCAAAGGTTTGAATAGACATTAACTCATAGAAGTGGTGGATTCCATAGAGAGCCCATGTGTGCAAAGGCCTTGTGGTGAGAAGACAAAGAGAAAAACCTTTGGACCAGAGCAGTACAAGGAAAGGGGATTGGAGATGGGGCTACCAGTAACATGCGGCCAAGACAGTAGGTTCTAGAGGACCATGTTGGAAGTTGGTTTTAGTCTTGAAGCTCTGAGTGACCCTGGATGATGAGCCAGGGTCAAAGCAAAGGATGGTGAGCATACTTTCCAATGTTTATTGTACCACAACTCAGAACCCTGCACACAGGTACCACTTTCTCTAATGCCCAGGCCCTGGCACAAGGCAGAGCATACTCGGGAACTTGAGCTTAGCAGCTGAGCTAACAATTCAAGAGATCAGGAGAACTTGGCTCCTCCTGAGCGCATCTAGGCAACACTTGGCCCTCCCCGTCTCTGATACGTAAGCGCTGGACCCATCATCTCCTGCCATCTCTTCTCCAACCTGGGCCATAGCCTGCCACAAAGAAGAGAATGGAGAAAACACAAACAAAATGGTCCCCAGAAATAGATGCTATCTCCATGAGTAAACTGGGGGTGAGGGGTGGGCAATGGAGGGTAGGGGATGGGGGATGAGAGCATAAGGGAATGGGATGGTTGACCTGGAACAGGGAGAGGGGGGGAAAGCAATGAAAGAGATACCATGATAAAGAGAGATATCATGGGGATAGAGAGAAATCTGGTGCTATGGAAGTTGCCAGGAATCCCCAAGAATGACCCCAGCCTGGGCTACTAGCAATAGTGGAGATGGTGCCTGAACTGAACTGGCTTGCCCCAGAGATCAGACCGTGAATACCCTAACTGTCATCATAGAGCTTTTCTCCAATGACTGATGGAAGCAGATGCAGAGATCCACAGTCAATCACTAGACAGAGCTCCAGGAGTCCAGTCAAAGAGAGAGAAGAGGGATTCTATGAGCAAGTGCATCAGGATCATGATGGGGAAACCTACGGAGACGACCAAACCAAACTAGAGGGAACTCATGAAAGTTGGATCAATGGCTGTAGAGCCTGCATGGAACTGGACTAGACCCTTTGCATGATGAGACAGTTGTGTAGCTTGATCTGCTTGGGAAGCCCCCTGGCGGTAGGATCAGAATCCATTGCTGGTGCATGAGCGGACTTTGTGGAGCCCACTACCTATGATGGGACACCTCGTGCAACCTTGAGGCAGGGGGGAAGAGCTTGGACTTGCCTCTACTGAATGTGCCTTCACATGGGAAGCCTTGCCTTCTTCTGGGTGGGAGTGGGGGATGGGTTGGGAGGGGGAGCTTGGGAGGGTGGGAGGAGGAAAAAGGGGGATCTTTGGTGTGTAAAATGAATGAAAAAAATTTCTTAATAATAAAAAAAAGAAATACTGTACCAAGGATACAGACAATATCTATGAAGAAACCTTTTAATCCAATAAAGAATACTTTAAAATATTGAAATAAAAAAAAAACAAAATGGCCCCACCAGGGTCCCAGGGGCTTCCCATGCCTGCCATTGGCCTGTGCTCCCCAGCTCTCCTCCACCCTCCCCAGGTGGGACATTCCAGCGGTTTTCTTTCCTGGGAGCATCTTCCTATGCTCTCACTGGTTTTTCCTTATCCTCCTGCCAACACCTCACAGCCTGGAAATCCTCGCTGGCCAGCCTGGGAGCAGTGCCGTGTATCTCCTCTGCCACGGTGCTGCTGTGCAGGTCCAGACAACAGCCGCTCCCTCCTACACGTGCTCACTGTGCTGTTTCACTGTCCACATCAGCTCTGCAGGCCCTGGTTGGGGGAGTGAGGGTGGTACCTGATCTCTCTCCCTAAGAGGTGGAGATGGTTCTGCAGGTGACTCTGAGTTCATGGAGCAAGGGCTCACAGCATCGTGCCTGGAGGGTTCCATCACCTGATTCTCTCATGCTAATCACACCCACCTGCACCTTAGGGAAAGGCTTGGCTGTGCTCAAAGCCCGGGGAGGCTTCCTGTTGCCCAGGGAAGGAGGCATGTCGTCCAGCACAAGCATCCCACAGGGCCTTAGGAAAGGGCTGTACCATGGCAGCAGGCCTATAGGGCAGTGGGTGTCTGGGAGCTAGGCAGAAAGGGAGCCCCATCCACAACTGAACAGTAGAGTTGAAATTAATTGCATTTTGGTAGGTGACTGGAGGAAGAGGACTTTGGGGGCTTGTATCAGGCACAGCTCAGGGAACAGATCTGCCATTCAGTCACTACACACTATGGATGGGTTCTATGCCAGGCCCATAGACCTGTCCTCCGGAGACTCGTGGTCCATGGGCAGATGCACACAAGGACATTTGTGACTGAGGAGGAAGGCCATGAACCCAAGTTCTGGAGTGGGGGACGTGTTAAGAGTGAGAAGAACAGGAGGAAACAGGTCCCAGAGCTGAGGGTTAGAAGCCTGAGGAGTCTGTCCCTAAGGAGGAAGGAGATGGCTAGGTACTCTCCTGTCAGCCTTAACTCTAGGTCTAGGCCCACCTGGCTTGCCAGGGGTGTTTTCCTTGAAGGGATGGAAATGGCCTGGAGAAGGAACGCTATCAGCCAGGACCCCTCTGAGTACTTGACAACTGCCACCTCAGGCCTGGCCTGCTGCGGGGGGTTAAAGAGCATGCTCTGACCACATAGACACTGTCTGAGATCAAGAATGAAAGAGGAAGGAGGAGGAGGAGGAGGAGGAGGAGGAGGGGAGGAGGAGGAGGAGGGGAGGAGGAGGAAGAAGATGAAGAAGCAGGAGAAGGAGGAGAAAGGAGAACAGAGAGAGAGATAGAGAGAGAAAGGAAGAAAGAAGGTGCAGAATGGAGAGAAAAACTGAGAAAGAGATGGAAAAAATGGGAAGTACCAACAGTGCTGTGTCATTAGCAAGGAACAAATAAGGTACACGTAGTGGGTGGCGGGGCAAGGTCAGGGGCTAGAAGCGGATGTTTCAATCAGGGGAGGCATGTGGTTGGACCCAAATTTGTGACTATTGTCTATGGCCCCTCGAGGCAGGCATCCTGCAGGGATGAAGTGAAGAGCATGAAGAGGAGGCTGTTGAGGAGGCCTAGTGAGAGAGAGGGAGGCATATGGGGTCCAAACAGAGATACGTGAGGGCAGAATGGGCAAATGTCTGCAGGAGCATCCAGAGGAGAATCTCTAGACCTTTTCAGAGAGACAACTTTTGTTGGCCGCCAACTGACCCCTGCCAACTTGTTCCAGAAACCTCTTACACCCAGAGTGCAGGGGACACCCCCAGGCACTGCTCAGGTGCCCCCACCCCCAGGTAAAGGGCTTACCCCTTGCTGCTGGGAGAGATGAGGCTGGACTGTGGGTGAGTCACACACACACACACACACACACACACACACACACACACTCCAGCAGAGAAAGCCTCTGGTCCCTCGGCCTTGGCCTCCCAGAGGTAGCTGCAGCCAAGGACCGGCCAGGCAGCAGCTGGAGGCCTGAACCTCATTCCCAACTCAGGACAAGTCTTCGGGGACAGGGACCCACAGTCTGCGTGGTGGCATCACAGCCTCACTTCTCCGTCTGCCCCATGCTCTTCCCTCACCCTACCATGTGTCCCAATAAATCTTCTACGTGCCACTCTCCTAGAGACAGCTTCGAGGAAGCCTGCCTGCCACTAGCTGCCATTGTTGTCCCCACGTTCAGTTGCGTTTCTGAGTGGCAGTTGATGAGCTGGAAAAGGAAGAGAAGACGGGGCCTGGGGCTGCTGGCTGCCTGCAGCAGGGTGGGTGAAATTAGTCCCTGTGAACACCAGCTCAGCCCCAGGCCTGTATTAGAGCCAGCAAGAGAGCTTGCAACATCTGCTTCTTCATCTGCCACTGTCCCCATCCTACAGACAGAGAAACTGAGGGCAGAGAAAGGTAAGCCTGTCCTGGCTCATGGCAACTATTTATAATGGTTGGGGGAGTTGTCCCTATAGGTCTATCTCCTAGACCAGCTTTAATGATTTTTTTTTCCAGCACTTTCTCTTTCTAAGGCTGGCACACAGTCTCGGGGTCAGGTACCTGGATGGTTTGACTGCTACCAATGCCCCCAAGCTAGAGTAAGATAGCATCTTCCTAGAGGAAGAGACCTTTCCAGCCATGCAAGCTGCCCAGCCCTGGTGTGGGGATGGGATGCACTGGCCTGGTGGGCAGGCAGTCATCTGACTAGCACAGCAGAGCAAACAGACGGGAAAGAAATCAATTTGAGTGTTTGATTAATTTTAATTTTTAATTTGCACGGAGAGTAACGCACCCCATTTGACACTGCGTATTCACTGCGAGCTGTTGGAGCTGTTGGCATTCACCGTGGCCACCACTACCACAGCCTGGTGTGTGCCCAGGGCTCCCTGCCCTTCTGTCAGGCAAGCTAGTCTCTGTAGCACATCGGCCTATGCAGCACAAAGGGCCCCCTCCAGAGGCCTCTACCCGGTCCGCCCAAAGTTCAATGTCTGTAATCTGCCTCTCTGTGAAGGGAGGTAGGGGATGCCACACCAGACAATGGCAATGGACTCAGACATGGCAATGGGCCAAGGGAGAATGTCCCCCAGTTCATGGCTACTGCCTTCGAGGACAACCCCACACCTAGAGCATGTCTGCATTAAAACTGGAGCCATCCCTGAGGCTCTGAGACTTAGAACTCTACCAGCCCCCCCCCTTTTTTTTAATTTGGGGTCCAATCACAAATGGCTAGCAAGAGATGGCCTGGACTGGGAGAAGCTAAGTTTCTCCTGCTCTGCAGTTCCTGACCCTCTCCCCGAGCCAAGAAAGATGCTGAAGTTGATGTCATGAGAGTGAATCTCAGCAACAAGACAGATCTTGTGAGACTCCTGCCTCTGCCGCTTCTTAGCTGGGCAACCCTGGGCAAGCCACATAATCTTGCCAAACACGGCCTTTCATAGCCAAGACTCTTTCGATTAAGCTGATTCCTGTTCTCTTTCTGGTCCCACCTCTCAGTACTTTCAGGATACAGAGTTCACAATGGCCTCCTCCAGGAAGCCCTCCATAATGACACCTTTTCTCCTTCCTATTGGGTGACCTCAAACCCACATCCTCACATACAGCTTTGGCCCTTATTAGCCTGGCTGCAAGCTGTACATTCTGACTGGGTGAGCATCCTTCAAAGCACACATCCCCGGATCAAGTCCTAGTTCAGCTCTATGCTAACTATGCAGACTTATCTCTTGAGAGTCTCAAATTCAATGGATCCAAAGCAGAACTCAGCATCCTTTGTCCCTTTCCTCATCTCAGGAAACAACTCCCCAGCCCACCATTGTTCAAGCCAGAGAGCTGAGAGTCACCAAGACTCCTCTCTCTCTGCCTCATTTCCACATCCCATCTGCCCTGGGCTTAGGCCTCCACCCCCAGCTGCATCTCTCTGATGGGGCCTACAAACACAGAGAGGGTTTCTCACTGTAGACTGCAGAGCTGAGCAAACCCTCTGAAAACACTTTGTCCCATGCTATACAGAGAAACAGGGCCCTGTGAGCACAGCAAGGACACCCAGGTGTCCTGAAGTTCTGGCCCTCTTCTCCTTACACTTGTGACCCAGAGATGTTACAGGTAAGGAGTGAGGGCCTGGGATGTGTTCCAAGTCCTGGGCAGAATAAATAATCCACTAGTAAGAATTCATGAGAATCAGACATCACATCACACACATCGGGGTAACTCCGCAGCACAGCCCCTAGATATGACCGTTGGCTGTGAACAAGTGAGAAGGAGCTGTTCTCTGTGCCCAGCTCCCAACTCTCATACTGCCTGAAAGTCCACCACTGCACCTGGCTGGGATGCAAAAGATGCATCTGATCAAGTTTAATGCATGCCTTGACCACTGGCGGCATGGGTACCAGGCTGGGGGAGAGGCATGAAGAATCATCTAGGCAAGGCTCCCAGAGGCAACAGAGCAGCAGGAGTGAGGCACCTTTATTGAATATCTTTGCATGCTGGGCTTCCTGCAAAGAGCCTCATTAGACTGAGCTTAGTTCTCCCTCCCCGAGGCTCCAAGGGCCCCCTCCAAGTAGTCCTAAGTATCATCAACCCCTCTGGGTCTCAGTTTCCTCCCCTGTAAAATAAAATTAGTAATAATAACCATTTCTAGAGGCTGTTGGGTAATTAAATGAGAAAAGGTATGTAAAGTGCTTCCTACATTAGCAGACACAAAGTAGATGCTAATCAAATGCTAATTATAGATGAGATAACTCATGTGATAAGGCCTGGAACCCGCTCAGTTTATGCTTGTCAAATCCAAGCTGTTAATAAGGTAAATGCTCTCCTTCTTACTGCTGGGCTGAGGTGGGGGTGGGAAAGGGTAGGGTTCGGGTAAGGGACAAAGGACTTGTTTAGAAATTCAGAGCACTGATGCTAAGACAAAGCAGGGACAGGGGATGAGGCCACCAGAGACCAGGCCTGTTCTCGGTTGAAAGCTTTCTCCATGAGGTCGAGATACAAATGGGCTTACTCCAAAGGCCCCATGTCCCCTGGATGGAACCAAGCCTGGATGCAAAAAGAAAGAGCTTCACTCACCGGGAGGCAAAGGGGAGCGGCAGAGACCCCAAGTAAGACAGAAACATTGGGGAAACAGCCACACGACAGCCAACACCATACTACCTGTGGTCCCAATACAATCAGCCTTTGCCTGCATTTTCTCATTCAGAGTAGGTGTGCCAAGGGTATTGTGGTATCAATAAACAGAGACAAACCTGCCTAAGGTTACTGCCTATGAGCTGCAGGGCTAAGGTTCAAGCTCGGGTCTTTCTTGCTCTCAATGTCGTGTTGGAACCACAGAGGAAAAATCTAGGCTCAGTTTCCAGCCTCCCTTCTCATGCTCCCCCAAAGAGCCTTGCCAGTGGTTTACAAGCCCGGGGAACATCTGCCTCTACCCATTCATAGACCTGGGAAGCAAGGTCAGGAGCCCCATGGAAAGAACTGGGCCATGCATCAGAGCTGGGGCAGAAAGACTTAGTATTGCAAAGCAGTAGCACTTCGTACCTCAAGTGCTTTTTATATGCTGTGCTCAATTCTGACAATAATCTACGAAGGATGTGTTATGTCACCCCCATATCACAGACAAGGAAATGAAGGCATAGAAGTTAAGTAATCCACCCAAGATTGCACAGCCTAAGAGTGACAGGGCCCAGATTTGGTTTCAGGCCAGGAGGTTGCAGAAAACATTGCTGCAATATTCACCATCCTGCCTATCCAAATGGTGAAGTACTGCCACACACCAAGGGCTTTACAGGACGGAGGTAAGGGCAGGATGCGGCTGACGGTATTCCTATTTGCTCTGGAGAAATACCTGTGTTTTCAGACTCAGCAACAGAGACCAGCTATGCTGCCGCTTTGCCTCTGTTCCGAGACACATAGACCAGCTAGCTGGACCACACAGAAATGAGATCACTGACCCACAGAATGACATGGACAAGCCTGGCTCCTCCAGGCACCCCATCCTGGCTTCCATTCATGGAATGATTCTCAAGATCTACCATATTCTACAACACTGACACCTCATTCCACCACCTCCCAGAACAGGAGGTGCTTTCCAGGGTCCTGAAACATTTCCCAGATTTCTGAAGACCCCAAAGCTGGCCTGGTACTCTGGACTTTCTAAAACCAATCTGAAATGGGAATAAGAGATGGCTCAGCTATTAAGAGTGCTTGTTGCTCTTGCAGAGATCCAAAGTTTGGTTCTCAGTGCCCATGTTAAGCAGTCAACAATTACTTGTAACTTCAGCTCCAGGGGATCTGACTCCTTCTTCATGCCTCCGCAAGTCAAGTGCCTGAACTCACACATTCATACACACACACTCACACATTTACACACACACACACACACACACACACACACACACACACACACACACACACCATAAATTAAAAATAAAATAAATATTTTTATAAGTCACCAGGCAGGTGACTCACCATTTTGGACATGTTCTATTACATATTTGTACATTTATATTTGTACTAATACATTTGGACATGTTCCCTTAACATATATGGACAGCTAGTTCTTAGATTCTACCACAAATAGAACCCTTTTGAGGAGGTCATGCATGAATGCATCTCTTCCTTCTGCCTGGGAGTGGCTCTGTTCTTAACTGAGAGTTTCTGGAAGGATGAACCTCATTGAGACAGGCTGGTCTGTAATTCCCAAACTGGAGTACATACAGTAGGAAGTATACAGCCCAGTGGTTCAGTGGCTGCCACCAACAGCCATTGATATTGTAATCATCTGCTTTCAGAAATCCCTCCTCTGGGACAGCAGCCACAGCCTGGTGAGTACTGTAGCTGGGTCTCCAGGAAGCACTCGCAGAAGGAAGGCCATGACCTGCTTTGCTGAGTTGGAGAACGACCAAATAACAGCACTTGGGAAGAGGGAACGAGGCTCCTCCTTTTTGAGGCTGCTCAAACCTCTCCCCTCATGCGCTTTCCAGCTGAAAGTAAGTAAAGATCTGAGAGGGTCTCCATCTACAATCTCTGTTGGGGCTGTCCCATGGGGTGACTCAGGGATAAACTGTAATGCTATCTTTTTCTTCTATATGTCTCTGAGGCCCGAGTTCCTCTTCTCAGGGAGAGCAAGCAGCCAGAATCAGGGTTCCTCTCCAGTGAAGGAAATGGTCCAGCTCATGGGAAGAACTGTGTCGCTATGATAGGATGTGGGGACCGGAAAAAAAAAAAAAAAAAAAAAAACAGTCTTCACTTCTCTTTACTTCCCCACCCCACATGTTCCCCCCTAGACCAGCTCAGAGGGATATAGCCCATAGAAGATGTCCCTCACTTTTATCATCATACCCGTGCCCCACCAGCTGGAGCACAGTCTTGATACCAAGATTCCACGGCAGAGTAACTTGTCTGGCCCCAACAATGAGCCTGGGACTCCTTACCTCCTCCTTCCAGCAAACGTGGGCAGCAATCATGGGCATGACCTGTGCAGGGCCGGTTTCTCGCTCATGATCCCAGCTGATCTCCATGACAACTTGTTGACATGTTGCTGATGAGAAAACTGAGCCTCAGAGAAGTTATTTTCCCCAATGTCTCCCAACTGAGGAGAGGATTTGGAAAACCACACTACCCTCTTTTCAGTATGATGAGAGCAGTTCTCCCAGCCCAGCCCTGTCCCAGATGCTAGGTTCTACAGAATTTACTGGAACACAAACCACTCCCTGAAGAAAAAAAAAAAAAAAAAAGCTGAGCCTCACTGAGGGCTGAGGGCCAGGAAGGCCCAGCACCAGACCATCGCCTGAGGAAAACTAAGCCTCCCTGAGGGACAGTCCAGCTGTTGTACCTGACCTGGGAAAACCTACCCAACTGGCTCTCTGAGCCTTCCAAGAACATTGCCATGTGGGCAATGGTCCAGGCCCTAGATTTTCTTGGAAGGGAAATATGACATCCAAGACAGAGCACTGCCCCCTGAGGTTGGGGCACACGAAGGGGTGCACTGAGGAGGCCAGGGGGAAGTTACATCTTCCTCCCCTCCTACATTTGGCCATTTGTTTATGGGGCCACAGGGAAGACTCCTTTCTGAAGTGCCCATATGCTCTGAAGGTCAGGGTCACAAACACTACCTATCCAGGGCTTAAGCAGGTGACAGGAATGGACCTCCTCGAGAGAAACAGAAGCACAGCCTTGCCTGGAAGCTCCAGCTGTGTCCAGTGGGCAGGCATCCCAGTCTCACCAGGCCTTTGAACTTCTGAAGACAAGCCAAAATCCAGCTTTGTCCAGAAACTGTCTATTTTTCAAAGTAGTGGCCACTAATTCAACTTATGAAGATTTATTTGTATTATTTTTAATTGTGCGTGTATGTGTGTCAGTGGAAGTGTGGAGTAAGCTCATGTGAGTGCAAATGCCCACAGAGGCCAGAGGGTTCAGATCCCCCCAGAGCTGGAGTTACAGCTGCTTGTGAGCCACCTGACATGAGTGCCGGAAGTGGAACCTGGGTCCTCTGGAAGAGCAGCATGTGCTCCTTTTTCTTTTCATTTTTCGTTTTTTCGAGACAGGGTCCCACTATATAGCTCTGGCCGTCCTGGAACTCGCTCTGTAGACCAAACTGGCCTCGAACTCACAGAGATCCACCTGCCTCTGCCTTCCAAGTGCTGGGATTAAAGGTGTGCACCACTATATTCTGCTGTGTTATGTGCTCTTAACTGCTGAGCCAACTCTCCAACCCTAAGACAACCTCTAAATTACTGTGTGGGCCAAATGTTTGCCACTTTGAGCTTCTGCCCGTAGACACCCCCAATGACCAAGGCCCCATCGAGCCAGCAAGGTGAGCTTGGCACTTTACAGTTCTCACAGCCCTCAGCTGAGATTCAAGCACCCCTCCTTGGGGGTATGAACGTAAGACAGAGTGATAGCCCAGGCCAGCCTGGAATTATTTACTGTGCATTCTAGGCTGGCCTTGAACACTCAGTATCCTCTTTACACTCACTTCTTAAATACTGGGACTACAGTATGAACCACCACATCTGGTGGTAATGGTCTCCTTTTCACAGAGGCAGAAATTGTAGTTCAAGAGGAAGCAGGGTTCTCCACATGTAGGTCCTGAGCCAGGCCAGGTCACCTCCTGCTGCCCAGAGATCAGTGAGCTGACCCCTCCTGGTGGCCTGGGAAAACCCACAGTAGACCCTGGGATGGGGGAGGGTGATCCTGGCCTCCACCCAACAAAATCAGCCTGAGCACAGCTGAAGCCCCAGGATGCCCTGGGGCCAGGGAGGTGGTGGTTTTATTCTTTGATCTGATGTTCTATGTTGGACCGGGGCCTCAGACTCCAGAAAATGTTAAAGCAGTGGGCAGGTGGGCCTCTCTTGGCTTGGTGCTAGGAACCAGTAATGGATTAGGTTGGCAGTTCTATTTGGAAGTGACGGCGGCTCAGCTACGAACCAAACTCATTCACATTTCCTGTCAAGAAGTTGCTACACGGGAGCTGGAGGGATGGCTCAGCAAGTAAAGGAAGCTTGACAACCTGAGTTTGACCCCTGGGACCCACCGTAGGAGAGAACTGACTCCAGCAAGTTGTCCTGGGACCTCTACACATGCGCACTGTGGCATGCTTACCTCTCTCCTGCTACACAAAATAAGTAGATACAGCAAAATAATAATAATAATAATAATAATAATAATAATAATAATAATAAAGAAAAGTTGGGGGCTGAAAAGATGACTCGGTGGTTAAGAGCAGTTGCTGCTCTTGCTGAGGACCCAGGTTCAGTTCCCAGCACCCACATTGGGAAATTTACAACCACCAGTAACTCCAGGTTCAGGGGATCTGAGGTCCTCTTCTGTGGAGACCAGACACACACATGGTGTATGTACATGTATGTAGATACTCATGCATGTACATAAAATAAATCTTTTTTTAAAGAAGGTATATCTGGAGGACCCAGGCCCAGAGGTACTGTAGACACCTAGCACCCCACCCTGAGTGAGTGCTGGGTCCATGTGGGAAGTGGTCTCACAGCAGGATCCAGCAGAGGAATGATGGTGACGGGCTGGCAGAGAGAACGAAGAGCATTGAGGCTATCTGATGAAGTGTCTCTATGGGGATGGAAAGTGTACCGTGACCAGCATGGAGTTACCCTCATTCACACAGGAGCTAAGGCATGGGTCCTGGAAGTCAGATCATGTCCCGACTCTGCCATGTAACCGCTTGTTTGACCTTGGACAAGCAACTCCTTCAGATCCCTTCTTCAGCACCCTTTCCTGGAAGCCCTCCAGGATTCCTCAGGCTTCAGTCTTTCTCTTTCCCCCTGAACACACACACACACACACACACACACACACACACACACACACACACACGTGCACGTACACACCATTTGGCAAAAGCATCTGGATACCTCACTCAGAGCATCATTTCTTGAAGCCCCCAACCTCCTAGATCAGTTGCAGACTCAAGATTGAACCTTCAAAGATGTTAAGGCCAGCAGCAGTGGAGAGGCAGCTTCCAGCACCTAGCAACAGACAAACCAGACCAAATATGACCGGTCACTTCTGCCTTGCAGGGGAGAGGTCATGAGCCGATTGGCTGGCATGCTTATAAAATAGAGAGGCAAGTCCTGCAAAAAAAGAGATCGTGGGGTTTGGCTGTCCTCAAGAGCTACTGAAGCTAGAAAGAGAACAGTTCACAGCTCACAACTCCTCTTGGCCCAAGGAGGCCAGAAGAGAGAGGACTTATCCAGTTGCAGCCACATTCCCACCGGATCCCATCCCGGCATTCCCAGGAAAGCAAGCCCACATTCTTAGTTCTGGCACTCAGGGTCTCAAGTTAGGGTTAACCAGAACCATGACCCTTTCATGCCAAGCAAAGCCCTGGGGATCAGGATATGATGTCTGGTCACAACTCAGAAAAAAATTAAGAGCTTCCACATTAAAAGTATTCGGGGAAGGGTGCCACCCAGTTCTTATTAGACTAGTGAAGAAATGGAGGCCCAGAGGACGGTGATCTGTCTTAAATCACTCAGTTATCCAGATAGAGGAGCTGGGCCTGGAAGCCTAGTCTATGACTCCTGGGATGCCCAGCACACTTTCTTCTGTGACTCCACACTCTTATTTTATGTCCCTAGGTCACTTTTCCCTTCATCTCTTCCAGGCAAGCTTCAGTTTCTTCCTCAGGGAGTCATGGTAAGAAGCCTCTTGATGACACTCTGGTCTTTTCTGTTCCCCACCCCAGCCCCCTACTGCAGGGCATTTACCCAACCACCCCCACAGTTCCACCAGAGTTTTCTTGAGTGCAAGCAGCAGGAAATATTAGATAGAAGGATTTATTGAGGAGAATCTTGCGGAGATAAACAGATAGAAAATAAAGGATAGCCTCAAGAGGGCCTGGAACCTTTTCCAACGGGCCCCAACTGTCTCAGCTCCAGGGTATTTATAGAGACGCCAAGGAGTGGAGCAAAAGACCTCCTCCCCAGCACAGCCAAGTGCAGACCATCTCAGACACCTGCACTCAGGCCCATGGTCCTGATCATCCTCTATGCGGACCTGCTGGGTAAAGCCACAAGGAACCCAAGAACGGGCTCCCACACCCTACACACCCTCTGCTGTGACTAGTCATTCTGGTCACTTACTGTCTGCTGGCTAACACTCAACAGGGCCAATCTGCTCCATCTTGGCCTGCCCCACACCCGAGAAAGCCTAAGGTGGAGCTGAAGGCTGCTACGTGTGTCTCCATGAGACGACCGGAAGAGCCTGGCATTTTAATCTCCTAGTTTGTCTCCAGTGTCGGTATGCCCAGCCTTGTGCTTGCCGGAAGAGTCAGGGAAGGGCCCCGCCTAGTTCCAACACTGTGGGGCTAGGACAGGAAGTGTGTTAAGTAGAAGTCCAGGCATAGTGTGCTCAAAGGTATACTTACTTCCCCGGGCTCCAGGTGGCGGTGGGATGATGCTAGTCAGGGTGAAGACGGGCTCTCGCACTGACCTGATGCCCATATAGCGGGCAGGTCATCGGGAGAGGACTGTCCACTTCTCCAGGTCTTCCTAACCACTTGAGCTGTGACATGCTGCCCCGCACGAGCTCTCATTCTAAGCCACCCAGCACCGGGGGCATGAGTCATGTTGTTTTCCGTATCTAAGCACCAGCCCCCATCCCCTGGAGCCCTACGGCATAGACCACAACAGACTGGAGCCCCCTAGAACTGGATGATGCAGCAACCCTTGGGGTCTCAGGGCAGCCATACAGGAAGCCCTAATCCCACTTCTGCTCTGTCACTAGTCATGGATGGGGGCTCATTGCAGGCTGTCAGATGAAACGTCCCTCAGCCCTCTCTGCAGCCCCTGTTCCTTGTCTCCCCCTCAGCCATCACCTATGGTAGGCTGGAGACAGCCAGAGGCCACATGACTGGACAGCCTGGGTGAGCTTAGATGCAGCCAGACAGCAGTTTACCATGGATGCCCTTCTCTGCAGGGAGGTATTTCTATTTCCACTGTCGGGCAAAGAGGTGGCTGTGTATCCAAAACATTGCTCCTTATAATGGCATCACTGTCACAGTGTGTCACTGTCAGGGTGCTACATGCCACACGTCACTTCTAATCATCACAAAAGTCCTGGCAAGGAAGAACAGCCCCATTTTGCACAAGAGGAAATAAGGCTCAAGGATGTATTCAACCTACGCTGTCATCGCAGAGCAGGGACCGCAAGTGTCCTGCCTAACACCAGATACCCCTGGTACCCCCAAGAGCTCTGTCCTCAGACATCAAGCAGACCATAATGAATTCTGAACAAGCTTCAGCCTGTGTGAGAAGACGCCTGTACGGTAAGATCTACGGCTCTCCTCTCTTGCACTGGACAAGAGCTAGCCTCTGTAGGCTGCACATATGTAGCTGTGTACATGTGTGCCACATGAAACAGAAACTCACCCAGGTGCTGAGAGCATGGGAACTGAAAGTCAGATCGCCTGAGGCCATGTCCTGACTCTGCCATTTAACCCCTTGTTTGACCTTGGACAGGTAACTTCTGTCTCTGCCTCTAGTCTGCATCTGCACAAGGACAATGGCAGCTTCTAGGTCTCAGGGGGAAACCCATGGGACGGCCAAGATATTTGTAGAATCTCTTCCCAGGTCTGGGCAACAGGAGCTATTGGATCCTCACAGAGTTAAGTGAGCTGATACATAGGGCCTGGTAAGTGCTAGGGAAGTGTCAGCCAGTGTTTTTCAGTAAAGACTCACTGAGACCCTGCTATGTGCTGGGCGCATAAGAGAAGCTGGGTCATGATGCTGGTCAGGACAGACACAATTCCCCTCCTCAAGGAGTTCATCATTTATGGAGGCTCCTCAGACAGTCTCCATGTTTCATCCACAGAGACACTGGCAGAGAACAGGGACGACTGAGGCCAGTGTGCTTGGGAGGATGGAGGAGGGGAGCACGGTGTCAGGACCCCTTCAGTGGGCTCCCTCCTGCCCCCTTTGTGTGTGTGTGTGTGTGTGTGTGTGTGTGTGTGTGTGTGTGTGTGCTGCCCTTTCTTGGTTGTTTGGTTGTTTGGTTGTTTGTTTTTGGAGGGCTGGAGGTTGTTTTGTTTTGTTTTTCGAGACAGGGTTTCTCTGTGTAGCTTTGCACTTTTCCTGGAACTCTGTAGCCCAGACTGGCCTCGAACTCACAGAGATCCTCCTGTCTCTGCCTCCTGAGTGCTGGGATTAAAGGCGTGCGCCACCACTGCCCGGCACTGCCCCTTCTTAAACTGCCCTTGGCCCCCATCCTCTGGCAGCCCCCATCATATGGAGCTCACAGGACCTGGCTGTTTCCTCCTTTCTGCTCAGCCCCCAGCCTACTCATTCTCTCCCATCTCCACACAGATGGCATCTGTATCTCTACTGCAACCCAGCAGACCAGCTGTGGTTCAGCACCTCTGCTCAGATGCCAAGCACATCCAGATGTCAGATGTCGCTCCGTCCCAAGGCTATACTGCTTTGGGTGCCCATGTTAGACCTGCCACCCAGCCACCTCTCTCACCTCCTCGGACTCAGCCACCCACAAAGTCCTCTCTACTCTGCCTCCTACACTGTTCATCCTCTCCTGTCTATCTATCATCTATCTATGTATCTATCTATCATCTATCTATCTATCTATCTATCTATCATCTATCTATCTATCTATCTATCATCTGTCTTTCTATCTATCTATCATCTATCTATCTTTGGGGGGGGGTGTTCATTCTACATTATTCTTGATCCCTCCATTTTCCCCAGCTCACTATACCCAACCCTTCCCTCAGCCTGTGGAAGGTATTAGTGGTGCCCCACACAGACCCCTTTGCCAGGCCAGGTACCCACCTCTGGCTGCTGAGAATGTTTGCAGCTAATGACTGCAGCCTCTGCTCAGCCTACAGAGACAGACCTCATGTGGAGATGCCTGAGAATCACAATCCTCCCAGAGAAGCCCACAGCCACTGACCGACAGATCTAAGAACAAGAACCTAAGCACAGCTTCCTAGTGGTTCACAGGGCTCCTCATCTCAGAGCTCCCCAAAGGCTTTGGGCATAGACCAGACTTTAGCCCTCCTGCTGCTCCCACTGTTCCACCTGCTCCACTAAGCTACAGGGCGTCCCTGGGTACCACTTTATCAGGCTCAATTTCTCAGGAGTCCAACTTAAGACATCATTTCCCAGCTGGATGGTGGTGGTGCCTGCTTTAATCCCAGCACTGGGAAGGCAGAGGCAGGTGGGTCTCTGAGCTCGAGGCCAGCCTAGCCTACAGAGAGAGTTCTGGGACAGCCAGGGCTACACAGAGAAACCCTGTCTCAAAAAATAAAAACAACAAATCCACCATCTCCCCTGTTGGGCTCACCATAGTGATAAAAGACAGCCTGGAAAAGTCAAGGCCAAGGAAAGGATGGCAGGCCAAGGAGCTGAGCTCTGATTCTCCAGACTAGCTGTGACTAAGTTCTATGGCAGGTGGAGAACGTCAGAGCCCCAAGCATCCCCTCCTCTCTTTTCCTTTCCCTTCCCTTTCTCCCTTCAAAGCCTGAACCTCCGGTTAATCAGACAAATCCCTCACCGGATGCACCAACCATCTTTCTAAGGTTAAGTCTCCCCAGAACATCTCATGATTACTCCAGACTGAGACGTTAACGCAAAAGGGAAAGAGGAGAAAAAAGATGTTTTTAATTAAAAAATTAATTTTCTAGCACACCCACTGTCTGCGGCCAGGCTGTGTGGCTTCCTACCCAGGAGATGAGCCCACAACCTACTTTTCCTCATTAAACTTGGGGGTGGGGATGAGGCTGAGGAAAGCTCCCCTCCCTGGAAAATGCCCCGCTCTCCCTGGACTCTCTGGTCCCCTCTTCGCCACCTATAACGTAAAACTAGGAAAGTAATGGGATTCACCGCAAGGAGCACAGACCCAGGAGCACACCTAGACTTTGCCATTTGCTCAGGTTAATCCCTCAGCCAGCAGCCACCTCACCTGGGACCTGTTAGAAACGCCCTCTGTATCCACAGCACACGGCCTGAACCAGAGCCTGCACTTTGGCAAGCTCATTAGTAAGTCACTAGTAATCACGTCAGTAAGAAGCATTGCCCACTGCCAAGCCCTGAGCCTCAACCTACCCCTCTGTAAAATGGGGATGGCAATATCTGCTTTGCAGCTTAGTTTGCAAGGATTGTGATACTGAAAACCATCTGATAATTTACAAAGCACGAGACTCAAAGAAATGTTCACGGGTTATTACCCTGAGCCATTCTATTGTGATCAAACCTCACACACAGTAGCATTTTGAGACCTCAACCTGGAAAGTCAGAGACCTGCCTCTTGGGAGCACTTTTGCTCTGTGTATCTGGGGTCCAGCCAGAAAATTCCTATAGGAAGCAAAGATAAAAAAAAACAAAAAACAAAAAACACCTTGCCTAGAAGAAACGAAGTCCCTCTGTCTAAAACATAAGGGGCATCTCACCTTCTCACAGCATCCTGGGGCCAGTGGAGTGGGCAGCTCATGATCCCCACATCAGGAGGTTGGAGGTATCTCTTCTCAGAAATAGCAACAGGACCAGCAAGATGACGCAGCAGATACAGGCGATTGCCGAAAAAGCCTGATGGCTTGAGTTCGATCCCTGGAAACCAGGCAAAAGTGGAAAAAGACCCAACTCCACAAAGTTGTCCTCGGACCTCCACATGCACACCCACGCACATCATATGCACATGTACTATAATAAGATTAAAATTTAAAAATATATAAACAGTGAAGAGCCGAAATGTAAACATTTGGCGTTCCTTCTCAGGGTCTTTCCTCTGTGAAAAGCTTCAAGCCCATGGAACAATGAAGTTAATACAGACCTTTGAAATGCTATTCAAGACATTGCAACAGGAAGTTATGTTTATGGTGTAATGTGGGATTCAGAACCTCCATAAAGTCATCTATGTTGAAAGATCGCATATACAAATACATTCATAAGCTGAAACCAAAACCTTCAATGCATTGATTACTCTAGAAGGTGGGGCATTCAAAAAGTGACCAGATTTAAATTGGGATATAAAGGTGGGGCCCTCCTATAAGAAGACACGTATGTGCAGGCTGAGAAATAAGTATTTGAGCATAAAGTAAAAGGAGAGCTATCCACTAGTCAAGAAGTGGGTCCTGGGGTGAGCAAGGTGGTTCAGAAGGTAGGGACCCCTGCCACCAAACCTGACAACCAGAGTTCCATCCCCCAGACCCACATGGTGGGAGAGAAGAACCAGCTCCCACGAGTTGTTCTCTGCCCTCTAACACACTTGCTGGGCATGTTCAACCCACCCCCAACACACACACGATAAAATAATGTTTTTTTAAGATACAAGAGATGGGTCCTCTTTGGGCACTGAATCTGCTAGCCCCGTGACTTTGATCTTTCCAGCCTTCAGAACCATGAGGAACTAATGTCTATTTTTAAGCCATCTAGTCTGTGGTATTTTGTTATAGGATCCCAAAGTAAAACAGCAGCATAGTAAGAAGGGTATGAAACTGGGATTTTGGACAATTAAAAAAAAAAAGATTTAAGAGCTAGTTTTGTATTGGGGTCAAAAGTAGGAGCAGCTGAGTATTCAGTTGTTACAGGAAAAGGAAGCGGGAAATCCCCTGCAGACAAATCTGCACAGCCCAAGTTTCAGCATAAAGGACATCGATGCCGAAACAAAATCAGCATCTAGAAGAACAGAGCTACTGATCTTAAAAGACCCATTATGCACCTGTTTGGAAACTGCGTAAAACATAAGGAAGTGGCATTTGTGAAAAATCATAAGAAATATGAAGCAAAAGTGAACAGAAATGTAACAAGAATAAACAAATATGAAAAAACTCATTAAAAATCCTAGAGATGGGCTGGGGAGATGGCTCAGAGGTTAAGAGCACTGGCTGTTCTTCCAGAGGTCCTGAGTTCAATTCCCAGCAACCACATGGTAGCTCACAACCATCCACAATGAGATCTGGTGCCCTCTTCTGGCATGCAGGCAGAACACTGTATACATAATAAATAAATCTTTAAAAAAAAAAAATCCTAGAGATGAAAAATACATCGGCATCAGAAAAATGGGAACCTCAAAAATTGAGTAAATTCTAGATTAGACATGGCCAAAGAGAAATTTAGTGATTTATAATCTCGTACTAAGGAATTTACATAGAATGAATAATGAAAAAACCTCCAAAAATGAAAAAATTTCTATTAAAAAAACAGAAGGCAGACTGAGAAGTCCCAACAATCACCTAATGTGCGTGTCTGAAGAGAATCAGGAGACAATAAGTGATCATCAAAATCATGTCCTAAGCTGGGCAGTGGTAGTGCACGCCTTTAATCTCAGGACTTAGGAGGCAGAGGCGGGCAGAGCTATGAGTTCGAGGCCAGCCTGGTCTACAGAGCAAGTTCCAAGGCAGCTAAGGCTACACAGAGAAACCCTGTCTCAAAATAAAACAACAAACAAAAAATCATGTCTTAGTAAAGGTTTCTATTGCTGCAACAAAACACCATGACCAAAAAGCAAGTTGGAGAAGAAAGGGTTTATTTGGCTTATACTTCCATCACCAAAGGAAGTTAGGACAGGAACTCAAACAGGGCAGGATCCTGGAGGCAGCAGCTGATGCAGAGGCCATGGAGGATGTTGCTTGCATCCCCATGGCTTGCTCAACCTGCTTCCTTGTGGAACCCAGGACCGCCAGCCCAGGGATGACACCACCCACCGTGGGCTGATCCCCGGCCCCATTGATCACTAGTTGAGAAAATGCCTTACAGCTGATTTCATGGAGACATTTCCTCAGCTGAGGCTCCTTCCTCTCTGATGACTCTACCTTATGTCAAGTTGACTCACAAAACCAGCCAGTATACCTAGTTTGCTTTTGTATTGCTATGATAAACACTGTGACCGAAATCAGCTGGGGGGGCGGGGGGAGATGGTTCAGCAATTAAGAGCACTAGCCACTCTTACAGAGGACCAGGGTTTAGTTCCCAGCACATACTTGATGGCTCACAACTCTGTAACTCCAGTTCTAAGGAGATCTAAGCCCCCTTCCAGCCTCTGAGGGCACCAGGTACACACATGGTTTGCATACATACATACAAGCAAAACACTCCTACACATAAAATAGAATAAATAGATATGGAAAATAATAGAATAAAAGAGCACTCTGGGAACAAGGGCTTGCCTTGCCTTACAGCTTGCATCCCTCAGTGAAGCCAAAGCAGAAGCTTGGAGCAGAAACCACAGAGCAATGCTGGTTACGAGCTTGTTTCCTCTGGCTTGCTCAGCTGCCCATTTGATCTAGCCTAGACCCACCTGCCCTGAGATGGCATCACCCACGGTGGGCTAGGCCCTCCTCCATCAGTTAGTCACTTATAAAATGCCTCCCAGACACACACAGAGGCCTATCTGATGGAGGTGACTTTTCAGGGGAGAATCCCTCTTTCTAGGTGTCTCAAGTTGACCTCTAAAGATAACTATGACACAGAATTTCCTGTAGTTAAAAGCCAGTTTTCACGTGGTGGAAGAGTACGGTAAACACTGAGTGTCTGGATTCATACACACAGCTCAACCATCCCAAGAGTACAACAGCAGATCAAACTAAAGACAAAAGCTCCAGACCTCCCACCTACCACGGAATGCACACGAAACATGTCCGCCTCTCACGAACAGGAAGAAGGCCAGAAAACCATGCAACCAACACTTCTAAGTGTGAAGTTTGCTGTTGATGTTTTTTACTAGAGAGAGAAATTTGTTTGCTGTCCAATAGTCACTCAAGATCCTTCCACATGTATGAAGACTGGGAGAGTTTACCACAGACGACCTTCATGGAAAGGAGTCATGAGGGAGGTCCTTCAACAAAAAGAAAAATGAAGCTGAAGGAAAAGCAGATGTGAAAAACAGGAGTGAATACAAAAATTGGTTTTAAACATACATATGTGTTGAATTATTGACAATAAAACAATGTCAGTGGTGATAACAGCTATAACTATGTTTGGAAGAAAGGTTTAACTAAAATTATGGAATTAAAAAAGAAAACTCTTTTACCATCCAGAAGGGTAGCAATGATTTTGAACATCTCTTGGGCTTAGAAGAACCTAGAACAGTGGTTCTCAACCTGTAGGTCATGACCCCATTGGGAGGTCAAACCCTTGCACAGGGGTTTCATATCAAATATCCTGCATTTCAGATATTTACATTACTACTCCTAACAGCAGCAAAATTAGAGTTATGAAGTAGCAAAGAAAATAATTTCATGGTGGGGGTCCCCACCGCATGAGGAACTGTATTAAAGAGTCGCAGCATGAGGAAGGTAGAGAACCACTGCCCTAGAGCCACGCGAACGTTACCGTGTCAGCCTCTACAATCTGTCATCTTCGGTAGCAGATGCAAAGCTGGGCAGACAAGGGTAAACAGAGACTAACACAACAGACCAACTCTGACAGACATGAGCGGAAGTCTACCCAGTAACACCAGGCTCTCTTTTCTAGTCCATGAAGCTGTCTGTCAGTCTGTCTCACACAGTTCTGGTAACTGTAGCTCTGTAGCAAGTTTGGAAGCTGAAAACACTTAAGCACTCCAGCTTTGTTCTTTTTCGGGACTGGTCTGGCTAGCCGAGGTGCCTGGAGAATCCGTTTGGGAGTTTTCAGACGGGTTATTTCATTTCTGTGGAATTTATTATTGAGATTTGGATAAGGATTGCTTTGAGCTTGTGGACTGCTTTGTGTAATATTGACATCTTAACAACATGAGGCCTCTCAGCTCATTAATGTGAAATGTGTTTGGTTGATATTTATCTTCTTTAATTTTGATCAATAGATGAATGGTTCTCATTATCCATGTCCTTCTCCATGGTAAACTTCTAAGGTTTTGCAGGAACATGCATTAAGCCTCAGGCCTCAAACAAGTTAGTAAGTGCTCTACCACTGACCTTAATCACCAGCACTCTTCACTTTTTTATCTGATTACCCAGGCTGGCCTTGAACTTACCCCGTAGCCAAGACAGGCCTTGAACTAAGATTCTCCTGCCTCAGCCTCCCTAGTAGTTGATATTCCAGGCCTGTGCATTAGGTGGCTTATTTTATTTTCTTGATGCTGTTATAAGTCAAATTATTTTCCTAATTTTCTTTTTGTCATTGTCATGTATTGGTTTACAGCTGCATTCCAGATGGTGATTTTGCTGAATTCATTTATTCTAACAATTTTTTGTGTGTACAGTCTTGAGGGTTTACAACACATAAGATCATATCATCTGTTAGTAAAGACAGTTTTTATTTCTTCCTTTCTAGTTTGCATGTCTTCATTTTTCTTGCTTAATTGCTCTAGTTAGAATTTCCAGTACTATGCTGA